>NW_006400053.1:851201-854058 GCF_000299155.1 Elephantulus edwardii | reverse complement strand
AGTAATGAGTACAGGAGGCTGCAGAGCAGGAGGTACAGGTGTGCCCTTTCCTGCACTCGGCAAATGTTGTGGAAGGAACAGGCAGACATGACTTCACTTCAGCATTGGAGAAGCAAAGAAATTGCCTTGTTGTCCTAGATTTGTGGCAGACTTGTTTTTGCTTCCAAATCTGGGAGTGTTCTAGCTGAGGGTGGAGCGGACTCTTTGTGACAGGGAACTAGATGAAGGAGTCTTGAGGAGCTGATGTTCGGGAGTGGTCACAGGCCCCAGTAAACTCACTTTAATATCTGGTGTCTGTGGTGTTGAAAAGGCATTTGAGTTTTCCATGACATGCATGGGCTCAGTGTTCTCTTGCTCCACCATCATGAACTGACTCCAGCATTCCAGTGGCAGTGAAAGCAGATGCTCTACCACCTTGGGTTGACGCTTGATGTAACATTGTCACTGGATCTGGGTTGGGCACAGCATGAGCAACTATTGTTGGCCCGAAGACTTTAGCTAGATTGGCGACATCCATTTTGGTGTTTGGACTCTGAGCCGCTCTCTGCAGGTGAATCATGAGGAAAGCTAATGTGTCCCTGTTGGCTTGGGGTAGTTCACCCACTGCCTGGTACATGGCAGCAATGCTGTTGTCCTCATCTGTGATTTCTGCTGCTTCTATAAAAGTCTTATTTAGCCGAAAGGTCAGAAGAGGCTCTTTTAGGTTTTGAAGGAAGTCTTTCAAAAGGCTACAAATAGCATGGATGTCATCCACTTTGCTGAGAAGGGGTACCGTTTTCACATGAAGGAAATTATCTTTCAGCTCTTTTACTGTACGGTCACAGCCTGAGATCCTATATAGGTCTGTATCAGTCAGTCCTCTCTGCTCAATCTCATTTACACAGTGGACAACAATGGAGGGAATCATTGGAGAAGTCTGGGACACAAAATCTGCCAGCATTCCCTCTCCGATCTTGACAGGTGTTCCTATCAGGGTGGGAATGCAGGGAAGGGGACAACGGTCCCGACATTCCGGATGAGAGACCACACGACAGTCTCGACACTTCAAGGACAGCTTTCCAAATTTTATCCGCTTTCCACATGGAACACAAGATTCTGGTTTAATAACCGTCTTGGAGACAAAGTCGTGCAAGTGCATCCCTCCATTAATTACTCTGAGGCGTGCCAGCAGTATCTGGCTCAGCTTTGGATTCCAGCTTCCTGCTGCTCAGGGTAGAGTCACTGTTGCAAGGTTGTAAAGTACCTGTTTTCCTTCGTCTCCTGGTCCAATATGGAACAGTCTTAATCGTGGACACGGCTTCAATAGGCCCACCATCATTGGGAACAGTTACTGTAGTTTTTGCAACTATAGATTCATTCCCCTGGTCTACTGTGGAGCCAATAGAACGAGTTTTCTTTACAGGCCCAGGTGGACCATAAGTAAACTGTCGGTTACTAGAGCGCCTCTTTTGTCTCTTCTTCAGTCTGAAAGTCTTTACCAAAGAAGAATCCCAATCCAGTGATTCATCGGTCTTGTCAAAGCTGATATCTGATAAAATGGAGCCAGATTCATCAATGGTCGAGAGTCTTTTGTTCCCAGCCCTGCCACTGGATGGTTGGCCCCTGTTGAGAAAAGCCAGAGCTGATTTTTGCTCTTCACTTAGTTGAATACTGCCAGATGAATACTGCCACACATGAGCATTTCTCGAATCAGCTGAATCTGTCGTTCCAGCTTTTCACAGTCAGCTTCAGCCCGCTGTCTCCGTTTGATCTCTACATCCACCTGATTGCGTGCATGCTTCAGCTTAACATCCAGAGCACTACGCTCAGTCTCTGCTTTCATCAAAAGATCCTTGTATTGCCCCAGTTCATGGTCTGTTCTCTGCCACTTTTTACGAAAATCCTCAAAGTCCTTAGCCAACTGAATAAATTGGAGCTCATTTCCTTCACTGAGAATCTCCACCCAGCGCACAAGCTGCTCAAACAGATTCCGCAAATTCAGCTTCATAGACTCCATCTTTCTCTTCGCAGCCCCCAGCGTCACTTTCCAGGGGTCCGCCAGGCCCTACCTGGGCGGTCTTCTACTTCCCAACGAGCTTCACCCAACGGCCTGCTTTTATTTTTTTTTAATTAAGACAATGTGTTAACATTTTATTTGGGTTTCAATAATTGAAACAATTGATAGATCTAGTCAATTCCATTGACTAACTTATCAAGTTAACGAATAAATCAACTCTTACTTGCTTTTGTTGCTGAAAAAGATCTAACAACATGCATGTGAGATGGATGGATTGACTTAAGGACTAACAGATGGATCTAGACAAGGAGGCAAAGGAGATGCATTGATAATGTCTCTGTCTCTCTTTCTCTCTCTCTCTCTCCCTCCCTCCCTCCCTCCCTCCCCTTTTCTCTCTCTCTCTCTCTGGAGTGGATGGAGGGACATAAGAACAGACAACTGGGGAGGAGGGAGCAGGAACATTGAGAATTTTTTTTTGCTGTTGAGACTTGTTCTCAGACCCATCTTGGCCCTCAGCTACAGATCTCAGCCATCTTTGGGAAAGCTAATGCCAACCTCCTTCAAGGCCAGTTCTAGGAGATGCCTTCTTCCTGCCTTCACTTCTCAGACACAAAGACACTCAGAATGTTTTGTGATCATCTGCTATTATTAAGGAAGAAGTGGAACGCATAAATATTGACATACTAGGCATTGGTGAGATGAGATGGACTGGCATGGGGCATTTTGAGATGGATGACCATATGATATATTACTCTGGAGATGAAAAAGTGATGAAAAATGGAGTTGCTTTCATAGTTAAAAAAGTCATTGCTAGATCTGTCTTGAAGTACAATATTGTCAGTGACAGGATAATATCTATAC
>NW_006400053.1:766754-848086 GCF_000299155.1 Elephantulus edwardii | reverse complement strand
TTAGGGCTGTTGTACATAGGGTCACTATGAGTCGCAGGCGACTCGACGGCACATAACAACAACAACAACAGCTTGTTTATAATCCCCATCGGAGGAAAGTTATTTTGTTCCAGTTTCCTGGTCTGGAGTACATGGCCATGGCCAATTATTTAGAAGTGAAGAACAATGTGGAAGGTGGACAGTGAGCTGCTACAGAATGTCATTAATTTGATGTATGCTAATTGAGTTCAGGCACCTCTTAAAGTAACCTCACCTAAGGGAATTAATAGTAAATTGTTATTGGATGAATGCTTGCAAAGAATACGCCACATCCCTCTTCCTATGGAAATGTACTATAACTGTGACATACAAGGATGGGACTGAGCAGTCACCACATCTGCACTGGGGAGTGGAAGCCATGCCTGCTAAGCAAAGCCAGGAAGAAGCAGGACAGCTGGATTTGGAATGATGTACTTTGTGGGGATCAGTGTTATTTGGCTGTTCCACAAGGGACACATTAAACTAAAGTAGAAGGGAATGAGACAGCTGGAGCTCAAGTGAGGTGACAGACCCAATTATTTCCATTAAGGTCTCTGTGCATGCATGCCCTGTGTGCATCTCCACATTCCACCATACATCTTCCCACATCCAGTCAATTAACTGCCTTTATCCCAGAACACCTTAGACTGGCCTAGATGCAGTTGTCTGACAGAGGAGGCTGCTTTCACAGAAATTTCCCTCCCAATCTAATGCAAATCTTCCCTTGAGTCAAGTTCAGAGAGAAATCCAGGTAGGATAGCTGCCCCACTCTCTTCCACAGCAACAGCACATAAGAAGCTGGCGACTTCACACCCTATACAAGCCCAAAGCAAGATGTCACCCCCCAAAAGTAACAAAGAATGAATGGATTTTCTAAAGCCAGAAAGTCTGATAGAACTTTCTGGCATGGAATTTAAAAGAACAATGATTGAATATTCTCAATGGGTGAAAGACAAACTTAAAAGAATTACAGAACACCACAAGCAAAAACTGGGAGGAACTTAAAAAAAAATCCAAAACAATGCAGATAAAACAAATGGGGCATTAGAGGCCTTGGGAAAACAAGAAATCACAATCCAAAATATGAGAACCAATGTTTCGGATGCTGTCAACATGACAAAGGGTCACATGAACAGAGTTGGAGTTTGGAACACAGAACCAGTGAAATAGAAGGTAGAATTTTCACCACTGATCTGCTGGAATAACTAGCAACAACACCAAAAAGAACTCAACACAATGAGAGCAATAAAACCATGCCTCTCAATAATCGCACTGAATATAAATGGTATAAATGGACCACTGAAGAGAAAATGACTAGCAGATTGGATTGAAAAAAAAATCCATCAATATGCTCTCTACATAGACACACCTGAAAAGTGAAGACACAGAAAGACTAAAAAATAAAAGGTGGGGGAAAATATACCAAACAAATGGCAACACCAGAAAAAACAGAAGTAGCAATATTAATATCTGATAAAAATATTCAATGCAAACACCATCACAAAGGACAAGGAAGGTCATTAAGTATTGCTTAAAGGGTCAATAGAACAAGAGGATAAAACAATAATAAATATCTATTTGCCTAATGATAGAGCTGCAAAATATATAAAATAAACATTAACAAAACTGAAACAGAAAATAGACAACTATAGTAGTGACACTATAGTAGTAGTAGATACTATAGTAATTGGAAGTATTCAATACACCACTCATAAGAAAAGACAGAGCTACCAGAAAGAAACTCAACAAAGATGCTGAAGATTTAAACCACACAATAAATCAGCTTGATTGCATAGATCTTTATAGGCTAATGCACGCCAAAAAAGCACAGTATACCATCTTCTCCAATGTGCATGGAACATTCTTAAGAATAGATTATATTTTAGGTCAAGACAAGCATCAATAAATTAAAAAATATGAAAATATACAATGCTCCTTCTCAGACCACAATGCTAGAAAATTAGAAATTAATAACAAGAGGATAAAGGAGAAAAAAAACATACATTTGGAAGCTGAACAACACCTTCTTTGAACATGACTAGGTACTAGAATAAATAAAAAATGAAATAAAAATATCTCTTGAAACAAATAGCAATGAAAACACCACTTACCAAAACCTCTGGGAAACAGCCAAAGCAGTAGTCAGAGGTCAATTTATAGCAATATGCAAACACATCAAAAGGCAGGAAAAAAATGACCATTGACTCTTTAACCCACCATTGCCAACAAATTGAAAAAGAACAGCAAGAAAACCTGACACCCTCTGAAAAAATTGAAATTATAAAAATTCAGGCAGAAATAAGTGAAATAAAAAAATAGAAAAGCAACTGAAACCATCAACAAAATTAGGAGTTGGTTCTTTGAAAAGGTCAATAAAATTGACAAACTGCTAGCAAAACTAACAAAGGAAAAGACACAAATAATCTGACGAAGAGATGAAACAAGCAATGTCACAACAAAACCAACTAAAATCAAAAGGCTAACAATGGAATATTATGGGGGGAAACTATACTCAAAGAAATATGAAAACCTAAAGGAAATGAACAAATACTTAGAAATTCACAACCTATCTAAACTGATACAGACTGAAATTAAACACCTGAACAGACTCATTACAAAAGATGAAATTGAAAAGGTAGTAAAACAACTTCCAGGGGGAAAAGCCCTGAACCAGATGGTTTTAAAAGTTAATTTTATCAAACATTCAGAGAAGAAATGTCACCAATTCTACATAAACTATTTCAGAAAATAGAAATAGATGGAATTCTCCCAGACTCATTCTATGAAGCAAACATATCCTTGATTCCAAAGCCAGATAAAGACACCACCAATATAGAAAACTATAGACCAACATCTCTCATGAACATAGATGCAAAAATCCTGAATAAAATACTGGCCAATAGAATCCAATGGTACATTAAAAAAATAATAATTCACTATGACCAAGTGGGATTCATAACAGGTATGTAAGGATGGTTCAATATAAGAAAAAACAGTCAGTGTAATTCACCATTATACACAAAGCGAAGAACAACAACCACACTATACTGTCAATTAATGCAGAAAAAGCCTTTGACAAAATCCAACACCCTTTTCTGATTAAAACACTCAACAAAATAGGAATAGAGCAGAATTTCCTCAGCATAGTAAAAAGTATGTATGTAAATCCGAGAGCCAATATTGCTCTCAGTGGAGAGATATTAAAGGCATTACCTTTGAAAACAAGAACTAGGAAAGGATGACTACTATCATCTCTTCTATTTAATATTGTCTTG
The DNA here is from genome assembly GCF_000299155.1 of Elephantulus edwardii. Lineage (NCBI taxonomy): Eukaryota > Metazoa > Chordata > Mammalia > Macroscelidea > Macroscelididae > Elephantulus > Elephantulus edwardii. Next base: position 844,793 of record NW_006400053.1, on the reverse strand, counting down.
GAAGTCTAAGTGATAGCAATAAGAGAAGGATTATAAGAGGTACCCAGATTGGCAAAGAGAAGGTAAAATTATCTCTATATGCAGATGATATGATAGTATACTTAGAAAACCCTAAAGACTCAGCGAGAAAACTCCTAAACATAGTTGACCAATTCAGCCAAGTGGCAGGATACAAGATCCACATACTAAAATCAATTGGATTCCTCTACAGTGACAAAGAGAATATAGAACTGGAACTAAGGAAAACAATACCCTTCACAATAGCTAATCACAAGACTAAATACTTGGGAGTAACTCTAACTAGAAACACAAAGGATCTATTCAAAGAAAATTACAAAACATTACTACAAGAACCAAAAAGAGACCTGGAGAAATAGAATATTCTATGCTCACAGATAGGAAGACTCAATATTGTAAAAATGACAATCCTTCCATACACAATCTACACTTTCAATGAAATCTCAATCTGTAAATACCAATTCCATTCTTCAACAAGATGAAAAAAGAAATCTCCAGTTTCATTTGGAATGGAAAGAGACTCTGAATAAGTAAAAAAGAAACAGGGTAGAAGTCATCTCACTCCCTGATTTCAAATCCTGTGACACTGCCATGATGGTCAATATTGCATGGTACCAGTACAATGGCAGACACATAGATCAATGCAATAGAATTGAGAGCCTGGAAGTCAGTCCATCTACTTATGGTCAACTAATTTTCGACAAGGAGATGAAATCAATTAAGTGGGAAATGACAAATAGTGTTGGCAAAACTGGGAAGCTATCTGCAGAAAACTCGAGCAAGATCTACACCATACACCATACACAAAAAACAACTCAAAGTGGATCAAGGACCTAGGACTAAAACCAATGACTATAAACTTTATTAGAGAAAAGATTGTAAGAACTCTAGAAGCCCTAATCTACAACTTGAACAGTCTTCCAAGCATCTTGAAAAGCCTACAACCAGGAGAATCTGATAAAAATACATGAATGGGACCCTCTAAGAATCATCCAAAAAAGAAAAAAAGAATCAAATCCCTATGCACTTCCAAAAACTTCTCCAACAGGGTAAAAAGGGAAGCCACATACTGAGAAAAAATATTTTGTATAACAATGAAAGATTTTTTTTCCTTTTTTCAAAGAGAAAAGCGAACTGTGGGAGGGGTAGGCAGGAAAGTAAATATGCAACAAGAAATGAAGGGGAGGGGAAGTAATATTAACTAAAAATAATTTTAAAAGGATGGGACTACTCACCAACTCACACTTTCACAAAATCCTGTAATGTTATTATTTACAAATGAAGAGACTGAGATGTAAGAAGTTCATTAATTTGTACAAGAACACACAAGACTAACAGGAATCACAGCAAAACTATCTGAGTCAATACCCACTGGCACTAACAGGAAGATGCTGTTACCAGACTATACATACATAGGCAAAATAGTGAAGGGAAAAGGGACAATAGGTCGGGGCCCGGACATTTGATAGGTCTCCTGGAGGGTTGGCCATCTCCTTAAGTGCAATCATTGGTGAAACTTCTAGTCACCCAGTCCAGTCTCGGGCCTGCCTGCTCCATCCTAATGTATCTGGACACTAAAAATCTTGAGTAAAGAATTAAAAGAAATTTAGTGAAGCAGAAAATATAAAAGTAAAGATGTGTGTTTCTCAGAGAACAGATGTATACCCACAGGAGCATGATGTAGTGTCTTTCAAAAGATGTATGGCACAAGCATGCCATCTAAAACAGCTTGAGATACCACAACAGCCGGAGGATAGAAGAGAGATCAAAAAGAGCTGGATTGTAGGCAGAACTCCAGTTGGGAACTGCACTGGAGTCAGTTCAACCAGAGAACACCAATGTCAGCCAGTTTCCAACTCTTCCACCTGCATTTGATTCTGCCGTTTCCTAGTTCCCACATCTGAACAGAAAGAACCTAATGTAGCAGCCAGCCATTAGAAACCAACAAAGCAAGAAAGAGAGTAGGGAACCAGCTGTCCAGCCTCATCCATCCACAGCAGGCTGGAGGTCTGACAAGCAGAGGCAAGGGAGAGGAAGAATGCTCCTTCTTATAAGGAGACCTATAGAAGTGCACTAGTTAAATGCTTTACCATTTACCAAAAGATCAGTAGTTTAAACACACCAGAAGCTCCATGGAAAAGAATATCTGGTATGTGCTTTCATAAGGGATGTGGTGGTGATACTAGGTGTCATCAAGGTGAGTACAACTCATAACGATCCTATGAACAGTAGATCTGAACCCTGTCCTGTTCTGTGCCATCCTCATTGTCTCTGACACAGTCCATTGCTTCAGTCACTGCATCAGTTCTTCTTGGTGAGGGTGTTCCCTCCTTCACTGACCCTCCACCTTTCTAAGGAATAGACTGTCCTAGCAACATGCCCAAAATATGTAAGATAAAGTTTTTCCATCCTTGTTTCCAAGGAGTTACAGGCTAGAAAACTTACGGGGCAGCTTTTCTCTGGCATGCAGGGAAATGCGTGGCTCAGCACTAACTCAGCAGCACCCAACAATAAAACTTCATATTGTCTAAGATGGAAGTACTAAGTTCCTGCTTCCAAGACAAGCTCATTTTTTTAAAAACCAACAACTTATTGAATGAATGGCTTTCTGTAGTTATTACTATAATGACACCAAGTACTAAGCTCCAGCACCATAACTCATCATAAGAGTAATAGGCAGACAAAGGGCAATGGTCAAAGAGCAAGTAAGTGTCATTACTTGTATCTTTAGGGTTTGGTTACACTACATAGGTGAAATTCATTCTTCAGAGGAGGCAGATGCTCATGTATGTTATCTGGAGGCCAAAAGAGAAGACTGAAGATACAGACAAGGTAAAAATGATAATAAAACTACATTACAGAATCGATTAGACACAGTTATTTCATGGGCAGAGGGAAAAAATCTGGTAACACAAAATTAAAATAAATTACATGAACATCGAAATCAAAAAGGTATAAAGAATATAAATCAATAAATCTGAGGGAGGGGTTAAGAATTAAACAGAATTAAACACTTGGGAAACAGAAAATGGTAGGAATTAAGAAGTATTCTGTGTAAAAAATATTGTTAGCTAACTCTCTGTCACTGCCACTGAAACCAACCGGAAATTGACTTATAGCTGACTCCCCAGTGGATTTCAGTCTCCATAAATCACAGAGGAGGAGACTGTCATATCTTTCTCCCACAGAGCAGCTGGTGGTTAACCATTCAAATAAAAGAGAAAGCATAACTATCATTGTTGTTATGTGCTGGCGAGTCATCTGCCATTTGGTGAGACCCTATGTAAAACAGTTCTGAAGCCTGCCCTGTCCTGAGCCAGTCTCACTGACTCTGACACACCTACACCCATTGCCCCAATTACTGAATCAATTCATCTCAGCTGGGATCTTCCCCTTCTGCACTGTCCCTCTACCCTTCTGAGCATGATGTCCTTCTCCAAGGATCAGTCCCTCCTGGCCACATGCCCAAAAGTATGTGAGCTGGAGCTTCAAAATCCTAGCCTCTAAGCATAACTATACGCAATAAAAAATGAAAATGAGAAAACTATAGATAATAGATAAAAATGAAAGAACTTTGAGGTTAGTTTGTGCAACTCGTAAATTCATAATTCCAATAAAACAGATTCTTTTCTAGAAAAGTTTGACATAAATTTACCAAGTTTGGAGGAAAAAGAAATAATGAAACAAATCTTTAAGAACTGGAGAACAATGTTAAAAAGTGACATATGCACACAGAGTCTGTTTCCCAGTGAAATTCTACCAAATATTTGAAGAATTAGTGTAGCAAAGTAATGTATCCTGTTCACGAACCATGAGGAGGATGGGAAAATAGTTTCAAACTCTTTTTATAAAGTTAGTCTAGAATTAATATAAGATTTAACAAAGATAAAACAACCAAGCTGTAAAGAAACTCTCATCTATGAATATCAACATAAAAATACTAATTAAAATACTAGCAAGTGTTATCAAGTAGCATAATTAAAAAATAATTCATGATAAAGTAAGATTTTGAGTCAATACTGAAAAAAATTGCTCTATTGTTCTATTGTTTATTGGGTTTTTGAAGGCCTATTATTTTAAGAGTGGATGGCCAAACTTTTCCCGAGTCCATCTTAATTTGGATGCTCAACTTTAGAACAAAATCTAACAGACAACATTTTACCCACAAAATGAAATGAAAGACTCTTCCTCATTACGTAGCTAACAGATTTTGTGTTGGTCCCCTCTCCACCTTCAGGGTGTGTGTCATGGTCCTATCCCCTCTCCCCACCCTGCCAGCATCCCCCTGCATTTTCTCACCTCAACCTGCTAGCATCTCTTCCCCACCACCAACTAAAGTAAATTGCTCCTTGGAAGAAAGGATTTTGAGGCTCTTTCTCACATACTTTGGGAACATGGCAAGGAGGGATAAGTCCTTAGAGAAGGACACTATGCTTGGAAGGGTGGAGGGACAACACAAGAGAGGGAGACCCCATGAGATGGACTGACATAGTAACTAGGGTAATAGGGTATGTGTATCAGAGGTGGTGAGATTAGCTCAGGATAGAGCAGGATTCAGAGTGATTGTTTATGGCATCAAGATGAGTCTCACGTGACTCAATGGCACATAGCAATGAGAAATGATACAATGACAAATTATTCAAGAGCTGGATACCTTTAACATTTTTGTTATAATTATTTTGTTGTTGATTGCCTTCGAGCCAAGCATGACTCATAGCAACCCTATGAACAAAAGGCTTGAAGCCCTTCTACAACTATCAATATTTATCAAAGTTCATAGAGTTTCCAGGGGCAAGTTGTTTAGGAAGTGGATGTCACTCCTGACTCCAGTTGGTTGTTATTTGGTGCCATTGAGTCCATTCCAGCCCCCTGTGCAACAGAACAACACTCTTCTCAATCTGTAGCATCCTCATAATCCATGCTCTGTCCATTTCCATCTCATGCAAAATCTTTCTCTATTTTGCTAACTTTCTATTTTCCTGGAATGTTGTCTTTCTCCAGAGATTGATCCCTCATGATAACATGCCCAAAGCATGTGAAATGATTACCATCCTTGCTTCTATGATGCAATCTGGTTATTTGGAAAGAAATACTATAAACACAATGAACAGATAAACTTCAGACTGGGGTAAAAATATGTGTTAAATTCAACAAAAAGCCCATTTCTTTACTCCATAAAGTTGTTACTATTGATAGGTGTCATCCAGTCACCCATGACTCGTAAGGACCCTATGAATAACCCTATCCTACACCTCCTCACAATCTCTGATATGCGACAGACAGTTGTCACAGTCATTGTATCAGTTCATCTTATTTGGAGTCTTTCTCTTTCTCTGACCCCTTAACCTTTTCCAGCATGATGTCTTTTCTCAAGGACAGGCCGTTCCTAACAACATGCCCAAAGTATATGAGATGAAATGTCACCATCCTTGCCTCTAAAAAACCATCCTGGCTGCACGTCCTCCAATACATATTGTTTATTCTTTAGGCAGTCCATTTGGTTTCTTCTCTAACACAACAAGCCAAAGGCATTGACTCTTCTTCTGTGATCCTTACACATTGTCCAACTTTCCAATGCATAGGAAGCATTTGAAAATACCATGGCTTGGATCAGATGAACCTTGATCTTTACATTGACATCCTTGCTCTTTGGCACTACTGAGAATACATAAAGCGCATTTACAAATCAATAAAATCAATAGAAAAATTGGTAAAAGACAATATTTTATATAAAATAATTATAAGTGGATCTCAAATATAGAAAAATATTCTCAAATTTATCCATAACAATAGAAATTAAGAAAAAAGCAATAATTATGTGTGACAGATTGGCAAAGAAAAATCATTTTTTAAATATCTGTATTGGCAAAGAACCAGAAAAACATATCCTGTTGATAGGAACATAAATTCTTGCAACTTCTTTGGTGGAAATCATCACAATATCATCCAAATTTAAATAGAACAGATTGTTCCACCCAGAAATTCCACAGATAGAAATTTACCCAGACAGATCATAAACCTCTATATGAAATGACAACTGTAGAGATTCTTTATTTTTTATTTGACAATAACCTAAATGCTCATTAATAAAGAGTTTGGGGTGTCTAGTAGACAAGGAGTTCAATACCACAAGATATTCTGAGGGAGAAATATGGACAATCTCTCCTTGTGTGATTTACAACCTCTAAAACCCCTCTGGAGAGACAGCTACGACTCTTGATGGCAATGAGTGAGTGAGTGTGTTAAATGAAGTATGATGTAACCACATAATAGAATAATATGCAACAATGTCTTTTTTTAATGTGCTATCAGAATAAAGAAGCCTGTTGTTAAGTGCAAGTTTTGGTGAACCACCCAGCAGCTCCATCAGAAAGATACATGACAATTTGCTTCCATAATGATTTTAGCCAAGAACACCCTCAGGGATAATTCTGTTCCATCACATGGACTCAGTGTGAGTTGGAAATCAACTGAACAACACAAAACAATAATAAACAGTGTGGAAAATGTGTAATTATGCACAGCAATTTTGCTGCTGGGATGCTAGAAGCAATGCCACCAGTATTGTAAATACCAGCAGTGTCATTTATGTTAGACAGGTTTCAGTGGAGCTTACAAACTAAGAAGCAGAACTCTTCATCTACTTCTGAACTAGCAGGATTTTGAAAACCCTATCAATAATGGAAGAACATTGTTGGATCCAATGACAGGAGATAAACTTCTCATTCAGGAAGACACTAAAATGTGATTTGGGAAGAGCTGCCTTCTCGAAGTGGAGTCTACCACAATGAATTTGAAGAAGTAAAGTTTTCACCCAGTGAAGGACCACCATTTAGTGGTAATGCTCAAAATGATAAGAAATAGCTACAAAAATCCATTAAAAATTGGAACAGGGAATGCATAAAAGTATGAACCCAGGAAAATTGGGAGCTGTCTAAAATGAGATGAAATACATTAGCATTGACATCCTAGATGACTTGAGATGGACTGTTATTGGCCATTTTCAATCTGACAATAAGATCTAATATTCTGAGGATGACAAATTGAAGAAGGTTGGTGACACATTCACCCTCAAAAAAGAACATTTCATGATCTATCCTAAAGTAATATGTTGTGAGTGATAGGATACTATCATATATGTACAAAGAAAGCTTGTTACTATAATTATTTTTAAATATGCACTAACAATTTTTTTAAAATAAGCAAAAAAAAGTGCACTAACTAAATAAAAAAATAAATAAGTTGGTTTCTACAAAGTCTGGTGGCCTAGTGGCAAGAAACTTCACTGCAATACCAAAGGCATGCAGTTTAAATCCACCAGCTGCTCCTAGGTAGATGAATGGGCAATATTCTCCCTTTCAATTAACTGCCCCAGCTGCAAGGTTAGCTATGGGTCGATCCCAACTCAATGTTATTTAACAACAACCAACATTTTCAGTCTAAAATAGATTGAACATGCAGTCAAAACTACATTAATACTCCTAGAGAGATGCACATCAAAACAATGAGAAGCCATCTCAATCCAGCAACAATAGTAAAGTTCAACAGGACAGCAAACAGCAAGTGCTAGCAAGGACACCAAGACTAGAATTCTTACACATTGTCAGTAGGAATGTAAAATGGCACAATCACTATGGAGGACAATCTGTTGATTCCTCAAAAAGTTTGAAATAGAAATACCATTTGAGCAAGCTATCCCACTACTGGGATTATGCCCCAAAAAAAATAAAATCTGCGACACAAGCAGATATTTGCACACTCACATTCATCTCAGCATTATTCACAATAGCAAAGAGATGGAAACAGCTCAAGTGTCCATCAATAGTTGAATGGATTGAAAAAGTAGTCTCTTTACACAATGGAATATTATATAGCATTTGAAAACATTATACTATGTAGATGAGTGTGGAAGACATTACACTGTGTGAAATCTATCAATCACAAAGGGACAATTACTGCATAAATCCACTATTGTAATAATCAGATCAAGAGGAGGGAGGGGGAAGAGTGGGAAAAGAATGGTTAGATAATGAAAACTTCACTGGAATGGGTGAAAGAAAAGAAAATCCAAAAGGAAAGGAAGATTAGAAACTGTGTATGTGACAACTGATAGCCTGGAACAGGACAAGCATTACAAAGGGAATTGGAGAAAGGGCTGGGAGGAAAATGTGCATGAACTAATGAGTGAATGAAAACAGGTCTCTTTGTAAACCTTCACTAACATAGAAAAAAAGGTGCATTAAAAACAATTAGTGACTATAATGCAAAACTTGAAAATAAAGAAGAAAAAATAGTAGTTGGAAAACATAACCTTGGTGATAGAAATGAGGCTGAAGATCACATGACAGAATTTAGTAAAATTAGTGATTTATTTATTACATATATATATATATATATATATATATATATATATATGGTAATTATATACACAGACCTCTTCTGATGGACAACAAAGGAATCAGATTTATTACAACTATATGAAGAGTCAATGAAAATATGTAATATCAGCAGTCAAAACCAAGCCAGAGGCTGACTGTGGAACAGATCATCAACTACTCAGATACAAGTTCAAAGCTGAAGGTGAAGAAAATTAAAACAAATCCACAGCAACTAAAATATGACCTTGAGTCTATCCTAACTGAACTTTAGAATAAATCCAATGTGTTGATGAAAAGAACTCTAATGAGACAAGAAGAATTATGGGATGACATCAGAGTCATCTTCCAATAAGAAAGTAACAAGTCATTAAAGAAACAGTAAATAAAAAAAGACCAGAATGAATGTCAGAAGAGATGTGTATACATCTGTTATGGTGCAGCTCTTACTTCATTAGCATATATGCCTAGTAGTGAGAACCCTGGGTCAAGTGATATTTCCTTTTCCAACTTCATAAGTAAGGGCTAATTTTTCTACTATGGGTGTACCATTTTACAGTCTTATCAGAAGCAGATGAGAGCCCTAATCTATTCATATTCTTACCAGGATTTGTTGTCTTATGGAACTTTGTTATTGTTGCTGGAGTGAGAGGATATCTCAATATTATTTCAAAATCAAGAGTGTCAGGAATGTATCCTTTTTCTGTACCTTTTCAATCTCTCTGCTGAACAGATCATTCAACAAGCTGGATTCTATGAAGAGAACTATGGCATCAGGGCAAGAGGGAGGCTCATCAACATCTTGCATTATGCAGATGGTACAACCTTGCTCACTAAAAAGAAAGAGGATTTGTAATGCTTGCTGCAGAAGGTCAAAGACTACAGCCTTCTACATGAATTATATCTCAACATTAAGAAGAAAAAAAATTCTTACCAATGGGCCAATAGGTGGTATCATGATAGACAGGGAAAGGATTGAAGCTGTTAAAGATTTCATCTTACTTGAGTTCCTTGGCACCAGCAGGGACGAAATCTAAGAAATGCTCAATAAGGATAGGATGAAATTGATGAATGGGACTCTCTAAATATTAAATACACATGTGCATCAAAAACTTTCCAGTAAAGTGAAAAAGAAAACCTACTGACTGGGGAAAAAATTTGACAATGTTGAATATTTCAGACAAGGGTTTCATGTCAAGTTTGCAGAATCGTACAAGGCCCCCACAAGAAAAAGACTGACAACACAGTAACAAATGGGCAAAAGGCATAAAAAGAATTTTCACGGAGGAAGATATAAAGATGGCCAATGGATGCATGAAGAATTGCTCAAAATCACTGGCAATAGAGAGATGCAAATCAAAACCATAATAAGATACTATCTCACTTCCGTAGCAGTGGCAAAGTTTAACAGGACAGCGAGTAACACATGTTGGAGAGGATGTGGCAAGATAGGAACTCATATATATTGTTGATGGGATTGTAAAATAGTACAACCCCTCTCAAAGGTAGTTTGGCATTTTTTCAAAATGCCAAACATATGATCCACCCTGGAATATACCCCAAGAAAATGAGAACTGAGGCAAAAATAGAGACTTGTATACCAATGGTCTTAGCAGTGTTATTCATATTCACCATTGCAAGAACATGGAAACAGCCCAAATGCCCAACCACAATCAAATAGATTGAGAATTAGTGGTACATTCACACGATGGAATACTACACAGCATGCAGGAGCAACGATTTTGTAAATTACTACCTAACTTGGGAGGGACTGGAGAGCATTATGCTAAGTGAACTAACTCAGTCCGGACAAATACTGTATAAGACCATTATTGTAGAACATGTATGAGGATCCAAGACGGGGAGGGAGGGAACAGGAAGGTAAGGATGGGTGAGGTGGGAGATGTGGAGATTAATCATTGCACAATTTGATGGATGGAGGGAGGGGTGAGTAAAGAAATGGGAAAGGTCCAGTGTGAAAAACAACATATACAAATTTAGTAAGTAAACCTGTTTCTGTTATTGTTAAGTTGTTAAGTGCTGCAGACTCGTAAATAAAAACTTTATTCACATAAAAAAGACAAGTTGCATTGGGGAAAAATATGCTGTCAAATACCTTTCCAGAGTGATAAAGAACAACAATATCAGTCTAAAAACTAAGGTGTACTGGTTCAGGCAGTGATCATCTCAATTGCTTGCTATGCATCTGAGAGTTTGGACAATAAATAAAGGCAACCAAAGAAATTATGTGTTTGAGTTGTGGTGTTGGAGAAGATGTCATCGACTGTCAAGTGAACAAACAGATCTGTCCCAGAGATAATGAAACAAGATTGTTCCTTAGAAGCAAGAATGTTGAAATACCATACCATGTACTTTGGGCATATTTTCAGGAAGGGCCAGTCTTGGGAGGACCTCATACTTGGCATGGTAGAGAACCAGCACAGGAGAGATGGATGGACACAGAACCTGTGACAATGAGGTCAGGTGTGTCAGAGATGGTAAGGCTGACTCAGGATAGGGCAAGATTCAGAGTTGTTTATTGAGTTACTAGAGTCATAGATGGCTCAAGGACACCTAACAAACAATAGTTAATGATCTGGTGCTATTCATCTGTGCTTGTTAGCCTTGTGAATGTCTCCTTTGGTGAAGTGCCTTCACCTCTGCTTCCTTTGTAGTTGTGGTGTTTGTCTTTCCCTTGTTGAGGTGTTGACATTTACTATAATTTTAGAGATGGAGTTTTTATAAAGGTGCCATTGCCAAATATTTCTCCTAGACTACAGAGTCTCTTTTTATTCTTTTGACGAATTCTTTTGATGTACATACAAATTTTTTTTTTATATTACAGTCCTCTAGTGACACATAACAACAATAACATACTACAAGTTTTGGAAGCAGGAGTGGCATCCACTTCCTAAATAACATGCCTCCTGAAACTCTTTGAACTTTGATAAGTGCCGATAGTTATAGAGGGGCTTCAGGCCTTTTGTTCATAGGGTCACTATGAGTCTTGCTCAACTCGAAGGCAATCAACAACAACAGTTCATCCTCTAATGATTTTACATGGATTGAGGCTCAATGTCAAGACGGCAAAGATTCCCACCACTGGACCAATTGGAAGCAACAGGATGGATGGTGAAGAGATTGAGATTGTTTACAGCTTTAGTATGCTTGGCTCCACAGTCAACAGTCTTGGCACCACTAGCCAGAAAATGAAAATACATATTGCGATGGGAAAGTCTGCTGTTAGAGACCTCTCTAAAGTACTGAAGAGCAACGGTGTGTCTCTGGAGACTAAGGTGCATCTGGTACAGGCCATGGTCTCTGCAATCACTTGTTATGCGTCAGAGAGCTGGACAATGACCAGGGAGGACAGGAGAATTGATGCTTTTGAGCTTTGGTGTTGGAGAAGAGTGCTGAGGGTACCATGGACTGCTAAGAAAACAAACAGATTCATTCTGGAGAGGGTTAAACTGGGCTGCTCCTTGGAGGCAAGGATTCTGAGACTTCGTCTGACATATTTTGGTCATGTTGTAAGGAGGGACCAGTCCTTGGAGAAGGGCATCATGCTTGGGAGGGTGGGGGGCAGGCACAGGAGGGGAAGGTCCTCTGGGAGGTGGATTGATTCGGTGACTGGGGCAATCGGGATGAGTGTGTCAGAGACAATGAGATTGGCACAGGACAGAGCAGGTTTTAGGACTGTTGTACATAGGGTCGCTATGAGTCACAAGTGACTCGATGACACATAACAACAACAGTCTATCTATACTATAGATTGTTCTTATTGTTCTGTGCAAGAATGGAGAATCAATTCAGAATGAAACCAGCAGGTGTTCAGTGACAATACATCACACAGGAGATGGCCCATCCTCAGAGCAAATGGTGGACTTGAAACACGTATCTTTGGGATTGCAGCACAGCTCCTTACCACTAGGCCACCCAGCTTGCTATGCTATAGACTTCTTGTTGTTGTTGCTGTTATGTGTTGTCAAGTCACTTGCAAATTATAGCAATACCATATACAATAGCTCTAAACCCTGCCCTATCCTAAACTGATTTTAATATCTCCAACACAGCTATCTCCATTATCCCTATTACTGAGTCAACCTATCTCATCCAGGGTCTTCCTCTCCTACTCTATCCCTCCTATCTTCTAAGCATGATGTCCCTTTCCAAGGACTGGTTGTTACTGGCAACATACCCAAAGTATGTGAGATGGAGATTCAGAGTACTAGCCTCCAAGAAGCACCTCGGTTTCACCTTCTACAGGACATACCTGTTTGTTCTCCTAGCAGTCCATGGTATGTGCAATACTCTTCTCTAGCACGACAACTCAAAGGTATCAATTCTTCTATTATCCTTATTCATTTTTTCAGCTCTCTGAAGCATAGTAAGTAACTATGAAGACCATGGCCTGGATCAGGAACACTATACTTTCTAGATAGACATATTCTGGAGAGGTCCCTGACAGGAGAGACTTTCCCAATGCAATGTGTCTTTTATTTCCTGATTGCTGATGCCAAGACTGTTGATTATGGAACTAAGCAAGTAAAAAATGTTAATAATATCAATCTCTTCTACATCTATCATGATGCTGCCAATTGACCCAGTGGTAAGAATCTTTGTTTTCTTGATGTTGAGTTTCAGTCTGTATTAAAGACTACAGTCCTTGACTCTCAGTTTCAGCAAACAAGATGTGTCATCTACATAATGCAGCTTGTTCATTGATGAGTCTCCCTCCAATTCTGATGGCTGATTCCTCCCCACAGATTTCAGCCTCCTGGATGATCTGTTCTGCATATAGTTTGGAAAAGTATGTCTGGCATACACCTTTCCTGATTTTGAACCATAGGGTGTTTTACTGCTCTGTTCTGACAACTCTTGGTGCAAATATAGGTTTCACATGAGCACAATTAAGTGTTCTGGGATTCCCTTTCTTCTCAAGATTAGCCACAATTTGTTGTGATCCACATAGTTAAATACCTTTGCATAGTCAATGAAACACAGACAGACATTCTTCTGGTACTCTCTGCTTTCAGCTAAGATACATCTAACATTGGCTCTAGTGTCCATACTGTCACTACCTTTTCCAAACCCAGCTTTGCACATCTGTCAGTTCTCTGCTGATGTGCTGTTCCAGTTATTTTTGGATAATCTTCCTCAGGATCTTGCTTACATGTGATATTAAATATATTGTTTGATAATTTCCACAGTCAGTTAGATCATCTTTTTTTGGAATGAGAATAAATATGAATATCTTCCAGTCAGTTGGCCACATAGTTGTTGAAATTTGTCAATTGGTATTCCATCATTTCCTGGGGCCTTAATTGTTGCCAATTACTTCAGAGCAGCCTGAACTTCCTCCTTCATCACCATTGCCTTTACATCATATGTTGTTCATTGAAATGCTTCTGCATCAATTATTTTTGGTACAGTGACTCTGTGTACTCCTTTCAGCTTATTGATGCTTCCTAGGTCATTCAACAGTCTGCCCACAGCATCGTTAAGTTTTGAAACTCAAGGCTTAAATTTGTTCTTCAGTTTCTTCAGCTTACGAAATGCCAAGCAAGTTCATCTTTTTTTTAATGTTCAGGTTCCAGCTCTTTACACATTTCATTATAATACTTTGCTTTGTCTTCCAAGCTGCCCTTTGAAATCTTTAACTTCTTGATTCCTTCTCTTTGCTTTGGCTTCTCAGCACTCTAGTGAAATATTCAGAGTGTTTTCTGACAATCATCTTGGTCTTTTCTTTCCCCTCTGTCATTGTAATGACCTTTTACATTTTTCAAGGATGATATTCTTGATATCCTCCCACAGTTCATCTGCTCTTCACTAATTAGTGTTAAGGCCACAAACCTGTTCCTAAGATGGTCCTTAATTCAGGTGGGATAGATTCAAAGTAAAACTTTCATTCTTATGGGTTTTGTTTTATTTTCTTTAGCTTCAGTTTGAACTTGCATATGAATAGTTGATTTGCTCCTATTTGTCTTTTATGATCTTTATAGTTTCAGGCTTTACACTAAGATCTTTCATCCATCCTGCATTCAGTTATTTACATAGTGTGAAGTATAATTTTGCTTATACTTTCTACAAGTATGTATCCAGTTTACAAGGAGCATTTATGAAATAGTGTTTTCCTCCATATAATGAATTTTATTTCTTTGTCAAAAATCAGTTGTATATAGAGGCCTGGATTTACTTCTGGATTCTTGGTTTTACTTCTGTTATCTAGGTGTCTGTTACTATACCAGTACCAGGCTGTTCTGACTACTGTAGCTGTATACTATGTTTTGAGACTGGAAAATGTGAAGTGTCTTCCTACTTGTTCTTCTTCAGTAGTTCTTTGCTTACCTAGGGTATTTTCTACACAAATGTGGTAATTACTTTTCCCATCTCTTCAAATAATAGTTGTGGGATCTGGATTGTACTATATCTATATATTGGTTTTGGCAGCATTTCCATTTTCACAAGGTTAAACCTTTCTATTTATTATTTATTTCTATTTATTTATTAGTATGGTATGTTCTCCAACTTACATACATCTCTTTTGCTTTCTTGAAGTGGTGTTTTGTCTTTTTGTTTGTATATATTAAAAGGGATTTTTTAAAGTCTCATAAAATTAAAAAATATATTCCTTATTATTGTTAATTATGACTAGCATGATGGAAAATAAGAATTCTAGATCACTCAGTTCGGCTCATAAGGAAACTGTAATTTGAACAAGAAAAAGTTATTCAAAGAGA
Organism: Elephantulus edwardii; assembly: GCF_000299155.1. Lineage (NCBI taxonomy): Eukaryota > Metazoa > Chordata > Mammalia > Macroscelidea > Macroscelididae > Elephantulus > Elephantulus edwardii. Next base: position 829,660 of record NW_006400053.1, on the reverse strand, counting down.
ACAAGGGAAACTACATGACTTAAAAGCAGAAATAATAGATATCTAGTTTTCTAGTCTTTCACCATACTTATTAAAACTATACAATGTGGAAATAATCGTACAATTTGGATTCTATGAAGAATTCAGCAACAAGGTTGAAGAAAGTCTTATTACCTGTGATATATAAATGACCCAATCTTGCATGCTAAAAGTGAAGATAAATTAAAGCACTTAATGACGATCAAAGACTACAGCCTTCAATAGGAATAACACCGTAACATAGGGGAGACAAAAATCCTCATAACTGAGCCAGTAAGCAATCTTATGATAAACAGAGAGAAAAGATCAGCGTTGTCAAGGATTTAATTTTCCTTGGATCCACAATCAACACCCATGGAAGCAGTCATCAGGAAATCAAAAGACCCCAGTCCGATTAGGAAAATTTAACAGAACAGCAAGCAAAAAATGCTGGCAAGGTTGTGGAGAAACTGGAACCATTATTCACTGTTGGTGGCAGTGTAAAATGGTGCAACCACTGTGGAAGGCGGTATGGTGCTTTCTCAAAGAGTTGCAAATAGAGATACCGTTTGACCCAGCAATTCCACTACTGGGAATATATCCCAAAGAGACCACAAGTGACATCCAAGCAGATATATGCACAGCCATGTTTATTGCGGCCTTGTTCACAATAGCAAGGAGTTAGAAACAACCTAAGTGCCCATCAACAATGGATAGAGAAGCTGTGGTATATTCACACAATGGAATACTACACTGCACTGAAAAACAAGAAACTCATGCAATATTATTCTAAATGGGTGACCCTAGAGGACATTATGTTAAGTGAATTATCTCAGTTACAAAAGGACAAATACTGCATGGTGCCACTGTTGTAAAACAGGACTGACCTCGGGGTTGGGGGGGCGGAGACTGAGAAAGATGGGTTCAATAATGTATACTGCATTGAAACATATAAGAGAGAAAACTGTTTAAAAGGGATATGAAATTAGGTATTTTTGTCATGACAGGAGTCCAGAGCGAAGGCTGCGTAGTGGAGTGGACCTGGGGGAGGGTTTGTAAAACAATGAAAGGCTTTTTCTTTTACTTTTCCAAGAAGATAGTGTACTAGGGGGGAAGGTTGGGAGTGGAGAAAAGTGGAACAATGAATGAATGGAAACTCAAAGTATCTGTAAATTTTCATTGAAATTAATACTAAATTAAAAAAAAAAAAGAAATCAAAAGACGTGTTGTTGTTTTGTTTGTTTGTTTTTGTTAGGTGCCGTCAAGCCAAGTATTACTTATAGCAACCTTATGAACAAAAGATCTAAACCCTATTCTATTTTGCACCATGTTCACACTTCCTGACACACAAGAGCCCATTGCAGCAGTCATCATTTCAGTCCACCTGGTCGAAGGTCTTCTTTTCCTTTGCCAACCATCCACCCTTACCACAGTGTCAAGGAACGCAGCCTTTAGTATGTATTGCATCTCAATATCAAGAAAATAAAGATTCTTACCACAGGACCAATAGGCAGCATCATGATGGACAGAGAAGAGACTGAGACTGTCAATGGCTTCATCTTGCTTGGATCCACAATTAACACCCTTAATACCAACAGTTTGAATTTACCAGTGATGCCAAGAAAGAAAGATGGACAGTCTTCTCTGTTGCAATTTACAGCCTCAGAAGCCCAATGGAGAGTCAGCTATGAGTTGGTTCTGATTTGATTACAAGGAGTTTGTTTATTTTCAACCAGTTGAAATTAGCGCATAGTCTACAAGACTGAAGGGCTCCAAGAGTTTATGAAGAGGCATCTTCTTACCAAAACAAAGACAAAAAGTTGCTGCAATCAAGTTTATAGCAATTCATGGCATCCTGATGAATGATAGAAGATAATTAAGCTCCAAAGGGTTTCACATGCTGGGTGTGAGGGTGTGCTTTCTAGCCTGAGGGAAAGAGAAAGGTATATTCCGACTTCATATTTCCTCACCCATTGAACTCCTTGGGTCAGGAGTGGGAAAAATGCTGAAGGGAAATAATCAAGACCCTTCAGCAATGGCCCTCAGTTGTAACCCTTTAATAAATTTTTCAGTGTCTCCAAGTCGCTGCTTGAGTGAATGGAGTAATAACCTGTATCCACAAAACCGTCCTACTACTCAGAGAAGGAAGCCATCTGCAAAGCAGAACCACGTGGGAGCACAGAAGTTCTGTCCTTACTGTGGAACAGAAGCCCAGCTGACAGCTTCACCACTTGCCAAAGCCATTTGTTTCAATCTTCCCTTTGCTAGCTCAGAGGGTTAAGAATTCAGTGTTAGCATGTTTTAGTTTGATTCCATCAAGGAAGTTCTGATCCCAATTCCATCCTACAGCAGAATGAAGCACTGTCCGGCTGTGTGCCATCCTCACTATTATTGCTGTGTTTGAGACTATTCAAGCCACCACGTGAGTTCATTCACAGCTTCCTATTTTTCACTGACTCTCTCTTTCACCAAGCATGATGTCCTTTTCCAGGGATGGTCCTTCCTAAAGACATGAAAATTATTGTCAATATTGTTATGTCAGTCTGTATGACTATATGAACAACAGACCTAAACCTTGCTGTAATCTGTGCCATCCTGCTCATTTCTGATTTACTTGAGCCCATTGTTACAACCACTTTGTCAATCCATATCATTAAAGATCTTCTCTTTTGCTGATTCTTTACCTTTCGAAGTATGATGTCTTTTTCCAAGGACTTACACATCTTGTAACTGCTAGAGCTGAGGAGCTGCTCTCCCTTCCTTTCCTAGAATAGCCACTAAAGTGATCCAACCACAGGAAGCAGCATCTGTGGCTCTGATTCTTTCTGTTAAGGATGTGAAACTGTTCTACCTCCAACTCAGCCCACTTCCCTATCTTGTAAAACACAACCGTGAACATCCCCAATTTGTTTGTAAGACAATATAAAACCCCTTTCTAACTCTGCGTGGGTGCTGCTCTCTTTTTTGGAGCAAGCCCAGGGTTTTCTCCTCAATAAACTGTTTTTCTTGGACTGAACTAGGTTCTGCCCTTCCTCGATGATTTTACATTTCTGATGCCAAAACCAAGAAGGGGCACCTGCATGAGGCTACAAATTATGATTCCCCACCTGGGCCAGTCTCTCCTAATGCTGGGGAGCCCATGTCGAAAGCAGACCTTCTTCTCAGGAGGACAAAAGGGAATTAAGGGGATTAATTAATTAAATCTCTCTCTCTCTCTCTCTCTCTCTCTCTCTCTCTCTCTCTCTCTCTCTCTCTCTCCTTCCCCCCATCCCACTCCAGGAATTCCTCCCCAGTTGTCATGGGAGTCAACCTATCCTACACTTCCCAGTACACTCCACTGGGGTATCTCTTCCACTCCCTTGATACTCTCTTATTGGAAGAACATGGCATAAACACAATATCAATTACATAATAGGTCTCAATACCCTAAAATGGGATGCTTGAGTTCACCACTCTCAGAGAGTTCAACAATTTCTACCAACACAATTGGTGGACGATTTATCAACAATCTGCGTTATGCAGATGACACAACCCTGCTTGCTGAAACTGAGGAGGACCTGAAGCGCCTGCAGCAGAGCGTCAAGGACTGCAGCCTACAATATGGATTGAGGCTCAATGTCAAGAAGACAAAGATTCTCACCACTGGACCAATTGGCAGCATCAGGATGGATGGTGAAGAGATTGAGATTGTACACAGCTTTAGTTTGCTTGGCTCCATAGTCAACAGTCTTGGCACCAGCAGCCAGGAAATCAAAAGGCGCATTGACATGGGAAAGTCTGCTGTTAGGGACCTCTCCAAAGTACTGAAGAGCAATGGTGTTTCTCTGGAGACTAAGGTGCATCTGATACAGGCCATGGTCTTCGCAATCACTTGTTATGCTTCAGAGAGTTGGACAATGACCAGGGAGGATAGAAGGAGAATCGATGTCTTTAAGCTGTGGTGCTGGAGAAGAGTATTGAGAATATCATGGACTGCTAGGAAAACAAACAGATTTGTCCTGGAAAGGGTTAAACCAGGTGGCTCCTTGGAGGCAAGGATTCTGAGGCTCCATCTAACATACTTTGGACATGTTGTGAGGAGAGACCGGTCCTTGGAGAAGGACATCATGCTTGGGAGGGTGGAGGGACACCACAGAAGAGGAAGGCCCTCTATGAGGTGGATTGATTCAGTGACTGGGATAATTGGGATGGGAGTGTCGGAGACAGTGCGATTGGCACAGGACAGAGCGGAGTTTAGGGCTGTTGTACATAGGGTCGCTATGAGTCGCAGGCGACTCGGCGGCACATAACAACAACAACAACAATAACATAATTTCAGTGTTCAACAATAAAAACATGAAGAGGAAAGGACTATCTAAAAGCCAAATTTCTTAAAGCTGCTATCACAGAATTTTTTTTTTATCCTGCAAATGTGCTCAAAAATACTTAATTCTAAGGCTTTTGCTTCAATGGTGGAAAGTCTCATCATGGTCACATAAGCCCTAAATAAATGCTTCAAGAAAGTAAAGGAACATAAAGGAATCATCCTGCTACTTGCTTCCAGTGCAGTCCTTATAAACACCTGGCTCAGTAATTGACAAATGTGTCTTGGTGGAAGAAGAGCAATCAGACTAATAGGGCACTAGCTTTCTCAGTACAACCACAAGTGACCAGGATAACATCGCCATACACTTAGAAAGCCTTGATTATGTATGGACATTGTTAGCAAAATAATTCCTTTTTTTTTCTCAACACTAATATAAGTAATTTAGTCTTAGAATCTTTAGTAACCTTCTTTCCCCCATCACCTTACTATTTTAAGCATTTTTTAAAACTTAAAAATTAATATCAGACTCCTCTGTTTAACTATTATTTATCAATTTCTAGTTATATCTAAAACTCCTGTAGATTTTTATGTCAAAAGTAAATAACTAAACTTTTTTTCACCTCAATATTTCAAATAGCATTAAAAAGTAGTAACTAAAAAAAATTTTAAAAAATAGTAACTCAATGCCAGCAGACCTCAATATACTCTCAAAGTTAAGAAGTATGTGTAACCAGCTGTTTAAGGTAATAACTAATCTTCAATAACAAACTTTCTTCTAAAAGTATACAATGCTTAATACTCATCAATTTAAAAAAAAAAAGAAAACACAATAAACAAAAAACAACTATTCACCCAGCCAATTAACTAAAAAACTCTAGTAAAATGCCTTTTGGATATAATTTTCAAGTTCTAAATCATGCCAGTCCAACCATCACTAATAACCATTAACTTTGTCTCCTCCTACAATAGACAGTAGTGTAGCTACTACAATTCCAACTAATTGAAACCCAACAAAATGACTCTCATAGGTCAACCAGCAAATAATATAATCCTTCTACCTACCTGAAATGTTACCTGCCCACTTTCAATTAACAGCATGAAAGTGGTAGGCAATGTTTCCTCCTCTTATTGTAATCACACCCTTTCCTTATCAAATAATACCACTCAGTCTTTTATTTCAAAAGTATTCTTCATCTCTGAGAACTCAGCTTACCATTGCTTGCAGACCAACCGAACTAGAGTCTACATACATGCCTTCCTCGGCTCTCTTACAGTAATTTTCTAAATGTTTGGTCCTTGCCTCATGTGATTTCTTTCTAGTTTTTTACAGGAGTAGATGAGAGTCTTGGCCAACCACAGTCCAGTAACTCCTCATACTATATCACCTGAGTACCAACTATTGCCCTCCACTGCCAACTCTACTGCCTAAAACCAACATCCTTTCCCCTCCTTTATATCATCAGCCCCATTCAGCAGGAAGTAAATACAGAAGAGAACGTCAACAGCACCAATCAATATAACAAAAGGCTGAAATGCTAGATCTAAGGAGCTGCTCTCCCTTCCTTTCCCAGAATAGCCACTGAAATGATCCAACCACAAGAAGCAGCAGCTGTGACTCTGTTTCCTCTGTTAAGGATGTGAAACTGTTCTACCTCCATTTCCCAGGAACAGTTATCTGAGATCCCATCTCACTTCCTTGTTTTGTAAAAAACTATGAACATCCACTTCCCTGATTTCCTTGTAAGACAATATAAAACCCTTCACTAACTTTAAGTGGGGGCTGATCTTTACTTTGGAGCACAGATGGCAATTTCTCATCAATAAATTGTCTTTCTTGGGCTGGACTGGGTTCTCTCCTTGGTGAACTTACATTGACAACACACCCAAAGTATGTGAGATGAAGCTTCACCCTCCTTTCCTCCAAGATGCACCCAGGTTAAACATTTTCCAAAACTTATTTATTCTTTTGGCAGTCCATGGCATATTCAGTACTCTTTTCCCACACCATAATTCAAAGACATTAATCCTTCTGAAATCCTTAGTCATTGTCCAACTTTCATACGCATAGCAAGTAATTGAAAAGGTCATGGCTTGGATCAAGATAGTCTTGCTCTTTAGGACTTTAAAAGGGTACTACAGTTTGGTATGTGGAGGGGAAGAGGGAAGTAAGAAGAAAGGATTCAGGTGAAAAGACAGGGTAAATATGGACAATGTCCATTGGTGATTAATTTTATAAAACAATGCATGGGAATGATTGTATGAAATACAATGTGAATGAAGAATAGTGTAAAACACAATGTATACGAACTTTGTAAGCAAACCAATAAAAATAACAACAGCAAAAACGAGGTACTTGACAGCAGATTTTCCCAGTGAAATGTATTTTGATCTCTTTACTGCTAATACCAAAGACATTGATTGTAAATCCAAGTAAAATGAAATAAATGACAATTTCAATCATTTTCCCATCTATTATGATATTGCCTACTGTCCTAGTGGTGAGGATTTGGAGTTTTTTATGTTGACATGTAATCTGGCTTTGGATATAAAATACAAAATCTGCCAACTCTGGCCCCTTATAATGATGTTAAAATATAATGAAAATGAAGAATTTAGAAGTTTCAAAAATGTCTGCCTGATGGCAACCATTAAAAACGGGATAGGTCATTGAACCACCGCAGAGAGTTGGACTTGGAGAATAAATAGGGAAGAATTTGCATTTCTCAAGCTGAAGGAACTGAGAAACAAATTTAAGCCTTGTGTTGTAATATTGAAAGATGCTATGATCAATATATTGGATGACCCAGAAAGCATGGAAAGAAGATGGAAGGAATACACAGAATCACTGTTCAGGAAAGAATTGATTGACACCGAAAATTTTCAGGAAGTACCAACTGACTGGAAGAGATCGATATTTGTTCCTATCCCAAAGAAAGGTCACCCAACAGAATGTGGAAACTACAGAACAATCTCACTGATTTCACATGCAAGCAAGATTTATCCAGAAACGACTGAAACAGCACATCAACAGAGAACTACTAGAAGTCCAGGCTGGGTTTAGAAGGGGTCATGGTACTAAAGATATTGTAGCTGATGTTAGATGGATCTTGGCTGAAAGCAGGGAATGCCAGAGGAATGTCTATCTGTGTTTCATTGACTATGCAAAGGCATTTGACTGTGTAGATCATAACAAACTATGGCTGACTCTGAGAAGAATGGGAATCCCAGAACACTTGATCGTTCTAATGCGAAACTTATACTTGGACCAGGAGGCAGTCGTCAGAACAGAACAAGGGAACACTGAATGGTTCAAAATTGGGAAGGGCGTACGCCAGGGATGCATCCTATCTCCATACCTTTTCAGCCTATATGCGGAACAGATTATCCGGGAGGCTGGACTCTATGAGGAGAAATGTGGGTTCAAGATTGGTGGACAATTTATCAACAATCTGCGTTATGTGGATGACACAACCCTGCTTGCTGAAAAGAGGACCTGAAGCGCCTGCTGCAGAGTGTCAAGAACTGCAGCCTACAATACGGATTGAGGCTCAATGTCAAGAAGACAAAGATTCTCACTACTGGACCAATTGGCAGCATCAGGATGGATGGTGAAGAGATTGAGATTGTGCACAGCTTTAGTTTGCTTGGCTCCATAGTCAACAGTCTTGGCACCAGCAGCCAGGAAATTAAAAGGCGCATTGCCATGGGAAAGTCTGCTGTTAGGGACCTCTCCAAAGTGCTGAAGAGCAATCAATGGTGTCTCTTTGGACACTAAGGTGCGTCTGATACAGGCCATGGTCTTCGCAATCACCTGTTATGCATCAGAGAGTTGGACAATGACCAAGGAGGATAGAAGGAGAATTGATGCCTTTGAGCCGTGGTGCTGGAGAAGAGTATTGAGAATACCATGGACTGCTAGGAAAACAAACAGATTTGTCCTGGAAAGGGTTAAACCGGGTGGCTCCTTGGAGGCAAGGATTCTGAGGCTCCATCTAACATACTTTGGACATGTTGTGAGGAGAGACCGGTCCTCAGAGAGGGACATCATGCTTGGGAGGGTAGAGGGACAGCGCAGGAGAGGAAGGCCCTCTATGAGGTGGATTGATTCAGTGACTGAGATAATTGGGATGGGAGTGTTGGAGACAGTGCGATTGGCACAGGACAGAGCGGAGTTTAGGGCTGTTGTACATAGGGTCGCTATGAGTCCCAGGCGACTCGACGGCACATAACAACAACAACAACCATATGAATTAAATACCAATGAAAATTAAGGAGGAAGTAGAAGCTGCATTTAACTAACGCATTGGCAAAATGTAAGGCCCAAGGAGTCAATTGACTTATTTCAATTAACAGATGCAACCTTGGATGCACTCACCAGTCTATGCCAGGAAATTTGGAGGACAGTTGTCTGCCCAAAAAATTGGAAGAGGTCCATATTAGTTCCCATTCCCAAAGAAGGTAATCCAACAGAATGTGGAAACTTATTTAAAAATATCATTAATATCACATGCAAGCAAAATACTGCTGAAGATCATTCAAAACCAGCTAGAACAGTACATAGATAGGGAACTGCCAGAAGTTCATGCAGGATTTAGACAAGGCCATGGCACCAGGGTTATTATTGCTAATGTCAGATGACTGTATGAAGCATAACAAATTGTGGCTGACATTGAAAAGAATGGGAATCCCAGAGCACTTAATTGTGCTCATGCAGAACCTATACATAGACCAGAAGTCTATTATGTGTACAAAACAAGGGAACACTACATGGTTTAAATTGAGAAGGGAATATGTCAGGGTTATAGTCTCTCTCCACACCTATTCAAACTGTCTGCGAAACAAGTAATACAAGAAGCTGGATTCTGTGGAGAGGAGTGTGGCATCAGGTTTAGAGGGAAACTCACCAATAACCTGCATTATACAGATAATATAACCTTGTTTGCTGAAAGTGAGGAGGACATGAAGTACTTGTTGCAGAAGATCAAAGAATACAGTTTTCAGTGTGAACTGCATGTTAATATTGAGATATCAAGAAAGCAAAGATTCTCACCACTGGACCAATAGGCAATGTCATGATGGATGGAGAGGAGATATAAACTGTCAACAGCTTTATCTTGCTTAGATCCACAATTAGCATCTTTGGTATCAGCAGTCAGGAAATAAGGAGATATATTACATTGGGGAAATCTTCAGTTAGGGACCTCTCCAAATTATTGAGGAGTAATGATGTCAGTTTGAGGATTGAGGTGCATCTAATTCAGGCCATGGTCTTTCCAAGTACTCACTATGCATCTGAGATCTGGATAATGAACAAGAATAACAGAACAAAAATTGATGCCTTTGAGCTGTGATGTTGAAGAAGAGCACAGAACATCCCATGGATTGCCAAGAAAATGAAGAGATATCTCTTGGAGAGGGAGCAGGCAGAGTGTTCTTTGGAGGCAAGAAAGATAAAACTTTGTCTCACATATTTTGGACATGTTGCTAGGAGGGACTGTTCCTTGGAAAAGGGCATAATATTGGGAAGGGTGGAGGTCGGCAAAGGTGAAGAAGATGGTCAACCAGGTGGATTGACACAGTGACTGCTACAATGGATTCTTGTCTGACTGGAAGTGTGAGGATGGTGCAGGATAGAACGGGGTTCAGATCTTTTGTTCATAGAGTTGCTATGAGTCACACTTGACTTAACGGCACCTAATAACAACAACCATAATTGGCCACAAAGTGAATCCAAAAGTCCGATTTCAGCTGGGGAAAAATAATTTAAACCCAGAGATTGGACTCAGGCAGGCACCAAGCCATCTTTTCTCACAGTTCAAAAATCTCTGGTGCCATAAGGTGTTACATGTTTGGCTGCTTACAGAAAGATTAGTGGTTGAAACTCATCAATTCCTTGAGAGAAACAGATGGAGTCATGTGCTATTTTAAGATTTACAGCCTGGCAGAGGGTCGTGTCAATCAGATCCAATACAGAAGATCATGTCATTCAGACCTAACAGAGGGTCATGTCAATCAGACTCGACACAGAAGATCATGTCAGTCAGACCCAAAAGAAGGTCATGTCAGTAAGACATGTTAGTCTTACCTGACAGAGGGTTATGTCAGTCAGACTTGACACCATGGCTTACTGACAGTAGATTTCATTTGGTCTGGTCTAGGACAGTTCACCCCCACCAAGACTCAAAAACTTGAACCAAGCAAAGTAGAGATACAGGCATCCACAGAGCCCACCTGAGTCACTGAAGTAACTCAGAATTTGTGCACTTCCACATAATTGCTGATTTCCTCAACAGATTTGATGTCTGAGTTTATCTTCACTTTAATCCAATTTCATGCCTGGAGCAGAGAAATCCCAGCAGAAGGTCTTTCTTAACCTTCTGATATCATTAATTATTGCTACATTGGGAGTTATTTGGTGGAACAAGCAGGGTTTTAAATAGAAATCATTTGTCTCTCAGCAGGGAGACTCAATGGTTTTATTTCTGAATACGCAAACTGCCACCCCCAAGTGATCATGCTTTGTGGTAATGGTCCTCCAGTTACCTCTGTGCAGGACAAATTCTTCCTTTTTGGTTCCTACGTTAGCCCAATTTGCCACTTGTAGTGGAAAATGTCCACTCCCCCCTCCCCCCTTTAAATGTTGAATAGAACTTTCTGGCCTTCAAGGAAAGGCCAGTATTTCCCTGAGCTGTGGACATTTGGTCATGTGTCCTAGTGATTTTCTGCTAAAGGAAATCCCCTAACTCATTAAAAAAAAAAAGATTAATTGACCAGTTCAGTAACAAGTTGTTGTAGGACCCAATAAACTTCACAGAGTGCATTCCAATTACAACTGTGCTCAGCAGGGGCCCAGTGAGTAAGCCAGCATGACCTTTCTCCAGCACACATACATTTTCTTCTCCATCCATGTCTCTCTGGCTTCAGTGAGGGTCTGGGTCAATCTGTGACCCAGTCCCATCTCATACCTGCTGATGTGACACTGGGTGAGAAGCCACAGTTTCAAGAAGCCTACAGGTTTCACGGGGCCACTTTGGTGTGGTTTCAAGGGCCCCCTTGCAAGCACCTAGGCAGCTGTCTGAGGGGCCAGTTGGTGGTGCAGCTGCAAGGCCCCCTTCACAGGGAGAGGGGTCAGCAGGAAGCAGAGACTTTGGTAACTAGCCTGATTGCAGAAACAGGCGAAGAACTGTGCACCAAGTCTCAGAAAACACTCCTGCTGAGGGAGAAGTGAGGGCAGGAGGGACTTCTTTATGGCCTGCTCGCTTAAGCAAACTACATTGTCATCTGGAAAGCGCTGATGGGCAAAGATGTTCTAAAATGTTCTCCTGAGAGGGCCCCATGCAGATGGAGTATATGAGAGTCCATGCAAGCACCAGCACCAATTCCAAATCAGACCAACAATGTTTATTAAACAGCTCCCAGTGTCTGCTCAAGGTCCCCCCTGTGGTGGGGGGGAGGGTCAGGGTAGGCACACAGTTTGCATGAAAGACAGAAGAAAAAAAAGGTCTTGATTCTAATTTCCCCAGAGGTGCTGCGGAAGAGAGACCTGGCAATCTATTTCAATAATGACTACAGCCAAGAGCTGTAGAGCAGAGTGCTCCTTTTTAACATATGGTGTCACCGTGTTAATTAACAATTACCAACGGATTTTTGGTTTTGGTATCAGCTCGGGGTTGGGGGGGTGGAAATAATCATGATCTTGCTGCCTTTGGATATCTGCTGAACTGTCTCTATAAGTGAAACAGAATCCATTTTACTTGCACACACCCATCCCAGCTTTCCCTCACAGGTATCACCTCTTATGTAGGTAAAAGAAGAGCTGGCTTCCCACAATGAAGTCAGGGCAGTGCTTGGTTTTGACACAAGAAACAAACGGAAAAGAAAAACATCCTGGTCTTGGAGAGTCTTGTCGCTGAGAGAGAGCCCTTCAGTGTCTTCACTGTGTGTTTCCACATCTATCCCTTCTCAAGCCATGCATCCACTCTCCGTTATCTCGATTTAAACTTCTCACCACACTCTTAACTCCTGCATAAAGGACACAACACTGCCGCACGCAGATCCAGCCCTGTGATACACAGTGAATCAGACCATAGTAACTCTTGCCTCTTCACTTGTTGATTTTTCAAAAGTAAACCACCATCCAATGGTGATTAATTTTATAAAACACAGTGTGTGGGAATGATTGTATGAAGCATGGTGTCAATGAAGGAAAGTGTGAAACACACACACACACACCCCAAAACCCAGCATGTGTATGAATGAAACACAACGTATGTGAATAATTATACGCATGTTGTTGTTGTTAAGTGCCGTCGAGTCGCAGGCGACTCATAGCGGCCCTATGAAGGAGAGTGCTCAACACTTGGGTGCCTTTCTTCCTCTCTCCAACTTCATAGGATTTCCGGAGGCTAGCTATTACGGAAGTGGATGTCACTCCTCCTTTCAAATTTATACACATACCAACAAAAATTTTTTTTCATAGCAAAATAAAAGTTTTTATTCAGATTAAAAAAAATGCAAAACAAATAATTACAAGTGAAGCAGTTCTTGAAAGTCAGTAACAGTGAAATATGAGCCTGTAAGACAGAGCAGATCTTTCTTTACTTTTTTTTTTAAAATTCATTTTAATGAACGTTTATAGAGATTTTGGATTTCCATACATTCATTGTTGCATTTTTCTCCCTGCCCACCCCTCCCCCCAGTTCGTTCTTCTCTTTGAAAAGTAAAAGAAAAATATTTCATTGGTATAGAATCCCCCATCTCCCACCCCAGATACACTCCACTATGCAACCTCTATTCAGGACTCTTATCATTACCATAATCCCCAATCATATATCACTTTCAAGCGGTTCTCTCCTTTATCTGTTTCAGTGCAGTATACATAATTTATCCAATTTTTCTCATTCTCACCCCAACCCTGATATCAGTCCCGTTCTACAACAGTGGCACCATGCAGCACTGTCCTTTTGTCACTGAGATATTTCACTCAACATAATGTCCTCTAGAGTCACCCATTTTGAATAATATTGCATGAGTTCCTTGTTTTTCAATGCAGCATAGTATTTCATTATGTAAATATACCACAGCTTCTCTATTCATTCGTTTGTTGATGGGCACTTAGGTTGTTTCCAAATCCTTGCTATTGTGAACAAAGCCGTGATAAACACGGGTTTGCCTATATCTGCCTGGGTGGCAGTTATGATTTCTTTAGGGTAAATTCCCAGTAATGGAATTGCTGGGTCAAATGGTATCTCTATTTGCAACTTTTTGAGAAAGTGCCATACAGTCTTCCATAGCGGTTGCACATTCCCACCAACAGTGAATAAGGGTTCCAGTTTTTCCGCAGCCTCGCCAGCATTTGTTGTTTGCTGCTTTTCTTCATAGTTCATCTAGAGCTCGAAGCTTTGCTGAAACCTGTAAAGAATCACGTAGGTTTTGTTGCGCACTATCAAATCAGAATTGACCCATAGCTGACCCTCCAGTGGGTTTTCAGATGCTGTAAATCACAAAGGAGGCGACTGCCCGCCCTTCTCTCTCCCATAGAGCTGCTGGTGAACCATGTACCTTTGAGTTGAAAACCTAAGCCTCCTGTGCTCCCTGCATAGCGTCTGGCCTCACACATTCTAGATGCCAGAGAACAGAGGCTGTGTTTGAGGTACACTGTGGGAATAGGACCCAGGACGCCTTCCCGAAAAGTAAGAATTCTCATGTCTAGACGCCTTTATTGTTGCTAATTTCATGAAATCAGATCCAGCTCTTATCAGCCCTCAACTCTACAGTAGAACCACTCCCCAGGATATTTCAGACTACAACCTGGCAGAAGGTTGCCAGGACAGGTCTCGAGGCTCCTGTCTCCACAGTCTGAGACAATAAAACACTAACTTAAGCCCTACATCTGTCAAGCTAATTTGTTTACATCCTTAAGAAAAACAACCCACTGACTAGCAGTTCCATGGATTTTTTTTTTCTTCCTTTTGGTTACTTCAGCATTGTGTATTCTAATCTCTTAATTCTTTATTCTTTGAGCCTTATCATAGCATTCTCATCAGGCTGCAAATATTCCAAAAGAACATCCTGAAGTGAGGGGGGGGAGGTATGGTGTGTGGGGTGGTTTGTTGTTTTTTTTTTTTTAATGTTAGTAAAATTGAATATACAGCACCAAGTGTTAGTTACTTTTTAAAATATTAATGCACATCAGATGCCAAGTTATTTTGAAGGCCCAACCAGACTTCTATTTGGCAGGGGAAAAATTTGCATAAGCTTTAGCTACACGTGCAAATGTTTAACTGTAAGTCAGTGCATATTCCATTGAAATACAGTGGTTCATCAACTAGCCACCTGGTTGGCAAAGCCCATTAAGTTTTTACCATATTGCAACTAATCTTCCCATTTTTAAAATCCTCCCCACTGTATCAACTTTCTAAACTACAAACAGCTGAAACAGTTGAAAGATACCTTTGAATTCTAAGTTTGCAATGGAGTCTAAGGTGCTGGAAATGTGTCAGCTATTGCACACTTGTCACATGCCCTGTCTCCTAAGAGATCATGTGTCACTGAGTTGGCTAAACATACCCAGATTTTCCCCTCAGTTTGGATGGATTTTCAACAATTGTACATTTCACAAAACAAATTAACATTCAAAAAACTTCATTCATAAATCCAAAGTTATTAATTTTTTAGATACATGTTAAATAAGAAGACCTAGGGAGGCAACAGTTAAGCACTTCGCTGGGAGCTGAAAGGTTGACAGTTAGAACCTACCGTGAGCTCCATGAGAGGGAAAAAAACCTAACAATGAGTTCGTGTGCCAAGAAGCCCTATTGGGCAGTTCTCAGTCAATTTGAGTTGAAAGCATACATGCGAATAACTGTGTTTAGGACATTGGTGGTTTTGTGGTATAACTCTGGCTCCCATAGAGAGATCTAGGCTAGATTTGGAACCAGTACACCTGAAATGCAGCCACCACCTGTCTGTCAGTTGACGGTATTGTCTTGTCATGACGATCAGGTCTCAGTGCAGCTTCTAGACCGACAGACTCCTGCACTATCACGCATGAAGTTGCTAAAATTTGGGGGACAATTCAACTCTAGCTAATGATGACCTTGTTTGCTGTTAACTATGTGGTTACATGCCATTGAATCAGTTCCAACTCACTGTGACCACTCGAGGAGGGCACTGCCCATCTTTCTCCCACAGGAGAGCTGGTGGATTCAAACCGCTGACACTTCAATTGGCAGTCCAATGCATTATGTATCACATCAGCAATGCTTCTTTATCTTTCATCTGTGTTTCATTGATTATACAAAGGCATTTGACTGCGTGTTTCATAACAAACTGTGGCTGATTCTGAGAAGAATGGGAATCTCAGAACATTTAATCGTGCTAATGCGAAACCTATACTTGGACCAAGAGGCAGCTATCAGAACAGAGCAGGGCAACACTGAATAGTTCAAAATTGGGAAGGGTGTGTGCCAGGGATGTGTTCTATCTCCATACCTTTTCAACCTGTATGCAGAGCAGATTATCCGAGAGGCTAGGCTCTACGAGGAGAAGTGTAGTGTTAGGATTAGTGGAAGATCTATCAACAATCGGTGTTATGCAAATGACACAACCTTGCTAGATGAAACTGAGGAGGACTTCATGCACTTACTGCAGAGGGTCAAGGACTGCAGCCTTCAGTATGGACTGAGGCTCAATGTCAAGAAGACTAAGATTCTCCCCACTGGACCAATTGGTAGCATCAGGATGGATGGCAAAGAGATTGAGATTGTTCACAGCTTCAGTTTACTCGGCTCCACAGTCAACACTCTTGGCACCAATAGCCAGGAAATCAAAAAATGTATTGCGATAGGAAAGTCTGCTGTTAGGGACCTCTCTAAAGTACTCAAGAGCAACGGTGAATCTTTGGAGACTAAGGTGTGTCTGATACAGGTCATGGTTTTTTCAATCACTTGTTATGCATTAGAGAGTTGGACAATGACTAGGGAGGATAGAAGGAGAATTGAAGCCTTTGAGCTGTGGTACTGGAGAAGAGTATTGAATGTACCATGGACTGCCAAGAAAACAAACCGATTCATCCTAGAGAGAGTTAAACCAGGTTACTCCTTGGAGGCAAAGATTCTGGGGCTTCGTCTGACATACTTTGGACATGTTGTAAGGAGAGACAGGTCTTTGGAGAGGGACATCATGCTGGGTAGAGTAGAGGGACAGCGCACGAGGGGAAGACCCTCTATGAGGTGGATTAATTCAGTGACTGGGGTAATCAGGATGGGTGTGTCAGAGGCAATGAGATTGGCACAGGATAGAGCAGAGTTTAGGGCTATTGTATATAGGATCGCTATGAGTTGCAAACAACTCGACGGCACATAACAACAAGGCTAAACGTTAAATCAAAACTATATGCATTTGTCCTTGCTGTTGCTGTGTGCCATCAAGTTGGAACCAACCTATAGCTGACCCTCCAGTGGGTTTTCAGAGGCAGTAAATCACATGGGAAGAGATTGCCCATCCTTCTCTCACAGAGTAGCTGGTGGATTTGAACCATGTGTCTTTGGGATTGCCACTCAGCTTCTCACCAGACCTACAAATTCTACTTAACCAAGGATCTTGTTTGTAACTCAAGGACAACCCATACTAATTTGTACCCTCAGAACGCTCATTAATCCCTCTGAGCCTCAGTATCCTCAGCAGCGAGCAAAGAAAGCAACTATGTTGTAATGCTGTGGTGAGAATTGAAATAGCTGTGGCTGACATCTCACTCCCTTCCACCAAGAGCAAGGAACATGGGTCCTGCCACAAGCCCTTGAGCTAGGCCATTGTCTATAATAGAGGAAAGGAGTCTCAATTTCCCAGATCCACTGTTGAGAGTGGCCTTCAAAGGCCACATATGTTTCCTGAGAGACATTTCTAACTTAATATGACATTTAATTTCACGCTGGACCAGCAATAGGTGAATGCCATTGCCACTTAATACAGTGGTCTATCATTGATGTTGGACCTGGTAATAGGACTTCTCTGAAAAAAATGGTAGGTGAAAAGTATTCTAACATTTCAAGAAATCAGGTTTTCAAGAAAGCAATAGCACATTTTTAACTTCTAGATCTCTAAAAATTAGAAGAATATATTTTTTTCTCTTTATTAAAAAAGTGTTATTTCTTTTTTGGTAAGACAAGAATGGAGATGTGTCCTATCTCCATACCTTTTCAACCTGTATGCAGAGCAGATTATCCGAGAGGCTGGGCTCTATGAGGAGAAGCGTGGCGTTAGGATTGGTGGACAATCTATCAACAATCCTCGTTATGCAGATGACACAACCGTGCTCACTGAAACTGAGGAGGACCTCATGCACTTACTGCAGAGGGTCAAGGACTGCAGCCTTCAGTATGGACTGAGGCTCAATGTCAAGAAGACAAAAATTCTCACCACTGGACCAATCGGTAGCATCAGGATGGATGGTGAATAGATTGAGATTGTTCACAACTTCAGTTTGCTTGGCTCCACGGTCAACACTCTTGGCACCAGTAGCCAGGAAATAAAAAAACACATTGCGATGGGAAAGTCTGTGGTTAGGGAACTCTCTAAAGTACTCAAGAGCAACTGTGTCTCTGGAGACTAAGGTGTGCCTGATACAGGCCATGGTTTTTGCAATCACTTGTTATGCACGAGAGAGTTGGACAATGACTAGGGAGGATAGAAGGAGAATTGAAGCTGTGGTGCTGGAGAAGAGTATTGAATGTACCATGGACTGCCAAGAAAACAAACAGATTCATCCTAGAAAGAGTTAAACCAGGCTGCTCCTTGGAGACAAGGATTCTGGGGCTTCGTCTGACATACTTTGGACATGTTGTAAGGAGAGACAGGTCTTTAGAGAGGGACATCATGCTGGGTAGAGTAGAGGGACAGCGCAGGAGGAGAAGACCCTCTATGAGGTGGATTAATTCAGTGACTGGGGTAATCAGGATGGGTGTGTCAGAGGCAATGAGATTGGCACAGGAAAGAGCAGGGTTTAGGTCTGTTGTACATAGGGTCGCTGTGAGTCGCAAACAACTCGACGGCACATAACAACAACAACAACAAAGACAAGAAAGCTATAGAAAATTTTAACAGCAAAACCTAGATTTCAGACTTAGCTTTAAAATATCTATCTTGCCCTTCAAATCTCCTACTTTGTCCAAAGAATTTTTAGATATGTGTATTCTTTCCCAGGAAATCCAAAGTAGTAAGCTTAACATAGTGCTTTGTCTCTCAAATGAATGCTATTTGCCTTACAATAATGAATCCTAGCACTAAAACATAACTTACTTTTAATAGATTGCCTGATTAGTTTACAACTTACTCCTCATCCAACCTCAGCATAGATACCTGTTAGGATCTGAAATCTGAGAATTCCTCACATTTTACATCAAAGGCAGCACATCTCATGTCCATGCCCTCTGCTCCTGATAGCTTTGCTTCCCTCTGGAAGGATGGAGACTTTCCACCATATGAATGAGTCCAAACTGGCTGACTTAAGGTAGACAAGAGACACGTGTCGGCCTTCCACCTTCCATCAAGACTGTAATCATAGTTAAAGTAATCAGTGATTACATAGTTCAAGTAATCAGTGATTACAATCACTGCACAGCAGGATGTAGGTTTCTTCTATTTAAAAAAAAATTTTAAATTGTGTGACAACTGTTTCCCAAACCAGGTACTGAGAACATACTCTGAGTGTCAAAATACACACTCTGAATAAATTCTGGCCGCCAGAACACTCAATGACTCACTTAACAAAATTGAGAATTAACTATCACTATTAAGAAGTGGCCCCTAAACTCTTCTTAGGGGCATCTTCCTTTGCTTGGGAGAAAAGTTTTAGGTGAACATTCTAAAAGAAAATGTTCAATCCCGAGGACCCTTCTATAAGAATAGCCAGGATAACAAGAGATAATTCACTCATTCAATGTGAAATAAGAGGAAGCAAACCAAGCTTGTCTAGAAAGGAAAGGAGAATGAGGAGAGTACAGAGGAGCAGGGTAGTGAGGGAGAGGAGAGACACCCACAAGGTGTGGTGAAAAGGGACCACTGGCCCTTGCAGTACTGGAATCCCAGGTCCAGTCTGTGCAATCATCTGTCTCTCTCCCTCTCTCACACACACACACACACACACACACACACACGCGCACACACACACACACACACACACACACACTGGCCTCTTTCTTCTCTCTTGTCTCTCCTATCTCTTCTCTTCTCTTTCCTCCCCTCTCCCCACCCTCCCCTCCTCCTCCCTTCTCTCTCTCCCTCCCCCTCTCTCTCCTCCTCCCTTTCTCTCTCCTCTCTCTCACACACACACTCTCTCACCTCTTTCTTATCTTTTCTCTCTTCTCTCTCCTTTCTTCTCTTTCGTCCCCTTTCCCCACCCTCCCCATCCTCCCTCCCCTCCTCATTCTCTCTCTCTCTCTCTCTCTCTCTCTCTCTCTCTCTCTCTCTCAGTTGGTTTCACCAAGGTCCAGAGTTACGAGGGCCCAGAGACAGAGCCCAGCTTCCACCTTCACTGTCAAGAGCCAAGTTTCCAATATATGAGGGAATTTTCGGAAATCCTGGGGGAAATTTATATTCTTCAAATGACCATGAAATTAGGATGCAGGCAGACTTTCCAGAGTAAAGCATAGCAAGCCCAAAGGTGGAGTTATAGCCTCAGTGCTGGAGACAGAGACGCAAATGGTCAATAAAACATGCATTGCCAATACAAAGGCAAGCCTTGGAAGGACAGAGAAGAGGCACCAACTTAGTCGTGGTTGGAAGGGCAAAAATGAAAAAGGAGCTGTAAAGAATAAGGAAAATTTTGGACATTCAACTGTGAGGCTCCTGACCCTTTCTTTGTTCTTCCAAGTCTACTCCAGCAGACAGAAAATAAGTTGATCGAGTCAATTCCAAATCGTTGGCCCATTTCTGGGTGTTCAACAGGATTTTCACTAGTCACATTTTTTGAAACTAGATTTCCAAGGCAATTCAGGGTGGGCTCCAACCTCCAACCTTTTGGTTATCAGCCAACAGCATCAACCATTTATACCACCTAGGGACACCCTCCTGTGTATACCATGATGATGATTCTCTGTCACACGTCCAGAGGGGCCCTTGTGACTTTAAAGTCTAGGTCAGCCCTGACCAAGGGCTGTGATATGTGGTGGTCCTCACTCCCCCTCCACCACAAATCTCACCCAGCACCTAAAGTCAGGCAAGTAGAGAGGATACTGCAAAAACAACATGCAGCCACAACTTTCCAAGCACCAGGGCCTCAGAAGAAACAGATTGTGCACATAAACCTTACTTACTTACACTGTTACTTAAATCACATCATATTTTTGTAAGCCACAACAACAAAAATTTGGCACTTTACCCAAAGAAGTGAGGACACTCAGAAGCTTCTCTTGATAATCATACAATATGACAGCCTTTTAGTAAATGACCTACTTTTTAAATAAGTGTGTGTGTGTGTGTTTGAAATCATGTATACACAAGAAATTGCAGTAATAGGCCCTGTGGACCCTTTGCCGGACTCCCCTGGTGATAACTTTGTGCATAATCGTGAAACAACAGCAAACCAGGAAGTTTGTTTCACACTTCACACTGTTAAGCAACATGAAGATCTTTTCCATTTTCACTACTCTGGGGTGTGTGTGTGTGTGTGTGTGTGCGCTCGCATGTGCGCAATCTCTCTATAACTCGGACGACCCCAACCTGCCTTCTTGAGGCCCTTTTAAGCCATACACAAGGACTGACTGAGACATTCCAGGGCCACTTTGGTGCCATTTAAGTAGTTAAATAGTTCTTAGGATAAGGAAGCCCTGTGCTTAAGTTCCAGCCTGGAGTAGCCACTGCCTGTGTGACCTGGACAAGTCACTCCCTTTATTCCTCTATAAAGTGCACTAATAACACAATGTACCTCACAGAGTATGAAAATTAAGTAAGGTGCTTTCAAGAGGCCTTTGGCCTATAGTTCACGCTCAGCGATAAGAGTCCTTGGCCTGGAAGACCATTGTATTTCTCTTGGGTCTCCTCAGCCTGTCCCCCAAGATGGACCCTGAAAAAACTTTGACAGAGGTTGAGATTGGATGTAGAGCCCTACAGGGCAGGAGTCCCATCCCCAGGCCAGCATCTTGCCCATGAACTCCAGCTTACCCCTGGCATGCCCCAGCCGCTCAGCCAAGCCACTGCTGTTCCATAACATTCACAGAGATTTTGAGTCAAAACAATTTTGTGATATTTTTCCCCAGCCCCAAATCCCACATGCCCCCTATTGGTAGCTTAAGAAATGTGAGAGGTCAAAGAAAATATAGGCCAATGAAAATAACATTGCAACAAGAAATTAATTGCAGCGCTTGTTTAATATGACAGGGGACTCCCTAAAATCCTATTACTCAGCCTCCCCCCCGCCCCGCTTCCCGGTGCCGTGTGCACCGACGTGCGCAAAGGCCAGGGCAGGCTCCCCCGTGCATTGCTGCATTAATTTGACATTTCTGGCTCCAATTAACCTTACATTTCAGCTGTTTTCTAAAGATTGTACTTTAATTTGCAATAAGGTTCTTTTTTTTTTCTCCCTATTATTGTTTCTTTTGCTTGTGCACAAAGACCTGTGGAAGGAAATCCGCCCAGTTTCCACATGTTCGAGGTAACACACTGTAGTCTGCAAGGGCGAGTCCTGAGTAGAAAATCGGGTAGTAGAAACAGCCTCCTTGGATGCAGCTTCCAATGGGACCAGCTTCCATCCCAATCGAGGCTGATGGAGCAAGCCTCACCCCACTCACTGGCATGTGTTTCCATTCTCCAAGGAAATCATGATAAAAGACCACTGAGTTCTGAGTCACTAGCCTTGGATTTTAATCCTCCTTGTATCTCCTATCAGCTGAGTGACTATGGGCAACTTAGCTAATATATGAGCTTCAGTAGTATCATCTGCAAAATAGGGCAATGCTTCAGCTAATAAGTAATCAATAGGAAAACACTTTTCTCAGAATAGACCCTGATTGCTGCTATTGTGTCAGAAAGATGTGCTGCTTTCATGTAAATTCCAACTCACAGCAACCTCCTGTTTGGTTTCTAAGGCTGTAAATCTTTACAGGAGAAGATTTTCCATCTTTCTTTCACTAGAATCTGGTGGCTTTGAACTGCCAACCTCATGGCTAGGAGCCTGACATGTTACATAATCCCATCACCATGGTTCTAGAGATGTAGTCAGTGAGGTGAACTCCACAGGCCAAGTCCACTCACTATGTGGGTTTGAAGGTAACTTTTTCTTGGTATGCAGCCAGGCTTGCTCATTTATTACTAGGGCAATTTTCTTGCTACAATGGCAGAGTGAAGTTGTAAAGAAGACTTTATGGTCCACAAACCTAGACACTTACTAACTAGCAGATGCAAACTTAAAGACAAAATTTACCACTCTGTTCAAGAGGGATAAAAGAAGCAAGGAGGTCAGCATAACATGGTCAAAGTAAAGACAGACACTGAGGGGCACCAAGAGTGGAAAAATAACAAAGGTAGACTATTACATACACAGTCCTGCAGTAATGATAGTATCAGTCAATAATGTACAAGCACATGCTCAGATAGATTTGCAAGCTGAACAGAAGTGGGAAGGGAATGGGAGTGCAACTACAAGTATATATAGGTTTTGCCAAGGATGCTTTTACATGCGTATTTGTATATACTGGGCTCAGTGGTAAGCAATAGCACTGTCAACCCAAAGGCTGAGGTTTGAATACACTCCATGGGAGAAAGATGGGCAATCTCTTCCCCTGTGATTTGCTGCCTCTGACAATCTACTACAGAATCAAATGTGAGTTAGTTCTGACTTGAAGATACACAACATGCAAGGAGATAGTAGAGCATAAAAGGGCACACTTTTTAGCCTTAACCAAACAACTTGAAGGAATATGTCACTGGCTGGGGCTTAAGAATTTAGGATCACAGTCTCAGGACAACTGGGATAACAGTGACCACAGAGGCCATGTTGTATGCCCAGTTCTGGTGACTGGAATCGTAAAACCTTGTAAACACCATCAAAGGTGCAGTTATCGATCTCTTCCCTCACAGAGCAAAGAAAGGTGAAGAAAATCAGAGACACAAGTAAACAGAGCTAAGGTCTCTGCCACTGTGATACCAGAACCAGATAGTGTTCACCCACCATCACTGCCCGAGGGCATCAGGACTATGATAGAAAATTCTAGAGAAAACAGGAGCAAAAAATAGAGAACAAAATTTAAATTCTAAGACTGATCAGACGTACTGCTCTGACAGAGACTGTGGCCCTAACACACCCTTCAAGACTGGAACTAAAGTCACCCTCAAGGTTCAACTTTCAACCAAACCACAGGGAGGTCTAAGATGAATAACACCAAAGAGGAACATATCCCAAGTGCAATAATTATAGGAATCCCAAAGAGCAGCTTTTGCCTGAAATTGAGGCTTAGCAGGCAGGAAGGAAGGACGTGCAAATGGCAACAGGAAGCCCAAGGAAGAAATAGGAGAAGTGTTGTCATGTATTGAGGAAATTGTCATGAATTAAAATCTACATAAATTGTTGAATAGAAAAATAGTTTGCTTCATAAACTTTCACTCAAACCATAATTAAAGGGGTTTTAAAAGGAAGAAGCAGCAAAGAAGTTATGAGCCTTGGTTTCACAGCTCCTGTTTGACACCTGTTGAAGTGTGGCTACTGTCTGTTGTTGTTGTTGTTGTTGTTGTTGTTGTTGTTGTTGTTAGAAGCTATTGAATTGGAACTGATTGATAGCTGACCCTCCAGAAAGGTTTTATAGGCAGTAAATCCCATTCGAGGAGATTGCCCATCGTTCCCCCACAGAGCAGCCCATGAAGTTGAACTGCATACCTTTGGATAGACAGCAAAGCTCCTTATTCACTAGGCCACCAGAGTCTGACAGGTCTAAGATCTGAAGAAGATGTGAAGGTGACGTACTTGTCCACACTGGTGCCACAGCCTGCACCTGTATATAAGCTTCTCCACCAATTGGCCACTCTGGATTTTAGTTAGTCTCAAATATTGATATTCTGAAATCTAACTTGAAACTTGCACCTTTAGAGTTGTAGCCCATATGAGACCAGTCTTGATGTCTGCAAATACAAAATTTATTTACTGCAAGATCTCCAGAGAGAGGGAGCCTTCCCCTGTAGCTTCCCCTTCTTTCTGTAGCTGCTGCTTCCAACTCCTCTCATGCAGTCTTTTCCTTCAACACTTCCTCTCTGGCTGGAAATAAATGCAGCAAATAACACTGAAGACACAGGCCCTACCCTGGTGTTCATCTCACTACTCAAAGTGGATCAGGCATCGGTTCATCTGGTAGCTCTAGTTAGACATAAAGAATCACAGGTCCAACTCCACACCTTCTGACCCAGAATGTGCATTTTGACAAAATTGTAGGGTGGTTTACATCCACGTCTCATCTGGGTCTTCGAGGAAGGAGAGGCCAAACAGAGTTAGACATGTAAGGACTTTATCAGGTGTATGATTGTTGTTAGTTCCCACCCATTCAGCTATAATTCATGGCTCCCTTGTGGATCACAGAACGCCTTCCTAAGTGGGCTGGTGGAGCAGCCACTGCGTAAGTGATGTGCCTTCCAGCCGAGGAGGGCTTATCCTCCAGAACTACGCTGATCAAGACTCTACTGTGAACCAAAGGGTTTCTATGTCTAACTTTTAGAAATCAATATCCAGGCCTTTCTTCCTAGTCTGCATCAGTCTAAAAGCTCCACCAAAGCCTGCCCACCACAGATGACCCTACCAGAATTTTAAATGCTGGCAGCCTAGCTTCCAGTGTCACAGCCAGGCATAAGCTACCACAGAACAGCAAACTGACAGGTGGGCAGTGAGCCCTGGGAGTGACTCTTTGTGAAAGGTAAAGGAATAAGTATTGGCAGGGAGTGCCTGCATTTTGCCATCTATGTCTGACATCTGAGAAAGAAGGAGCATGGGGTAGAAAGAGCCTCAAATGAGAAGACCAAAGGCCCTCAAACCCGCTGAGTCATCTGCCTGTCTTCAAAACTTTTCTGCCTTTCTTTTCTTTAGTCCTTTTTTTCTTCACTCTCTCTTGTAATCTACTGTGCTGTAAACAACAAAACCTATTTATGCAAATACAGAAATGTTTAAAATTCAAGTAAGTCCCTTATTATGTGGATTTGACTACTTTTTAATGAGTCTTGTCATTAAACATTTAAACTATATTTCTCCCACACAAATTTTTTAAAAAAAGTCATCTAAAAATCAGTGCAGAGAAAATAATAAAAGTTACATGTTTCAAAAAGAGGCCATCTAATAGCCAAAACATCTGGGGCCACACCTAATTTTTTAAAAAAAGTCATCTAAAAATCAGTGCAGAGAAAATAATAAAAGTTACATGTTTCAAAAAGAGGCCATCTAATAGCCAAAACATCTGGGGCCACACCTAAGCACTTTCTACGTCACAAACCCCCATCTGCACCCCACCATCATCCTGCCGAAGTCTGCTCTTCTTTGGAAATAAGGAAAAACTTTCCCAGCTTTTGATACACAGAGAACAAATTGAAAGTAAGGGTTTGTTGGGTGTTTTTGGTTTTGTTTTGTTTTGGTTTTTTTTCACACTTCAGGCATCAGATGCTTGGTTTTAAAATACCCTGCATGGTGTGAATTTAGCTTTCAACATGAAGTGCAGCCTTTCCAAGTTTAAAAGCAAGAAATAAAGATGTTAGGCAGCAAATGGCACATGTGTAGAAGCTCCCATTAGTCAAGTCCAGAGTGGGCACAGGTAGCCATGCACAACCTATCACACATCTGGAGAAATCTGTGTGGTCCCACACCTCACTTCAGGGCAGACACTCACACATGAACACACGCATTATCAGTTCCCAGATATGTCAACCAAAGCATTATATGCCTTTTGCATTAATGTGTTACTCCATATGTGTGTTCTACATCTGTATGCAACAAACAGCCTGTCCTGGTGGCTGTTCTGATTTTCTGTGTGCTACACACTAAGGCAACAGCAGAATGCTGCAGGAAGGAACCCCAGGGCTTGTTGTAAGACCTCTTCACTCCTGCCAAGCCCTGGCTCACTCTGCGTCCTGCGTAGGCCTCACTTTCTCATCCAGAACTGGAAGGATGCTGTGCTACCTCCCACATGTGGCTTTAGTAAGGATTCCAGACTTCCCCAAATACACAATGACCATCAGAGAGTACGTGACCATCACCAAGAAAAGACTCGAGAACATTCAGGAGCCCAGCAGCTACCTGGAGTTTCCCTGGAATCCACCTGCAAAGAAAAGCTGTTTTCACATCTACATGGAGAGATCCTCTCTACCATAGCAACTTCTTCCAAACCAATCCATTTCCCACAAAGCTCTCCTTTGGGAAGCTTGTTTTATTCTAAAGTCTAATTAAATTCATTATTTTAAAACTTTTAATAATAATGCTATGATAGCTCTAGTTATTGCTTTTTCATTGTATGCACTGAAGTGATTTATTCTGTCTTTTAATTCCCATAGCAATACTCAGTTTATAGAGGAGGAAAATCAAGACACAAAAGGTTAAACACCTCACTGCAGGTCCCAGAGCTCCTAAAGGGTGACACTAAGCTTCAGGATTGTATCCTTGCCAAGCACATCCTTTACCTTCTGAGCTCTCCTGTCTCCCAGGAGCTTCCTGGAATTGGCCCTCAGTGGTACTGATGCTTTTTTAGTTCAAGCCCAAAGTCATATTTCAGTGAACACATGAACGACTATGAAGTTGAAGTTAAAGAAAGACAAGGTCATGGTAACATGGTGACTGGCATCATGAGAGACTGTGCTAAATGCCTGTCATTCCAGTTTGATTATGAATACTTCACTCTCAAAAGAAGCCACACTGGGACAATAAGTTATATGCTCATCCAAAACACCAAGTTGACATAGATGCATACCTAAAAGACTTCAATATGGATTACATCTCTGTCAAGAGAACAAAAATCCTCATCACTAGACCAAAAGGTCGGTGATAGATGGATAAAGAGGTAGAAGTTGTTGAGGATTTCATTTTCAATTCATAATCAATGCTCATGGTTAGAGCAGACAAAAAATCAAGACATGCTGGCTTGGGAAAAACTGCTGTCAAATACCTATTACCTATACGAACTTTGTAAATAATCCAGTATAAAATTATAAAGAAAAACAACAAACACCTTTCTAAGGTGCTAAAGAGCAATGATGGCATTTTAAAGATGAAGGTACACCTGATGCTTCTTATGCATCTGGACGTTAGATAATGAATAAAAAAGGCCAAAGAAGAAACAGTACCTTTGAACTGTCATGTTGGAGAAGAAGAATATTCTGTGGACTATCAAAAGAACAAAGAGGTATGTCTTAAAGGAAATGTAACCAGAGTGTTTCTTAGGAGACAAGGATGGTGAAACTTCATCTCACATACTTTGACCATATTGTGAGGAGGAGTAAATCCTTGGAAAAAGACACCATACTGGGAAAAGGTGGAGGGTCAGAGGAAGAGAAGACAACCCTCAACAAGATTGAGACAGTGACTGTAACGAGAAGGGCATAGGACAGGGCAGGCTTTGGATATACTGTTCATAGTGTTGCTGCGAGTTGAATCTGACTCTCCATCCTAACAGCAAGACACTTCTGTACCCAGCCTTCATGGACATGGACAACTGTTTTCTCTAGAATCTTCAGTTTAAGTTTAGCATGTGGAGCCACTTCTCTGAGGAGAAAATTAATGGATTCCTGGAGGGAATTTTCATCTCTGGAGTCTGTATCAGTAGGGTTTCTGAGGTTAACACCCAGAAGATCTTTTATTTCAACCTTGGTATCTCTCTTGGGCCAGGAGAAGGTGGTTCAGTGGTGGAATTTTTACCACCCAAAAGGGAAATCTGGGTTCAAGTTCCCTAAAATGTTGTCATGAGATTCTCTCTTGGAATCCATCCATTTGCTCTCTGAAGAATGGAAGAAAACATGGGACCCACAGTTGAGCAGGCCCTCCTCAGAGAAGTGATTCCATGGTGTCCCTTCAGTGAAGTGTTGACTTTTAGACTGAGGAAATTGTACAGTCAAAATGTTTTGTGAGAGAGTTTCACCTTAACCATTCTTAAAGTCTTTTCCAGCAATAAAGCCTTTTTCCCCCAGTTGCCTTTTATGTAATGAAATTACCCACATTTCCAATTCTTTTCTCAGAGCCTCAGGACAGGAACATTCGTTTCCTGTTCAATTGGGACCTCTGACCCTTTCATCAAGGAAGTCTATCCCAGGTTGGAGCTCCTGATTGTCTCCTCTTGATTTCAGTCAGTTTCACTCAGAGGACAGAAGGTAGAGGCTGGGGCTTGGCCCTCCAGCAAATGCTTAACGTCTGAATTAAAATGAACAGGCTTTGCCAGACGTGCCCACTGGATTTTATGTCTGAGGCTGATTTTCCCCAGCGTTTAATCATGACAAACATAAGTAGATAAAGATAACGTTGATACATCATGTCCCCTGAAGTAAAGGTCATCCAGGAAATTCGTTATTCCCCTTCTCACAGCACATGTTATAAAGTGTCCTGCACCCTTTTTGTACCTGCTGGATTCAATTATTCTGAAAGCAAACATTACTGTTCAAAATTGAAGATCCAAGGGCTATTAGTGTGGTTCCACGGCTGTCTGTAGGTGAACCCGGACGCAATGAGGCAGGGACGTGGATGGAGGCGAGGATGCCTGCTTTGATGGTGACTCAGACAATAAAATTATACAGCCATCTTTGCTTACTGTCCTTTTGGGATTAATGCCAAAGGGCCCATTCCACAACAATTGACTGCAAAAAGAAATGATGGGGCTCACTGGACATTTCCAGAGGCATGTTTGGACTGTCTTTTCCCAGTGAATCAGTCAGCAATATTTATTAAGCACCCAGACACATAAAACATGCTGTATGGTGTAAGAGGATATAGAAAAGAAATAGTACACTTTGCTGTTCTTGAAAAGGAAATGTGTTTTTCTTACTGGTGAGCTAAGTACTTATTTCATGCAAAGTGATAGGATTGGCACCGGAGACTTTTGGGAAAATAAAACCCAGCCCAGGTGGTGGGAGGCCTGCTCTGAAACCTGGCCAGCCTGTTCCTGCCAGTAGCTTCCATGGCCATTTTTGGGCTGAGTACTCTTGTAGCTCTGGCCGCAGGTGGACGAAGAGGGGTATTAAACAATCTATTGTGAAGATTAGTGAAGCCAGTCACAGAGTTTCCTGAGACAATGAACCATAAGCCAGGGCAGGAAGACAAGGTCAGCACAGCAGCCAAGTGAGCACAGACTTGCAGCTGAGTGTCACCAGGTCCACGCAGATGAAAGGGGAGGACTATGGGAGGCACTATGACACCTTACCCTGTGCATACTGTGTTTCTTAGGGCCCAGAGCACCATGTCTGACCCACACCTGAGGAGTTTCAGGAGTGAAGCTGGAGCGAGACAGACTGACAGAGAAAGATTCGGGTGCCCTCCACAGTGAGGCCTGGGCTAAACAGGAGTCACAGACCAGAACGAGTTCTAGGTACCATTTTCAGGTGTTATGACCACATGTGTATGTGGATGTGTCAGTGTGTCTAGGTGTCTATGTGAATGGTCAGCTGGAGAAACCAAGTCTGAGGAGGGATATGAACGCGAGAAGAGAGCTATCCATTTCAAAGAGGTCACATGGAAGCAAGCCAGGGTCAGGGTCTCTGAAAGAGCTTCCAGCTCAGCCACATTATAAATGAATGGCAGCTTTGACCAGAATCGGATTGAGCCTTGGAGAAAACAGCATCTCACAACAGCTTGCATCCAATAAGGCAGTCTTTCCTCCTGCCCCTTCTCCCTTCTGGTTCTAATCTCCAGGGTCCAGAACTGCCACAACTACCTCTGAAAGGGCAGGCGGCTCCTGACGATGGCCTTGCTAGGGAGGGAGCCAAGCTAACTCAATCCAGACAGCAAGTGTATAGTACATGGGTCTGTGCCAGGCTGGGTGGAGACTTAGCTTGTTCCTTGAAAAACTGTTGGTGTTTGCCACCAAGGTGGCTCCAAATCCTAGGGGACCCCAGCTAAGAATGAAGCCTGCCGAGTCCTGGACCATCCTCAGGATCACTGCAGAGCTTAGGCTATGTTTATTGTGTAGTCCATCTTGTCAAGGGTTTCCCTCATACTTAAGAGTGTCTTCAATCTGGAGAGCTCCCCTTCCAACATTGTATCAGACAATATTCTGTTTTTACATGAAGAGTTTTCCCTGGCTGGATTTTGGAAGTAAATCATCGAGCCTCTCATCCTAGTCTGTTTCAGTCTGGAAGTGCCACTAAAACCTGTCAATTATGGATGAGCCTGCATATATTTGAAATACAAAGGGCATCTCCATTAGCATCACAGGAATCTGAAAGACACCTTAGTAGGACTAATGGACAGATATGTGGTGGAACCAGCTGCTGTTGAGTCCATCTTGTAGCAACCCCACATGTCAGAGGAGAACTAGACTTATTTTCCAGAAGTAAGTGATTAGGTCATTCCAATGAATGGTCCTCTGGGCGAATTTGAACCACCAACCTTTCTACTGACATCAGAACTCTTAAAACTTCCTATTTCCTAGTGTGACTAGTAAACCTACCATTCAGGCAGGTGAGGAAGTTCTTCACGGAGAAGAGACATCAGAAAAACATTGAATTGTACTTGGAGTTCATCCTCAAACTGTGCTTTGTCCGGATCAATTGGAAGAAAATGGAAATGACCTCGTGGTGGCCGGTCCTAAAGTGAGGTCATGGAGCATGCACAAGGCAGAGTCACTCAAAGAGAAGAGAAGGAGGAAGCCATAGAGAGAAAGTAGACAGGTAGTCAGTGGCCAGAATGTGAGATGGCAGAAGGAAGGAAACAGCATGACGTGAGCCATGTTTGCTGAAGCCAACCTGTCTCTACCTCAGAAGAGACTGAGGAAGCCAACTGGAAATAAGGATACAGTTAGCAACTTAAAAAATTATTCAGCAAAGAAATTAAATCCTGAGGGAGAAACCCAAGCCATAGCAGATGTTCACAGGTAGAAGCAGAGGTTCTTGGTTACTGTTTATGTGAGGAAGTGACAAGGATATTACCTGGGAAAACTCTCCCTTTGTTGACCGGGAGTTTAGCAATGAGTGATCTGTAGAGATGGGGTTGAGGGCAGGATGATGATGGAGATGTGAAGAAAGGTCATCCAAACACCTGATGGACAATTATGTTGGCAGGGCTAGACAGCTGTGCCCAGTCACTTGGACCAGCATTGGCCTAGATGTGTCTCTGAAGGTATTATTTGAAAGTGTCATTAATATTCGTGATCAGTGGCTGTAGGTAAAAAAGACCACCTTTATAATGTGAGTGCACAAGAGAAAAAAACCTGAGGGTTTCCAGACAGAAACAAATTCTGTCTCTACCTCAATACTGCAACACGGAAATCCTCTTAGAGTTTTCCATCCATTGCTGTGTCAATAGATATTAGACGTCAAAATAGCAAAATAGGCAAAGATAACAGAAGAAATAGAGAGGGACATGGAATATTAGACATACACACAGAAACAAAAAGACTGGGAGAGAGAGATGTCCTTTGGGTTCTGTTTTGTTTTGAGTTGTGGTTTGGTTTGGTTTAGTTTGGTTTGGTTTTGGGGTTGTTATTTTTGGTAGCAAGTTATTTTTAATTCAGTGAAACTTTAATTTTATTTTTACAAATTTGCTGAAAAATCATGTGATGCTGCCAATATCATGCGATGAAATCCTGGGGCATAACCTGAACACTCCTTTGCAACTAGTCCCGTGATGGCAGAACCTTTCTTCTCTCTTATATTGATTACTAAGACTACCATATTATCTTCAAAATAAAAAAAAAAACAAAACCATCTTTTCTGTGGTATGAATTCCGTTTTCACTTCACCAGTGCCAGATGTACCTTCTTTCTGAGCTCTGGTTTCCCTTTCTTGACTGTGACCATCACTATGTCACACAAACCAGCCCCGGGAAACTGTTCAGCTGTCTGTTGATCCCCTCCACAGAAATGATTTATAGATTTGTGGCTTCTATATTGTCAGCACAGTTGATTTCTGCTCCTACGAGAAGACCCAGGGAAACCTGGAAATTTGTATTGTAGGACCCACAACATCCTTGCTTCAACATCTTGGACGGGAAAAGGATAGAAAAGAAGCAGATCTGGTTCAGTTTTTATGGAGAACCTTGGCTAAAACAATGTCCCTCTGATCTGGCTCAGGGAGAGTAAGCTTGTGTGCATCTCTCAGTGCAGAATTTCTTAAAGTCTCAGTCTCCAATGGCCAGCACAGCTATCCTTGGAGAAAGAAGCTCACCAACAGGAGCAGCACCTGGGACTCGGAGATCCAGCTCTACATTTCAATCCAGCACAGATGAGAGGAGCATCTGTTGAAACTCCACCGCTGCATCTGTGAACCAGCTGCACTCTTCATTGTCAGTTTAAGAAGGAGGCTCCCAGAGTTCACTTACACAGTTACTGCAGGAAAGGGGCAAGACATTGAAAGGTTATTTCGATTTCAGATAAAAGGCCTTTCCCTAAGGAGGAGCAATGACTCAGCCCTAAAAAGTCTGTTTATTTCAAGACCCCAAAGTCTGCATATTTCTCTAACCAGCAAAACTTACTGTGCAATCTAAAGCGTTCACGTCAGATGTTTTACAATAAACAAGATGTGCTCATGTGCATCCTTTCATTTAATTCTTAAAACAGCCAAAAGTGCTAAAAGTGCTAAACTAGGGGAATTATTCTTCATTTAGAAGTTAGGAAATTGAGGCTGGGTGGTTAACAGAGGAGGGTGGATCAGTATTCCCACCTAGTATTTCTTCTCTTTCAGTTTCTTCTCTTCCACAAAGGAAGAAGTGTTCACATTATGGGGTAGAAAAGATTGTTCAGCATGGCACAGTCACCCAGAAAAAGAGGAATGAGTTAAGTAACCAGGGGATTAAAAAGTGGAGAACATCTTAAACTCTTCCTAATACATCAGGAGAAGCACTCAGAAAAGACCAGAGAAAAGAAATCAGAGGTCAAGAACCACTCCATGCCAGTTTAAAGACTAAAGTGCATCTCATTCAAGCCATGGTACGTTCAATTGCTTGCTATACTACTGAAAGTAAGACAATGCCTAAGGATAACAGAAGAAGAATCAATGCCTACGACTTGTGGTTCTGGAGAGTAATACTGAATATCCAATGACTGCCGAGAGAAAAAATAAATATATCTTAAAGAAAGTGAAGCCAGGATGCTCCTTGGAAGGAAAATATAATGAAGCTCCATCTTATATGTGCTGGACATGTTGTTGGGACAGACCAATCCTCGGAGGACATTATGTTTGGGGAAGTGGAGGGTCAACGAAGCAGAGGAAGACCCTCTAGGGACGGATTGGCACAGTGACTATCAATGGGCTCAAGTATATCAGAGATGATGAGGATGGCAATAGCTCAGGCAGGATTCAGATCCATTATGGGGTTGTTGTAAGTCATAGTTGACCAGAAAGCACCCAACAATAACAATCAATGCCAGAACATGTTTGGAGTCAAGTGAAGCAGAGTTCTCTCACCAAAATGAGCTTCCCAGATAAAGGCAGATCAATGCATTCATTACAGGAAGAATTGCTAAGGTAGACAGAAGCCTTAAACCTGGCCCTGAGCGCTCCACTGTTCTGCATGCACACCTGTCCCTACATATTCAAACACTAACCGAGGTGCTGCTTTGAAAGAATTTTACATATGTAATTGCTCCCACATCATTTATCTTTAAGAAAAAGAGATTATCCTTAGTGAATCTGACCTCAGCTGACACATACTCTAAGCCCTTAAATGGAATAAGACTTTCTTTCTTGACAAATGTGAAGATTTCTCTGCAGGCAGATCCTTCCCCTCCACCCCACCACACCCCCAGTCCCCCGGCTTTAAAGATGATGGGGTCACATGGCAAGGAACATGGATGATTTCTAAAAGCTGAGAGCAATCTCCAGTGGACAACAGCAAGGAAATGAGGCCTCGTTCCCATAACAACTTAACTCATTGCCATCAAGCCAGAAGAGACTCCTATTTGGCCTCTAGTGGGTTTTGGAGGTTCTGGATCACACAGGTGGAGATTGTCCGTCTTTCTCCTGAGCAGCTGCTAGTGGATTCAAACCATACAAAGAGATGCCATTTTAAAGTTAGAAGCACAACTTCCTGTGAACCATGCCATTAGAGACAGAAAATAAACAAAACCCAAAAAATTAAAATTCCTTGCATTTGATCAGTATGCGAGACCCTGAGGAGAGCATAGAAGCCAAATGCAAGGTACTAAGAGGACACCTGTCCTATAGAACTGTGAGCTAATTCCATGGGAGTGGCTGCAAGACACTATCTTTGTGGTCTTCCAGATCACCAACTTGAAGAAAACAAACATTCTCACCACTGGACTGATAAGTAACATCAAGATGGATGGAGAAAAGATTAAAATTGTCAATGATTTCCTCTTATTTGGATGCACAATCAACACTCTTGATACCTACCAGCAATCAGGAGACTAGGAGATGAATTACATCGGAAAAATCTGCAGTCAATTATTGAGCAATGAGGGTTGCAGAGTAGATTATATTTGGGGGTAGGGGGTGGGGTTTGGGGAGGTGCGGGGGGGATTGTGTACCAATGAGGGAGTTTTTCTTTTGCTTTTCAAGGAGAGGAGCAAATGGGGGGGGGAGGGGCGAGGGGAAAATTAAAAAAAAAGAAGAAAGAAAAAAAATTATTGAGGAGCAAAGATGTCATTTAGAAGACTAAAGTGTGCCTGATCCAGGCCACAGTCTTTCCAATCATCTGCTATGCATCTGAGAGCTGGACAATGAATAAGACAGAAGGTTTGACTAAAAAAAAAAACCAAACCTGTGGCATTGGAGAAGAGCACTGAATATCCCATGGGCTGTCAGAGGAACAAATAGTATATCTTGGAGAAATTTAGCCGAAGTGTTCCTTAGAAGCAAAGATGACCAAGTTTTGTCTCACATATTTTGGGCATATTGTCAGGAGAGGCTATTCCTTGGAAAAGGCCATCATACCTGGAAAGGGGGAGGGTAGGTGAAATGGAAGAAGACCCTCAATTAGATGGATTGACATAGTAACTGCAACAATGGACTCAAGTGTGTCAGAGATGATGAGGATAGCATCAGATAGGCCAGGGCTCAGATCTGTTGTTCATAGGCTCACTGTGAGTCAGCA
Source organism: Elephantulus edwardii (assembly GCF_000299155.1). NCBI lineage: Eukaryota > Metazoa > Chordata > Mammalia > Macroscelidea > Macroscelididae > Elephantulus > Elephantulus edwardii. The sequence goes on along the minus strand of NW_006400053.1, from coordinate 794,150 downwards.
CCTAGCAACCACAGTGGCATTTGTGGTCATATGTTAGACAGCGATAGAAAAGGTAAATAATCACCATACTTAGTGACCACTCCCTGTGTACTAGGCAGTTATGTTATTAATCAATCCTCATGGCCCTGTGGGGTATACAATTTGGGCAGTCCTGTTCTACAGAACACTAAGTCCATTCTCTTGCATCTCCTAACATTTAGTCTCCTCTGAAATGCCAGTACCAGCGGATCTGAATCACCTTCCCAATCTTCATGCATTTGTTCAGAACTAGACAGAGAAGCAACTGCTTCCTTCTCCCATCAGGCTCCACACTGGCCTTTAAGATGAGCCAGTATCCTCCTCCAACAAGGTGCCTTGGTGTCCCCCACATGGCACGAGGTAAAAGGCAAGCAAGCAAGGTTGGCAGAGGGCAAAACCACCAAGTTCAAAGCTAAAGGTTCAAACAAGCTTGTCAGAGCCCAAGTGAAGGGTCCCTCAGGGTCCTCAGTTAGTTATGAGTGGGCCATTGCCCACCTGAACCACTGCCCCCAGCCGTCTTGCCACATCTCCCAAACTCTGCCCATACCCGCACCTGGGACCCAGGGTCAGCCCCGTGGTCCTCGGCATCTGGCCCAGGGGCTCACCCCCACAAAGCGCCTGGCCCACCTTTTAATGAGCTCCTCTCATCAGAATTTCAAAGATGAGCAGAATTTATCAGTTCAAGCAGGGCCAAGGGGTGACATTAACTAAATTTCAAGGGTTATTTGAAGTTAATTGAATTTAATCATATAATGATTTTGTAATTAGTGATAATGTTCTTATTTCTGGGTGAAGAGAATTGCTGTCCAGGAAGCATCCGTCATCCATGCAGGGAGGAAGCTGGCCTCCTGAAACTCACTTGAGCCTGGACCCCAAGACCCACATGCTGAAAACGGAGTCACAGTAGATCTGCTGGTTGTCTGCTCCTGCTTCTCTGGGACATTTCTCTTCTGTGTTGAAGGAGAGCTTTGTTGCCATAAGGGAACACTGCTGACTCCAAATGCTGCTCTGTGTGTCTGGGCAGGTGTACAAGCACACGGTTGACATCATTAGTTCCCTTCCCATTTGTAAGAAGGGGTAATGTGGTTCTGGGATCCTCACACCCAGACAGATTCATGACAGTACATTGTCTACAGGGTCACAATATCGAGATGTCCCCAAGTGGGACCTCACATGCTCTGTTGACTCATGGGATCAGGAATGACTCCCCATGAGCCAGTGAGTGCCAAGGAGACTGGGCTCCCCAATTCTGTGTAGAGGAGGGAGGGGGCTGATGAGTGCATCTAACAGCACCCAATATCTCTCATACAAACTCCAAGTAAGTTGTGCCACTTTTTCTAAGTTCCGTAACCTCAAGTTGGAAGAGATTGGATGGAGAAGGAAGTATCACTTACTGAGAACTTGTTTGGCTAGACACACCATTGTCTCATTTGTATCTCATGAAGGAATCACCAACAATAGGAACTCTGAGGTCGCACATCCAGTGCCCGAGGCATTGAGGTGCAGTCCTCCACCACACAAGCACAGGACATAGAGAGGGCACTGCAGGGTGCTGGGTGGATTAGCTTGGAACATCCCCACCACCTGACACACTGCTGAGTCCTGAAGGGGTGTGGTTGGCACTCACCCCAGCAGGCTCCAGGACTGCAGCTCCTTCAGCAGGTGTGAAGATGAGGTGGGGCCTCATGGGCACTCTCACAGAGCAGGATCCCAGGGAAGTTAGAGAAAGAGAACAAACTGCACATGCCAGACGGTGTGCACTTCTAACTCACCATTTTCATTATTTGGTGATGGAAACAACTGAAAAAAAATCACATCAGGACTGGGCTGTTCCCCAAATTTCACCAAGTTCCTGAGCTGTCCTCTAAGTTCAGCCATCACCCCAACAGGACTAACATTGTTAGAACAAGAAGGACACAGATTCCTGCTGTCTGACCCCCTTGCTCACCTACAGAAGTTTGCCCTGTGAACACCAACCCAGCCCACTTCACACTAAAACCACAGCCCAAGAGGCAATGCCATCATCACCACCCATTGTCACTTCTGTGAGGCTCACATTTCCAGTGGATTCTATATCCTCCTCTCATCCTGGTTCATGTGCACCCTCTTCCATTGCCTGCCCCATCTAGGAGAGCTATCAGTCCTCACATTGCTCACTGACATCACATGGACATTAGCTCTTTGAAAGTATGAACGGTTTTCTCCCAAAGTTTGGCTATTAATAGCCGGGGATTGTTTGCCTAACTATCAAGCAAGAAAAATTAATAGAAGCCCCTGATCATGTGTTCCTAAGATGGCAGGGGTAATTTAAACCACAAAAACTTTGCAGCCCGGGGGGGGGGGGGGGGATGTAATTGTCGTGTATGAAAAGCGTGAACCAGAGTTGCCATGTTCACTTCTTGTTTTTAAAGCTCCCACAGGCCAAGTCACATATCTGGGTCAGAGGGTCCATTGATTACCTGTCAGGTCCTGAGGTGTGGGTAATCAATAACGCTAACCTACAGGAAAGGTGGCCTTGAATGCAGAAATCCCACCGCATTGACCACCCCTTCCTTCTGGTCTGTAAGTGCTTTTCAGGGAAGCAAAACTCCCTCAACTGTCACAACTGCCCCAAATCCTGGTAGAGTTCCTACAAGCAAAGGCTTTGGAAATGCCGACCTGTCAAAGGTAGTCAGCCAAAGGTAGACTGTTCTCCTGGTCCCTCAGCACTCAGACAGCCACAGGACAAGCAGAAGCTAGGAAAGAGATAAAAGAAGAGCGTTCCAACAAGCAGACTCTGGATAAAGGAATCTTTTGGGCTCTCAGCCCTTAAACAACCGCAAGAAAGGACATAGGAAAGAGACAAAAGAAGACTCAATGGGAAGACTCTGGTCGAATAAATATGAAGAATGATTTTGTCAGGAGGTACCTAGGAAAATGACCTTCACCTTTTATTAGTGTTTAATCGGGTGCTCAGAGGAGAAGACTTAAAAATACTGAAAATCCATATGCCTGACCATAGGACTGGAGAGTCCTCCCATGCTGGAGGAAGCTGGTTTCCCCTTAGGAAGCTCCCCAGGGATTATTTACATAATGGAAGGGACCCACTATGCGGAACACATTGTGGCTTCCTTATTGGACATTTGTGAAGGTAGTCTGGCACAGCACTTGTCTGAGGAAAGTTCATGTTTAGAGCCACCTGCCCAGCATCACCCTCCCCAACGGTAACTGTACCACTGAGTTAACTCAGGCACAAAATGTCCCAGAGTAGAGTTGTGCTCCATGGCTAATTTTTGGAAGTAGATCACTAGATCCTCCTTTCAAAGTGCCTCTGATTTTAACTTGAACTTCCAGCCTTTCAATTGTCATTGACTTTCAAGGCAATTAACTATTTGTACCACTCTTCTTTCCTAAGGTCTCGGTTTATGAAAGTTCCTACCTCTCCATGATTCAGTTGTGGGAGCTTGGGGCTGAGAATTGACATGCGGCAGTCTCCAGGGAACTCTAATGGTGTGGGTCACAAAGAGTTGTGTTGCTATTCCAAAGAGTTTGCATCACGGGTGGCTCAAATCCACTGCAATCCATGGGAGAAGGATGGGCACTCTCCCCGCATGGCATTTACAGCCTCAGAAACCCAGGGAAGGGTCAGCTGTGAATTGGTTCTGACTCAGCTGAAGTTTGACTAGGCTTAGTTCAGAGATGGACCTAGAACCTGTTCAGCTCCATCCAGAAAAGCCCTGGAATCCATCAATCAAGGAGAACTTATCTGCTGTGCAAGGTATGGACAAGGCAGGCTGGTGCTTCCTGAAGTTGTCTTAGAGCCTTCAGGGAGTAGATTTGAAGAAGCTCTGGGTGGTGCAGAAGGTTAATGTGATGAGCTGCTAAACAAAAGGTTGACGTTTCAAGTCTACCCTGAGGCACTTAAGAAAGTAGGCCTGTCCTCTGCTTCTGAAAACGTTGTGATGCACAATTCTGCTCTGACACACACAAGGTTGCCATTATTTGGAGTCAAGACTTGATGCCAACTGAGTTTTTTTTTACTTTGAGCAGCAGAGCATAAATCTTCAGTGCACAATTGAATCGATAAATTAGCCAACATGTTCTCTCTCATAGGAAGCGATCAATTGCCATATTGGCAGCTATATTTGCATAAACTAAACTATATTTGCCATAAACCATCTTGGGCTGGGCTAGTCTGTTATATCTCAGATAAAGCATCCAAACTGAGTAGGTACAGCTGTGGTCTGACATGTGGCTGGAGAATGCTGAGTGGCATCATAACCTCTACAATGAGAGGCTTTGCGTGTGTGACAGCAGCTTGAATTACTGAAAGACTGGAAAGAACTCCAATTGTGTTCCTCACAGGAAGAGAGGAGGGAAAATATCATATCCCTTGATGGGAAGTCTTGGAGGGCAGCATCCTATAGGAGGTTGAACCTCTGCACAAGCAATTGGGTCCCTAACAGCAACATGAAAAAGGACCAGGGAATATTGATGAAGACACACAATAACTCTGTTATAATAATCAAGAGGATGATGCATCAGGCCTCTTTGCACCTCACCCCAAAAAAATACCAATAAAATTAATGTTGTGTTAAAAACAAAACAAAACAAAAACCCAACCCTGAGAATTGCCAGCATAGTAAAAAGTGATTAATAAGTTCTAATCACATTTGGGCAATGTGTTTGATGGTTTATAAAGGGCTCTTGAATGATGGAGATGATGCACAAGCAACAGTTTCAAATAGTTTCATTCTTGAAGAAACAGGTCTGTTAGAGGCCAACCTCCTGATATATTCAAGTGTGAAGAACAGCTCCAGAACTGGACACCAGAAGGGGGTAAAGGGACCAAAGGTGGAGAAAAAAGAGCCAATGGGCAATGTCATTTGAGGAGAGACCTTAGACCCTCTCAGTTCAAAATCATCAGGTAAAATGAAGAGCTCTGGCCTCAGAGTTCTGTGCCTAGAGGAGAGAGAGAAAGTGACTAGAGACCAGGAGGGCTTAAGGGTGAAACCAAGAACCTGCCTTTTCCCCACTGGCTGTGGCTACTCCATAGACCTCCCGGGTGCCTACCTGAATGCCCCTTTCCTTCAAGAATAAAGTAAGTGCTTGTGCCTAGGAGGTCCTGTCTGCCCCTCCTGATGTAGGAGCCCCTCCTTCGTGCATAGATGATATTCAGTGCCTTCCCTGATCTTTGTCCCATCACCTTTATCTTTCAGGAGACTTTGTGGCCATGTCATATTCATCCTCATGCACCAGCTCTTACCATAAATGTGAGCTGAGGATGTGAATGATAGACTGGAGCTGAGGAGTCAGGTAGATGCCATCTAACCTCCATGGTGTAAGTAGGAGTTCCTAAGAGCCCATGCTATATCTGTGCGTGTGTGTGTGTGTGAGAGAGAGAGAGAGGTCACAAAACCCTTGACAACATCTGCGGCAAGCATCATACAATCTAGTCAACCTGGGGTTGCCTGTGCAGGGAAAGGGAAAAGTTGTTAACAGACCAGCAGACTGATGAAGGGACAGTGAAAGGAAGTCTTCATAGCATGGAACCACTGGTTGAGGTTCTGCTCATGCAGGTAGGACTCCTAGCTTGTACTATGTGAGCTGCCCCAGGTTTAGATCTCTCACAAGAACACTAGAAACTACCGATGCTGAGGCCAACATGGTGGCCTGACTCACAGCCTTCCTCAAGAATTCTTGGGCCAAGAAGCCCATATTGGATGTGTCCTTCACCTTCGGTGGCCCCGTTAAGTTCCTACAACAAGTATGTCATTATGATCAACCAGGGCCCATCTGAGAAAATGGGAACATGCCTGACATGTTCAGCCACCCCCCACAGCCCCTGAGGGCCCAAGTGGCTAAAGAAACTGTGAGCACCTCCAAGGATAGGACCCCCCCAAAGCCCCCCGATAAAAGCCTGAAAACAAAATAAAACAAAAGAACACTAGAATACAAAACCTCTTGAAATTATCTTTTCAGGAGCCTGACATAAAGAGTAGAATATTTTCAGAACTGGAAACCAAAACACATTCAAAGCAGTGTGGTCAGCCACCATCTTTGAGCAGGGCACTGTTGTTCCTGATTGTGTCAGACAAGATATTTGGTTGCTAGGCAACACACATGCTGCTCTTATTTTCTAAAAGGGAAATTGTTGCTAGTAGGCATTGATGCATAATTTTCCCCATTCCAGTTATGGTTCCAAGCACTTTCATTTTGCAAATTTGAGTTCATCCTATTGTTTACAGCCAACCATGAATGAACCGGAAGAACAAGATCAAAGCCCTAATGGAAGGCCCTGGATCACAGCAGTCTGACCCACAGCCTGGAGTGGGATGCCACTGCGCTGGGCAGCATTCTGTTCTCTTGTGCATGGACCTTCATGAGTTAAGACGAACATGACAGCAGATAATAGATAATAACAGCAATTTGTGCTGAGTATTCACACCACACCACTGCCTGTGTTCAACAGAACCAAGGACCCCCTGAAAATGTGGATGCCTGCACAGAAGGAAGAAAGTGCTTCTTGGCCCTTATTAGGAAGTTACATTTTAAATATGCAACAAAGAAGAAATTCCACTGGGCATATTCCTCTGCCAGGTATGGTCATGAGCAGTTAACAGCCCCAATACCCCATGGCTCTGCCGAGATTACAGGGAAACTCAGGAAAAGACCTCCATTTCCAGGTCAAGATCATTAGGGAGTTTAATTAGCATGGTGGTTTTGGACTCTACCTTTCACCCCTTCCTCTGAGGCCCAGATAAACGTGATTGGTGGCTACCATTCCCTGCCGTATGGGAAGTTCAGTGCTCCCCAAGACATCTTTAGGTTCCTGAGCCTTTCAATCACATGCACCCTCACAGTGCTTCTAACTGGTCTCCATTTCACCTGCCAAAGGGAACCAGAAGAAATGCAGGAGGTGATACAGTGCCTCCTGGAGTGACGGAAGCTGTCAGGGATGTTGCAAGGTAAACTGTGTGAGTCCTAAGAGGTCCAGAGAAGCAGGCAGGTGCCTTGTCTTTGTGGATCTCCTGTGGCCAGCAAAAAGCTAGCCTCTCTCCAGCCCTAGGTGGGAAGTCAAGGAGGAATGTTAGGCAAGGAGAATGCAGGGTCCGATTTGCACTTCAAGTGAATCAATGGCAACCGTCGCTCCAGAAGTTGGTGAGAAGACAAGAATGAAGAGAGAAATTCAGGAATTTGAGGGAGATACAAGGCCTGGCCTGGAGTCAGGGAGGGGAGAAGGCCGGGTGGGGCCAATCAGTGCAATAAATGTGAGGAAATGGTGTCAGCAGGCCATTGGTGATGGCAAATATAGTCAAGAAGAGGTGGCCATTTCAAGTGACTTTGCAATCAGTGGCAGCACCATATAAGGGGACAGAGTGAGCACAAGTCTTTCAGGATGGCCAGAAGTTAGACAGGGCCAAATAGATTGGGGCCTTTAAGGTCAGGGCAGAAGTCTGTCAGGAATCCACAGCCAAAGGGTGGCTCCTAAAGGCTTTCCAGCAATGAACCAGCAGGACCAGGTGGCTTGTCTGGCAGCCTTTGTGTGTAGACTGGGAATCCAACATGAGAGTCTCAGAAATAAAAGCTCTGGAGGCATGAAGAGCAGCATTCACGCAGGGGATGTGGTGGGCATTTGTCAGCGTTCTTCGCCTCCAAAGACGGTACCTCTCCTTATGCAATCAACAACACACACACACTGGACATGTTGCATGACAGGACCAGTCCTTGGAGAGAGACTTCATGCTTGGGAGGTGGAGGGACAGAACTGGAGAGGAAGACCCTCTATAAGATGGATTGATTCAGTGACTGGATTAGTAAGGGTAGGTGCCTCAGAGATAATAAGATTGGCACAGAATAGAGCAGGGCAGTTTAAGGCTGTTGTACATAGGGTCACTATGAGTCACAGGAGACTCGACGGCACATAACAACATAGTCAGGGGACTGAATGAGCCATGTTGAAGTCTGGTCTCCAGCCTCAAGCAAGTCTTCAAAGTAACCCTGAGCCAGAACCACCAAGGAGACACGTTCTCTAATTCTTGACCTCAAAAACTGTGAGAGGAGAAATACTTACTGGTTTTGGCCACTATACTTTGAGGCAATTTGCTACACAAAAATAGACAAGATATTCAAGAAACAAGATGGATGAAAAAATTAAGGGAGGAAAGAGTTCTGCTAACAGCCCATGCCAGTGTTTAGGAAATACACAATGAGGGGCTGAACATAAGAGTGGGACAGACAGGAGGACACCATCAAGTGCTGGGCAGACATAAAGGTGAGGTGCTCTCATGACAGGATGTGAAAAGGACAGGGAAAGACTGGCTGAAGGGAACCTCACACCCTTGGAAACACAATTCTGGGGCCCTCTCACGGCCATCAAAAGCACCATTATCTGCAACATTGTTGTTGTTGTTGTAGATACCATCAAGTCAAGTAAGATCTATACTAACCCAATGAACAGATCTGAATCGTGTTCTTTCCTGTGCCATCCTAATACTTCCTGAAACACTTCCTATGAAGACTGTATTCTTCGATTTTTTGCAACAAGTGTTTCAAGTCCTCCTCACTTTCAGTAAGCAAGGTTGTGTCATCTGCCTAACACAGGTTATTGATGAATCAAGAAAGAGAGAGTAAGAGAGAGAGAGAACATCAGGAAGAAGACGCAATGTTATCGATTTATTATGATATTTTTTTCCTCTTTCAAGGGAAAGCACAAATGCAATCTACCACAAATTATGCAGTAGAGTTCCCGGCATTTGGGGAAATCACAGGGCTCAGCATATCCAGAGTGCAATGGACAAACCACTTTTGTGATCCTGGTATCTCTCCTATCAGGTATGTATAGATGAAATATGTTTAAGACCTTCCTCTAGCCCATCGTGGCAGTCACCATGGCAGTCCACCTGGTCGAGGGTCTTCCTTTCCTTCACCAACCCTCCACCTTTCCAAACATCATGTCCCTCTACTACGAATAGCTCCTCCTAGCAACATGTGTGAAGTATGTGAGGTGAAGCCTGATCATCTTTGCCTCCAAAGAGCACTCTGACTGCACCTTCTTCCAAGACATATTTGTTTGTTCTTCTGGCCGTCCATGGGATGTTCAGTACTCTTCTCCAACACCATAGCTCAAAAGCAACAATTCTTCTGTCATCCTTATTCATTGTCCAGCTCTCAAATGCATAGCAAGTGATCACAAAGGCCATGGTCTGAATCAGACGCACCTTAGTTCTCAAACCGATATCATTACTCCTCGATGATTTGAAGAGGTCCCTAACTTCAGAATTTCCAGCAATATGTCTCCTGATTTCCTGACAGCTGGTACCAAGTGTGTTCATTGTAGATCCAAGTTTTTTTTATTTTCCCCCATCTATCATGATGTTGCCTAATCAGTCCAGTGATAAGAATTTGTTTTCTTGATATTGAGCTGCAATCCACATTGAAAGCTGTATTCTTTGATCTTTTGTAGCAAGTGCTTCAACTCCTCCATAATTTCAGCAAGCAAGGTTGTGTTACCTGCATAACGCAGGTTATTGATGAGTCTCCCTCCAATGCTGATGCCACATTCCTCTTCAAAGAGTCCAACCTCTAGAGTAATTTGTTCAGCATATAGTTTGAATAAGTATGGAGGAAGACTACAACTCTGTCACACTTGTTTCTCAATTTCAAACCATATAGTGTTCCCTTGCTCTATTCAACAACCACCTAGTCTAGGTATAGATTTTGCATACACATAATTGAGTGCTCTGGGATTCCCAATCTTCTCAATGTTTGCCATGCAGTCAAATGCCTTTGCATATTCAATAAAGAGTAAATAAATGTTATTCTAGTATTCCTTACTTGTAGCTAGGATACATCTGACATCAGCAATGATATTACTGGTGCCAGGGCCTCTTCTAAATCCTGCTTGAACTTCTGGCAGTTTCCTATCTATGTACTGTTCTAGCTGTCTGTTAATGATCTTCAGCAGTATTTTGTTAGCCTGTGATATTAATGGCATTGTTTGATAGTTTCCACATTCTGTTGGATCACTTCTTGGGAATGGGAACAAATATTGATCCTTTCCAATCCATTTGCCAGACAGCTGTCCTCCAAATTTCCTGGCATAGAATGGTGATCTCATGCAAGTTTGCATCTATTATTAATTGAAACAAGTCAACTGGTAGCCCATCGATTCCTGGGGCCTTATTTTTTCTGCCAATGCCGTCATTATAGCTCCTAGTTCCTCCTTTATTACCATTGGCTCCTGCTTATATGCTACTTCCTGAAATTTTCAGTGTCACTCAGTTCTTTTTGGTACAGTGATTATGCGTATTCCCTCCATCTTCTTCTGATGCTTTCTATCTTGGTCAAAACATCTTTCAATATTGCAACTCAAGGCTTTAATTTGTTTTTCCGTTTTCTCAGCTTGAGAAATACAGAGCAAGCTCTTCCCTTTTTATTCTCCAATTCCAGGTCTCTGCATATTCCATTATAATGGCTTGCTTTGTCTTCTCAAACTGCCCTTGGAAATCTTCTGTTGAGTTCTTTTTAAAAAATTTTTTTCCAGTTCTTTTACTTGGGCATGTTTTCCCTTTGTTTTGGCTTCTCAACACTGCAGTGGATCTTTTGTTGTTGTTGTTGTTGTTGTTGTTGTTGTTGTTGTTGTTGTTGTTGTTGCTTAGTCTCTTCTCACATCCATTTCATTTTTTTCCCTTTGTCCTCTTGTTTTTGTAATGACCTTTTACTTTCTATATGGATGATATCCTTGATATCATCCCACAACTCACTTGTTCTTCAATCACTGTTAGGGATGATTTTGGGGGCATTTTCCCATTTAAAGAAAACAGTCTCATAAAAAGATTATCTTATAAAAAAATTCATTTAGAGACATTTACAATACTGTCATTTCACTTATGGAAGTGGCCAACAGAAGTCTTGTAACACTATACATTTCCATTTTGATACTTGGTTTTCTAAAATGTTGTAACTACACTCAAGTATTTGAGGAACTTGAAACATACCCTTGGCCTTTCTCAAAAGAACACAATAAAATGTCCCTCAGAAGCATCCTGCAGCACTGTAAGAGTGTTACTGACTGAGGCCATAGCTTGCATGCATGCAGTCAAGTGCACAGTCACCCTTCAAAACTCCCACCTGAGATAAAACTGGAAGAACTGAAGGATTAAGAAACTGCACTGGAATCCCGAAGGCAGGCAGTTCAAATCCATCGCTGCTCCATGGGAGAAGGATGGGCAATCTACTCTTGTGCCATTTCCTGCCTCTGAAATACCCACTGGAGGGTCAGCTATGGGTCTGTTCTGACTCCATGGCACACAACAGTAACAGAGAATAAGGAGCTGGGCTGGACAAAGAAGGCCACGAGCAGCAATGGGAATGGTGTCCTCTGTAAAGGACCCTCAATAATAATCTCTCCTGTTGGTCGTCACAGACAACAGATGCCATGTGCCTCTGCCAAACACCAGATCCAGCCTAATATATATTCGGCAAAATCTAAGGCTGGTCTCCACGAATCAAGCACAAGGACACCCATTTGCACACTCTCCTGTTCCTCTTTTTTCAAGCAGCCATGGATGTAGTTGTTGTTGCTGTTGTTGTTGTTGTTGTTATATGCCATCGAGTTGTTTGCGACTCTTAGGGACCCTATGTACAACAGCCCTAAATCCTGCTATCCTGTGCCAATCGCACTGCCTCCGAAGCACCCATCCCAATTACCCCAGTGACTAAATCAATCCACCTCATAAAGGATCTTCCCCTCCTGTGCTCCCTCCACCCTACCAAGCATGATGTCCCTCTCCAAGGACCTCCTTACAATATGTCCAAAGTATGTCAGGTGAAGCCTCAGAATCCTTGCCTCCAAAGAGCAGCCTAGTTTAACCCTCTCCAGGATGAATCTGTTTGTTTTCTTAGTAGTCCATGGTACCCTCAATACTCTTCTCCAGCACCACAGCTCAAAGGTATCAATTCTCCTTCTAACCTCCCTAGTCATTGTCCAACTTTTTGATGCATAACAAGTGATTACAAAGACCATGGCCTGTATCAGGCGCACCTTAGTCTCCAGAGTGAGGTCCCTAACAGCAGACCTTCCCACCACAATACATCTTTTAACTTCCTGGCTGCTGGTGCCAAGAGTGTTTGCCAAGCAAACTAAAGCTGTGAACAATCTCAATCTCTTCACCATTCATCCTGATGCTACCAATTGGTCCAGTGGTGAGAATCTTTGTCTTCTTGATATTGAGCCTCAATCCATATTGAAGGCTGCAGCCATGGATACACCAAATGAATTGAATGTTTGCTTAAAACTTGAGACATTTCAGATTGTAGGCCAAAGACAAACACACACTACCATTTTTTTCAAGGTGAAGAAGAGGCTTACATAGAATAAAGAGATGTTTTCTTCTTTATTTTGTTATCAGATGCCTTTGTCTACATTTTGCATCTTGTTATCTGCCCTTGGGTCAGCTATGTCACATAGACAACAATCCAACCACACCAACTTCACCTTCCCCACCAAGCTCAAGTCCATTGTTGCCATCACTGTGTTAGTCTGCCTCACTGAAGGGCTTTCCCTCTCCCACTACGTTTCCTAACTTGATAAATATTTCCAAGGACAGGTGCCTGTGAACAACATAAAGCATGCTTACTTCTTTTCACATCCTGACAACTAAGTATACTTCTTTGGAGTTTTTGTTGTTTTAAGGTGACATTGACTCAACTATGACTCATCCTGACCCTCTGAACAGTAGATCTGAAGCTTTCCCATACTGTGCCATCCTTACCATCCATGACACACCTGAGCCCATTCTTACAGCCACTGTGCCAATACATCTTGCTTAGGATCTTCCTTTCTTTTTTTTAATTATTAAATTTTCTTAATTTTAATGAACATTTACAGAGATTTTGGGTTTTCATTCATTCATTGTTGCACTATTTTCTCTACCCTCCTTCTCAGTTTGTTCTTCTCCCCCCGCCCCAAAAGTCTGTTTTAATTGTCCAGTTGCCACAGTGCTTGTCAAAGCCAGTTCTGATTGATCTCCTTTGTCAGTGTGTCCTTTGCCATTCCCGATCACTCCTCCCTGAGAGAGACTTCACCTTGATTCATAAGGAAAAGGGGATGGCATCTTCTCCTAGCTACTTCCTGCTGAAAAGGGACAGTGTAAGTTTCAGTGTGAAGATCTTCTCTCACTACTCTAAAGGGCCCCTTTGACAATGGGAAACACATAGACTATTGTGGAGATTGATTTTGGAATTTAGATGCACTGTTATCAATTGTGCTTAGCCGTACATGTTCATATCCTTGAAGATGTATCATGGAAGTGTTACAGCCTAGAAGACAGAAATTTGACTAACAAGTTAAAAGTACATGAGTCAAAAACTAAAAAGCACTAATATTCCGAGTAGAGGTTCTAATAGTGGCACAAATCAAGTTACTGAGGGAAGGTAGTTCTTATAATAAAAGGCCTATTGACTAGCGCTTTGTCTATTATAGTACAAAGGTTAGGAACCACAAGATGTAGAGGCTCAACTATGTCATTTCTTGTTCTTAAGTCCTGGAGCAAATTCCATCTACCACTGGGTTGTTTTACAACTCGGAAGTCCACATGCAAGGCAGAGGTGAAGTAAGGAACTGCTTATGAGGTTTTCCGTCAATTCCAACAACTAAGAAATAGTGAGTGTAAAATGGTTCAAACCCTGTGGGAAGCAGTATGGCACTTTCTCAAAAAGTTTCAAATAGAGATACCGTTTGACCCAGCAATTCCACTACTGGGAATATACCCTGAAGAGACCATAGCTGACATCCAAGCAGATATATGCACACCCATGTTTATTGCAGCTTTGTTCACAAGAGCAAGGAGTTGGAAACAACCTAAGTGCCCATCAACAAATGAATGGATAGAGAAGCTGTGGTGTATTCACACAATGGGATACTATGCTGCACTGAAAAACAAGGAACTCATGCAATATTATTCAAAATGGGTGAACCTGGAAGACATGATGCTGAGTGAAATATCACAGTCACAAAAGGACAAATATTACATGATGCCACTGTTGTAGAATGGGACTGTCCTTGGGGTTGGGGAGAGACTGAGTAAGATGGGTTCAATAATGTATACTGCACTGAAACTGAGGAGGGAGAGAACTGTTTGGAAGAGATAAGTGATTAGGTATTTCTGTCATGACAGGAGTCTAGAGCCATGGCTGCATGGTAGAGTGGACCTGGGGGAGGGTTTGTAAAACAATGAAAGAATTTTTCTTTTACTTTTCCAAGAGGGTAGTGTTCTGGGGGGGAGCCTTGGGAGGGGACAAATGTGCCACAGTGAATGAATGGAAATCCAAAGCCTCTGTAAATTTTTACTGAAATTAATAGTAAATTCAAATTTAAAAAAATAATTAAGTTAGAGTAAGGGTCTTCCTTTCTTTACTGATCCTCCAATTTCTCCAGTATGATGCCCCGTTTCCAAAGACTGGTCATGCCTAACAATATGCCCTAAGTATGGGAGCTGAAGCTTCACCATCCCTTCCTCCCAGAAGTGAGCACCCCGGCTGCACTTTCTGCAAGACTGTTGTTGTTTTTGCAGTCCATGGGCTATTTAGCAGTCTTCACCAATACCACAACTCAAAGACATCGCTTTTTCTTCAGTCATCCTTAGTTATTGTCCAATTATCAGATGCATAACAAGTAATTTAAAAGGCCATGGCTTGAATGAAATGCACCTTAGTGTTTAAACTGACATCATTGTTTCTTAGTACCTTTGAGAGATATCCTTGACAGCAGATTTGTGCAATATAATACATCTTTTGATTTCTTGACTGCTGGTGTCACCGGTGTTGACTGTGGATCACGTACAATGAAATCGCTGACAATTTCAATGTTCTCTTGACCTGTGATGATGCTGCCCGTTTGTCTAGTGGTGAGGAATGGGGGACGATGGTGATTATGACAATGTTATCATGATATTGATACTTATAATCTTAATATCATATTAAAATACTTATCCTGACAGGAATTCTACTTTAAGGCCTGTGCTCAATTAGGAGTGCCTGAGTGGTGCAAATGGTTATAAGTTTGTCAGTTTCAATTCTCTCAGATGTACCTTGGGAGAAAAGCCTAGCCTTGGTCAGGAGGGGTCCTGGCCTTGAAAACTCTGTGGAGTATAAATCTAGCCTGACACATATGTGGTCACCATGACTTGGGATTAACAGCAACTGGTAAGAACGAGTGGTCTGCTACCTTCCCCAAACAGACTGTGAGACCCACTACCCTGGACTCTGGAGAGAGGAGAATATTGCTGAAACTGTGAAACTGTGAGGTTGTGGAACCTCCCAGGAGGTGTTCCTGCTCTGATGCTGTGTTACAGTATCAGCAGGTGAGTCCTCTGTCTCTCACATTTCATCAGTGGCTCTCAGCCAGTGATGGTTTCCCCTCAGGGAACATTGGGCAAAGTCCAGGGATGATGTTGATGTTACAGCTAGAATGGGGGTGTGGCTGCCATCTAGTGGGCGGGGGCCAAAGATGCTGCCCAATATCCTACAGTATCCGCAATAATCCTTTCAACAGAGAGCTCAGACTCACAGCTGCTGAGTCGATTCTAACCCTCCTTGTGTTGCTGACACTGTCAGTCATAATGGGAGAAGACTCCTGATGGTCCTTCCTCGCCAAGAGTGGTGGATGGATTTGAACCACTGACCCAAGATGTCAATAGTAACAGCTGTCGCAACCCTGCCCTAGACTGGATTCTGCAAGGCAGGTGTTCAGTGTTGTATCCTCATGTCTAAAATACAATGACCAGTTCTCTATGGCCACCCTTTGGCCCACAAGTGACCATCAGTGCAGATTTTGGCTCAAGCACCCTTCTCCCGCACACATACACACGTGCACATGGACACATATGTATATGGATATGCACACACGTGCATGTGTAAGACATGCACACCAAGGCCGGTGCCCTGAGATGGCACAAACAAAACCTGGTGAAGCCTGAACTCTTACATTCCGGAGTGGTCTTTCAACTCCTCACTTCCCTTCCAAATCACCAGGTGACAGACACAAACTCCTGTGCGAGGCTGCAATGCAGAGCTAGCCTGCTGCCCCACCGAGAGGGACCAGTCCTCTCCTGGGCGTCCGGACTCCTAGTGCAGCAGTTCCTGTCACTCTCTCAGCTGACGCACTGAGTGAGAAATGCACGGTCGAGGAGAAGCTATTGAGTGGCATGGCCCGCACCCTCCCTCTGTCACGTGGTGTGGTGTTGGGAACACAGCTTCCACAGTCTCCTCAGGGTGACTGCATCAGTGACATCCAGTTCCTGCACTACACCCTGGGCATGATGGGGGCTCCACTCCCACAGGGGGTGTGGGGCCAGAGCCTGCAGAGCTTAGGTTCCCTGGTCATGTGGGTCTGGGCCATGCCAGCACTTTGCAAGGGTCCATCCACCCCAGTAAACGCTGGGGGAGTGGAAGGACAGCAGATGAGCAGATGAGAGGCGGAAAGGCAGTATTTGTGCATCGCGAGAACCATTTACTGCCAGAGAAACAGACAACTTGAGCTCTGAGAAGGCACCTAGACCCCTGCCTGTGTCCTGGCTGACTTTGCCCATCCTCTCCAATAGCCTTGACCTCTCAAGTCAGTCCCTGAACATGGGCGGAAGACCAGCCTCAACCAGAGGCAGAGCCAGGCTTTGAACCCAACACTCTAGGTCTGTTCTCACCTCCTTTTCCAGACTGCTTTTCCAGAAACTCTCAGCCACTTGCCACCAAGTCAATTCCACCTGTTTTCTGTAGAGTTTCTCAGTGGCTGGTTTGTGGTCAGTAGATAGCCAAGACCTTTCTTCTGAGCACCACTATTGGGTCTCAAACTTCTAACCTTTCAGTTAGTAGCCATGTGCTTTAGCGTCAGTAACATTCAGACATGGTTATTCTCCCTTTCCTGGCATCAGTAAGAACCATGTGGAGAGGATGTCATTCTACTGCAAATCCTAGGTTGGTGTGCTCGCTCCACACCTGTCCGCAGTCGTTGATGGCTAGTCATAGCTTCTGGTGTCCCCTTTCTTCAGGACCTGGCCCTTTAGCAGGACTCCAGGCCAAAGAGGCTGCCCCCAAGAAGGGGGGCACCTGCCATGGCCTCCAAACCCCTTCTCATCCAAGGCAGCTTCTAAAACTATGCAGCAGAGCCCCCAGGGACGGAAGAGGTAGACTTTCTCAAGCCAGCTGGCTACTGGAGGAGGATTTTATAGTGTGGCCTGGCAGCCAGGATGGGTGAGGCGGCATGTGGGGAGCGTGGGAATCACCAGCTAGCAGTCATGCCTGAAGCCAGGAGGCTTATTAAGGTCCTTCAACCATGGTGGAGAAGCAGGGTTCCTTCCGCAGAGCCCTTCTTGACAGAGAGCCCCCTCTCAGCATTCTGGTGTGCACACAGCTCCTGCAGTAAATGTGAGAAACAAACTTGAGTGAAGAGAAAAGAAATAAACGTCAGGGCACTGTGTTCTTCAAAAATGTTAGTGTCGTAAAAGACAAACACTGTAAGCATGTCCCAGATGAAAGGGGTCTAAGGAGACACGACAGCAGATGCAGAACCTGCCCCTACACTGGGTTCTGCACCCACAGAGACAGCTGGAGAGGACATGCTTAGAGCAAACTGACCAGCTGGAAAATAGAAAGTCCATTAGTGGAAGTGTGGTATTGCAAATGAGGAGTGGTGGTGCTGTGGGGGCCAATTCCCACTCTTAGGGAAGCTTCACAGAAGCATTAAGAAGTAAACAGAAAAAACAACCAAACAAGTGAACGGCCTTGATATATCTTCATCTTCTCAATGTTGTTGTTAGGTGCCATCAAGTCAAGTACGACTCACAGCGACCCAAAGAACAACATATCTGAACCCTGTCCTGTCCTGCGCCATCCTCACACCTCCTGACACATTTGAGCCCATTGTAGCAGTCACTGTGTCAATCCACCCTCTCCTTTGCCGACCCTCCACCCTTCCAAGCATGATGTCCTTCTCCAAGGAACTGCCTCTCCTAGCAACATGTCCTTAGTCGGAAAATATTCTGTACACACACACGAGCCCCTCACCCCAGATTCAAGAAAACACAGATGTTTCTTGGATTATTTCTATTTTTGCAACTTTATGTTTTTAATTATTTCCAAGATTAAATTTGAGTTTGGTTTGGGGGCATTTTTGTTCTTGGGGTTTTTTTGTTTTTGTTTTTGAGGGTTTTGTTTGTTTTTTAAATAAAGCTGATCTCTAAACAACCAAGCAGTGCTCAGCCAGGGGTGCCAGAATGAGGCCATTTGAGGGCACATTCATATTTTCTCAATATCCGTTAGGTCTCGTAGGAGTGTAGACTTGGCAGACCACAATCCAGAAGTGGTAAATAAACTCTTCAATTTGTCTAAGCTGTAAGGAGAAGTTCAACAAGAGAAAAGTAAGTAAATGGGAACCTCTGATTGTGTGTCAGGGAAAGCTCAGACTTGGGCTGAGCACGCGGGGCCACTGCCAGGTCTCGTCCTGGGTTGGTCATGGAGGATGAAGCAAGGAGGTAGAGGAGACAAGGGCAGGAGACAGGTCATGCCACAAGTGAAGGAGGTGCTACCTCCTGAGATAGGAGACAGGATGGGGTGAGTGAAACCCCACTGGCCTCCACTATCCTGAGCACCATTTTCACTGTTGTCACAGGGCATGTGGCTCTGGCCTGGACAATGGCTGTCAGCTGGCGCTTAGCAGAAGTGACCATTCTCATTTCCCCTCCATCCGTGTCTGTCCTGATGGAAGGCCAAATCATCCTTGGGAATCTCCATGTTGGAATCTAAGCCTTCCACTCAAGGGGTCACAGACACATGGAGCTGTTCTTGAACTGCTATGACCCCAAAGAACAGGGCCCTGAGGCCAGAGAGGGAGTGACATTTGTCAGAACATCCCTGCTCAGACATGGCATCAAGAGGCCGCACAGCTTTTGGGACTTTACACATTTAACTCTGACCACTGAACATCCCACAGGCTGCCCAGAAAGAGCTGGCAAGTCTGTCTTGAAGGTAAGTACCTTAGAGGTGGCTGTGGTTGTGGTTGCTGTTGTTGTGTGCCATCAACTCACCTGTGACTCACAGCAACCCTATCTACAGTAGCTCTGAAGCCTGCCCTGTCCTGAACCAGTCTCAGTGACTTCAACACTGACCCGCATTGCCCCAGTTAGTGCATCAATTCATCTCATCCAGGGTCTTCCTCTTCTGCATTGTCCTTCCACCCTTGCAAGCATGATATCCTTCTTCAAAGATCCATCCCTCCTGGACACATGCCCAAAGTATATGAGATGGAGGTTCAAAATCCTAGCCTTCAAGGAAAAACTTGGCTTCACCCTCTCCAAGACAGACCTATTTGTTTTCTTGGCAGTCCATGGTATGTTCAAGACTCTTCTCCAGCACCACACCTCAAAGGCATCAGTTGTTTTTCTGTCTACATTAGTCCTTGCCCAGCTCTCTGATGCAGAGCAAGTAATTGCAAAGACCAGGGACTGGATCAGGTGCACTTTTGTCTCTAGACTGACATCGTTGCTTCTCAGTAATCTGGAGAGGTCCCCGACAGCCGATTTACTTAATGCAATTCACCTTTTGATTTTCTAACTGCTGGGGCCTAAAGTGTTGCTTGAGGAGCTGGGTAACAACCTCCTTCTCCTCTCCAGCCATTGTGGTGCTGCCGATTGGCTCAGCAGTGAGAAGATGAAATTGTGTCACACATTTGGGGCATGTTGTTAGGTAGGGCCAGTACTTGGAGAAGTACATCATGCTGAGAAAGGGGGAGGGTCACTGCAAACGGGGAAGATCTCCCCAAGATGGATTGACACAGTGATGACAGAAACGGCTCTGAGCAGGTCAAGAGAAAGTGAGGAAGGCGCCGGACAGGGCAAGGTTCAGCTGTTTTTCACAGAGCTGTTATGTGTCATCATCAACTCGATAGGCCCGAATAGAAAGCAGCAATGCTGGGGCTAGGATGTTCAGGAAAGTATAAACTTCACAGTTAACCGGAAAGCAGGAAGGTCAAGTTCACCCAGAAGCACCTTGAAGAAAGGACTGAAAACCCTATGGAGCTCATTCTATCCTGACATAGTGGGATCCCCAGAAAGGAACAGATTGGTGACTGGTTTGGCGTTAGGACCAGAAGACTCTGGAATCATAGGCCCTGGTTTAACCTGGCGCTGCCCCTCCTAGAGGTGTTGTCTGCCTCTGACCCACTGGCC
This sequence comes from Elephantulus edwardii, assembly GCF_000299155.1. NCBI lineage: Eukaryota > Metazoa > Chordata > Mammalia > Macroscelidea > Macroscelididae > Elephantulus > Elephantulus edwardii. The sequence continues at coordinate 773,931 of NW_006400053.1, read as the reverse complement.
TCCATTTCCTTAGCTGCAAACTGGAGTCCACACAGCAGCCCCTCCCATTCATGCTTTGAGGGTGGCATGAGCTCATTGTTTGTGGACACCCTGCCTGCGGAGCCAGTCCCCCTCACTGCTGCTGATGTATGAATGGCTACTGTCTTCACCATCAAAGGAGACCACCAGGTTCCCCTTCTGCAGCCCCGCACACCTGCCTTGATAGGTGCTGTGACCCTGGGCCAGCCCTGACCTCCGGGTGACCTGCGACGGGTCCAGCCTGGACTTCATCCCCCTGCTGCCATCACCCTACTGTGGTTCTGGCTTCTGTGACTCCGCTCTCTGACACGCCTCCACTGGGCATTGCTCTCCTGCACGGTGCTCCGCGGGTGCTGTGCAGCCTTCACGTCTGGACTGCAAGGGATGAGAAGGATACAATCAACTGAGAGGCTGCGTCAGGTGGACAGAGAGAGGGGGTGACTGTGCCCACCTTCCTGAGCCTGCCCCTCCACCAGGGCATCAGGTCCTGACCAGAACTCCACCACTACAAAGAACTTGGGGCTGAGGTCTGAGCAGCCTTGTGCAGCACTGAGGGGCTTTCCAGCTGCAGCCAGCGGTGTTCCCTGGCTTCACACCATTTCCTGGACACCGAGAGTGAGGAGGCCTCTGCTCCCAGCAGCACGAGGTTATTGTGCATCCGAGGCCGCAGCAAGTCAGGGCCAGCGGGCGGCAGCGCGGTGCAATGTTGCCATCTAGTGGTCGTGCGGGGGCTGTGCGGCTCCGTGACCAGGGATCATCCATCACCCTGAAAACGTGATCCCGCCTGATCAGTGGTCACAGCGCATTAATAACACTATTAACTGTCGCTGCCACCTCATTAAGAGAAGTAAAGACTAAAACACTACAAGCAGAGTTTTGGTCTATTCGGCTTAGATATCGATGTTGATGGCGGACGTGGATCCCTGGGTTCTGGTCACTTGTGCCCTCAGGTTGGTGTGTGAGGGGGATTATTCAAGCATGCACCAAGGACAAGCCTTTTCCAAAGGATGGAAAGGCTATTCTCAAGAAAAATTCCAATACCGCCCACAGACTGCATCCTAGCATGTGCACTTCGCTTGTTGCTGAGGTGAGAAGGTCCCACTGTGAGGAGATGGGCTCACAGCACGCTGACCCCACACCACAGCCCCTGGAAGGTCAAGCCCCGAGGTTCTTGCTCAGAAAATACAAGGATCTGCATTTCTAGCAAGTTATCCTTTGACTCAGGTGCTGTTGGTCTTTTGTGAGCCAGGACTCAAATCCAAGGCTTCAGGGCGACCCTTATCACTGGCAGAGCCCACGCACCTCATTCTGATGAGTCTTGCAGAATCTGACACAACCTGGGGAGATATTGGGGACAAAATACAACATAGTTTGATAGCCATCAGGCTGGGTTTCATCTTTGCAGCAGTGAGGCAGTCACCATAAAGGCCGTTGGTCTTTTTCCAGTGTTCAGACCTTCCTAAAATGCAGAGTTGAGGTCCTATCCATAATACAAATACTGGCAGATTTCCACCATTTCTGAGGTTTTGAGTGGACATGCCCAGCCTTACATCAGGAACTGGGATGCTATTGCGTTTTGTGGGTCTGTCACTCCCCCATAAGGCTCAGAAGGGCCTCCATCAGCCACTGGACTTTCTGGGAGGCCATAAACTTGGCAGGCACCTTTTCAAGAGTTTCAGCTCTCTGAAACAGGAGGCCAGGTTTCCTTTGGCTGAATCACACCATTGAGAGGGAAGCCTTGATTTTGGCACTTTCAGGCCATCCCACTAATATCCGAGCCTAAGTAGACAGGCCAGGAGGACCAGCACTGGGCAGGGCCCAATATTATTTACTGTCACCAAGGAGATGGATGTTAGAACTTTGAGGTTTTGTTTGTGAATGGCTGAGGGCAGGAAACAGGAGGCAGGAGGTGCAAAGCTACATTCTGACCAGCTGGGTCTTTAGCACAGGACCCCTCTGAAAGACTGGATGCTCATCACCACCGTACGGAAGACATCTCTGTTTCAAACAATAGGGCCAGCCTAAGTGGCACACACAGGATTCCTACAGATCAAGAAAACTCCTTCTGTAGAAAGACATTATACTTTCACAAACATTTCCCCCTTCCCTGACTCTGCCTTTAGAGATGTTCCAGTAGCTCCATCCCTGACTTCTGTCTCTCCCTCTCTTATAGTAATTAGCTGGGAAGACTTCTCCCCAGTCCAGCCCTGGGGGGACCACAGAATGAAGAGCAGAAGTAGAAGAGAGAGCAGGGACATGGCATGAGGCTCTAGTGACATCCGTGTCACTATGCTAATGCTCAATGAAGATTCACAAGTGTAGTAGCCCTCCAAAGCCCGAGGCCTACATCAGGTGATAGAAGAATGCCAGCAACACACCACATGATTGGAGTCTCAGCGCCAGGTGTTATTAAGGCATCAAGCAAGGAGAGACCTAATGGGTCCTAGTCCCACTGAGGGCAGCCTAGAACAGAGTAAACCCCAAGAAATCCTCATAGTAGATCTAAGACATTCTTCTGAGATTTTGAGGTTGACTGGCTGGAGAAGGTGCATCCAGCCCAGAGAGTAGCTGCTCTGGACAATCGGGGACAGAAACTGGGCTCTAGTACTTCTCATTTTTTGGCGGGACTGTAATACACATCCCCCGAGTTTCTGCTAGCTACCTGCTACCACTTTCAAATCAGGGATGATGTGGAGCCAGTTTTAGGGCTACACAGCCACAAACAATCCCAACACACACACATGCACACATACCCATGTCACATCATGCTCTCTTGTGTGTACATCCTCTGAAGACAAAACCTGCAGGGGTAGATTCTTTGTATTCAGGCCCAAAATAATGCCTTTGGTCTTTATCATCTAAAAAGCACAGCCCATCCTATATGGGTTCCCACTGTTCCTCACACCTTTCACTGGGGACAAGCTCACTACTGACCTGGAGTGAGGGTCTGAGTGGGCAGGCCAAACCTTACATCAGGAACCAGGACATCATTCCTTTTTTGTGGGCCATTCACTTCCCGATGATGCTCAGAAGGGCCTCCATCAACCGTTGCACTTTCTGGGAGGCCACACTCTTACTGGGCACCGTTTCAAGTGTCCCACCATCCTGGTAATGCCGGCCTGGCTTCCCCTGGCTGAATCCCACATCAAGGAACCACTGTGTTGTGTGAGCTTTCAGAGGAGCAGCCCTGAGATCTTTCCTGTGAGACCACTGTAGCTGTGAGTGTCTAGGTAGATAAACCAAATGGATGGGCACTGGGAGGGCTCAGGGATTGTTTGTGTTACCATGGAGATGGAATTTGAGGGAGTGGCTAGTGAAAGGCCAAGGGCAGGAGGCAGGAGGCTCAAGGCTCCACTCTGCTCTGGTAGGTCCTCAGCACAAGGTGCTTTGTGGCCAACTTTGGATGCTCATTACCACCATCTAGAAGCAGTCTCTTCATTTCAGCCATCATGCCAGACTGCATGGCACACAGAGGATTCCTGTGCATGAAGAAATCCCTTCAGCATGAGATATCACTCTTTCAGGACCCTCTCTTCCACCTTCCTGATGCTAGTATTGAGATGTTCAAGGAGCTCCATTCTTGACTACTGTTTCTACTCTTGTACTACCTGGGAACACTTCTCAATCCAGCCCTGGGTGGGACCACAGAATGAAGAGCAGGAGTAGAGAGCCAGGTCACAGGGACACCGATATTCCTACTCTAACAGATCAATGAAGATGTGCTAATGTGGCGGCGTCCAAACCCTGAGGCTTAAGTCAGGAAATGGAAATGATGGAGGTCTGTGTCACAGGCTTCAGGTCTCAGTGCCAGGTGCTGTAAGGATTCAAGTAAGAGGAGACCTAGTCGGTCCCTTCCCACTGAAGGCAGCCTGCAACAGAGCCAACCCCGAGATCCCCAGAAGAGGGATGAGGCGCTCTTTCAAAAGAGATTTCGAGGTTGACTGGTTGAGACGCTCACACGCAAACCCTAGAGTGGCTACTGGGGGTGCTGACATCAGAAGCCAGATTCTACAGCTTTTCTTTTTGGGGGAGTGCAACACATGACCTCCAAGACATTTGCGTCAGCTACCACATTCATATCAGGGACCACATGCAGAACGTCTCAGGATCTCAGAGCACAGAGTGCACAAAGACACAAACCCTACAGCGTCCCTTTTCAGCAGGAAGTAGCTAAGAGAATACACCACCCCCTTTTCCTTACGAATCAGGGTGAAGTCTCTCTCAGGGAGGAGTGATAGGGAATGGCAAAGGACACACTGACAAAGGAGATTAATCAGAACTGGTTTTGACAAGCACTGTGGCAATGGGACAATTAAAACAGACTTTCAAAGGGGGAAAAAAGAGGAACGAACTGGGTGGGGGGTAGAGAAAATAGTGCAACAATGAATGAACAGAAATCCAAAATCTCTGTAAATGTTCATTAAAATTAATAATTTTTTTTAAACCCAAAAAATGTACATACCTGTCACATTATGCTACCATTGTAAGGATGGAGCATATAGGAGTAGCTCCTTTGTGTGTTCGAACCCAACATCTTGTCTGTGGCTTCGGTCATTTAAAAAGCACAGTCCACCCCATACAGGTGTCCACTGTCCCTCGCATATGTCTCAGAGAACAAGCTTACCACTGACTTCCAGTGAGATTGAGTGGGCAGACCAAGCCTCATATCAAGACCAGGATTTTGGTCCTTTCTGTGGACCAGACCCTCCCCAACGAGGCTCACAAGGGCCTCCATCAGTCATTGGATTTTTTTCAGGACGCCACAGACTTGTATGCACCTCTAAAGTATCCCAAATCTCTGAAATGGGGGCCCAGGTGTCCCTTGGTGAATTGTACATTGAAGAATGGCTCCAGTGTGAGAGACCCAAGAGAAGCAGCACTGACTTCAGGACTGTCAGCCAAGACTGCTGACACTGTGTCCAGAGAGGCAGCCAGGGAGATGGCCAGTGGGCAGGGGAAAGAATTGTTTATAATCACCATGGAGACAGGCTCCAGAACAAGGGGAACAAGGGGCAGATCTTACCCAAGTCTGAGGCCAGGAGACAGGAGGCAGAGGACAAGCTGGGGCTTAGCACAGGTCTCCTTTGGGGGACTTCCAATGCTCATCACCACCATCAGGAAGTGAGCTCTTCATGTCAGACATCCAGACCAGCCTGGAGGGCACACAGAGGAGTCCTACAGATGGAGACACTCCTTTTCAGATGGACGCCTCACTCCAAGAACCTCTTTTCCACAGTCCTGAAGCCACATTTGGAGCCCTTCCAGGAGCTCCATTCTGACACTGTCTCTCGCTTTCTTGTAGCACCTGGGAAGACTTCTCCCCAGTCCTGCCCTTGGAAGGACCAGAGCTTGGAGAGCAGGGCAAGATACAGAGAGAGAGGACAGGGTAACAGGCCTCAGGGAAACAGCACTCCTGAAACTTTCCTGTGTCACATGACCTTCCAGAAGAGCAGCCCTCGTCAGGACTTTCGGGGCAGACCACCTTGGCTCTTAGGGACTATGACAGCAAGCCAGGAGGGTGGTCAATTGGCAGGTCCCAGAATTGTTTACAATCACCATAGAGACAGACTCTAGAACAAAGGGAGGGCTTTATGAAAGACTGAGGCCAGGAGAGAGGTGGCAGAAGGCAATAAACTCAAGACTACACACTGGCAAACTGGGTCTTTAGCACAAGACACCTTCTAATGCTCATATGTCTTGACTGGCCCGCTTCACGTGCCCTCCAAGGCTCTTGTCCTCTAGCTGCCAACCACTTTCACAACAGGCACAATATGGAGCTGGTCTTATGATTACACAGCCTTAAGCATATGTCTCAGGGCTCCCACTGGCTCCATCAGGGTCCAAGTGCATAGGTCAATTCTTACATCAATGGGATAGTGTTCCTTTTGTGGGCCAGATACTCCCCAGGTAGGCTCAGAAGGACCTATTAACCATTGGATTTCTGAGAGGCCACAATCTTTCAGGAGCCTTTTCAAGTGTCCCGACACTCTGAGATAGATGACTCGGCATCCTCTGGCTACAATCTATGGATGGGAGTGACTGCACTGTGGGATTGGGAGTGACTGCACTGTGGGAGCTTCCAGAGAAGCAGCCTTCAATCTAGTGGATCCAAGGCAGACCACTATGGCTGTTTGGGTCCAGGTACACAGGGCAGGAGGAGACACTGGGTGGGGTTAGGGATGGCTTTGTGTCATCACAGAGATGGGCTTTGCAGCCTGGAGGAGTGGCTCATGAAAGGCTGAGGACAGGAGACAAGAGGAATGGACTCAAGGAAAAACTCTGTCTTGCTAGGTCTTTAGAACCAGACACCTTTGGCCAAATTTGAAGCCTCATCACCCCTTCTGGAATATATCTATTCATTTCAGACATTTGTGCCAGGGTGCACAGCACACAGAAGGTTCTTGCTCATCAAGAAACCCCTCAGCATCAGACAGCACATTTCCAGGACCCCCTTTTCCCATCTCTGAAGCTGGTTTAGAAACATCCAAGGAGCTCCATCCTTATCATCTGTCTCTCCCTCTCCTGTAGCACCTGGGAAAACTTGTCAACCTTCCAGGCCAAGCAAGACCTCAGATAGATGTAGAAGTAAGTAGAAAGAGTGAGGACCCAAGTGGCAGAACCAGGAGATACCTGTGTCCCTGTGTTAACAGATCAACAAAAATGCACTAGTGTTGTGTCCCTCAAAACCTGAGGCCTAACTGAGGCACAAAAGATGAGTTGTACACCAATGCTCACCATCGCAAGATCAAGGAAATCATCCACCTGTCTAACCATAACTGAATGTATTGAGAAATGATGGTACATTCACACGATGGAGTACTATGCAGCATGTAAGAGCAATTACTTAGAAAATCACTGCCTAATCAGGGAGAATGTGCAATGAAATGTGCAAGGAGTTGGAGTCAGAAAATCAAAAGGTCTGAACTCGCTCAGCATTTCTTAAGCTCGAGGAACTGAAAAACAAATTCAAACCTCGAGTTGCTATAATCAAGGATGCTTTTGGCAGAATATGAAATGATCCAGGAAGTATTCAAAGAAGGTGGAAAGAATATACTGAGTCACTGTATCAAAAGGAATTGGCAGACACAGAAGAATTTCATGAAACAACATATGAGCAAGAGCCTATGGTGATGAAAGAAGTAGTTCAGGCTGCTTTGAA
>NW_006400053.1:753196-765618 GCF_000299155.1 Elephantulus edwardii | reverse complement strand
AGGCTCCATCTAGCATACTTTGGACATGTTGTAAGACAAGATCGGTCCTTGGAGAAGGACATGCTTGGGAGGGTGGAGGGACAGCGCAGGAGGGGAAGGCCCTGTATGAGGTGGATTGATTCAGTGACTGGGATAATCGGGATGGAAGTGTCAGAGACAGTGCGGTTGGCACAGGACAGAGCAGAGTTTAGGGCTGTTGTACATAGGGTCGCTATAAGTCGCAAGTGACTCGACGGCACGTAACAACAACAACAATCAGGGAGCCTAGAGGGCATTATGCTGATTGAAATGATTCATTCCCATAAGGATAAATACTGAATAAGACCATTATTGTAGAATGTGTATGAGGATCCAAAGGGCAAGAGGGAGAGAGCAGAGGGGTGCGGATGGGTGGGGAGGAAATCATAGTGTCACACAATTTGATGGGGAGAGTCAGGGTGGATTAAAGAAATGGTAAAGATCCAGGGTGAAAAATGATGTATACAAACTTGTTTTGGTTTTTTAATTTTATTATTATTTTTGTGTGTGTACTGTCAAATCGGATCTGACTGGTACAGGAGGAGATTGCTACTTCTCCAGCAGAGCATCTGATGGATTCGATCCACATACCTCTGAGACTGCAGTGCAGTTTCTTGCCACTAGGTCACCAGAGCTCCCTTATGTATACAAACTTTTAAGTGAGCACTGTGACAACACTTCTTCCAAGACAAAAACCAAACCAAAACAAAACCCCTGAGGCCTAAGTCGGGAAATGAAAGTTAAGAGGACTTGTGACACAGGGTTTGGACTTAGTGCAGATGTTGTAAGGAATTGAGCAAGGAGAGACCTACTACTGCGTCCCAGCCTCATTTAAGGCAACCTGGAACACAGCAGACCCTCAGAAAAACCTCAGGGGTTTTCTAGAAGAGATTTAAAGGTTGACTTGCTGGAAAAGGTGAACACAACCCCAAGAGTGGCCGCTTTGGACAGTTGCAGTAAGAAGCCGGGCCATTACTTTTCGTTCCTTGGCAGGACCAGAGCACACACCGAGGTTCTGGCTATCAATTTACATACCTCTTTCAAAGAGAGACAATACATAGCCAGTCTTAGAATCTCACAGCCGCAAACAATGCTGTCGTCATTGTCATCATTGTCGTTGTCGTTGTCGTTGTCGTTGTCGTTGTCTTCTTCTTCTTCTTCTTTTCTCTCTCTCTCTCTCTCTCTCACACACACACACACACACCCATCATGTCAACTTTGAGTAACATAGATTATGACCAAACTTACAAGACTGAGCCTGTTTTTTGTGCTCAAACCTGATATCCCGCCTGTGGCCTCAGTCACTTAAAAACCACAGTCCACCCCATACAGGTATCCACCATCCCTCACATAAGTCTCAAGGTAACACCTTACTGCTGACTTCCAGTGAGGATCTAAGTGGGCAGGCCAAGTCTTATATCAAGGCCAGAATTTTGGTCCTTTCTGTGGACCAGACCTTTGCCAAGAAAGCTCACAAAGGCCTCCATCAACTGTTGGATTTTTAGGAGTTCACAGTCTTGCTCGCACCTCTTCAAGTGTCCCAAATCTCTGAAATGGGGGGGCCAAGTGTCCTTTGGTGAATCACACGTCAAGGACTGTCTCTGCTGCGAAAGCCCCAAGAGGAGCAGCTCTGAGTTCAGGGCTGGGAGGCAAGACCACTGTCACTGTGTCTAGATAGGCAGGCCAGGGTGATGGCCAGTTTGTGGGATCCTGCATTGTTCACAGTCACCATGTAGACAGGCTCCAGAACAAAGGGTGGGGCTTATGCAAGGCTGAGGCCAGGAGACAGGAGGCAGAGGGCAAGCTGGGGCTTAGCACAGGTTTCCTTCGGGGGAATTTCAATATTCAGCACCAACATTGGGAAGAGATCTCTTCCTGTCAGACATCCAGACCAGCCTGGAGGGCACACAGAGAATTCCTACAGATGGAGACACACTCCTTCTCGGACAGACACCTCACTGCAAGAACCTCTTTTCCATGGTCCTGAAACCACGTTTGGAGCCCTTCCAGGAGCTCCATTCTATCTCTGCTTTCTTGTAGCACCTGTAAAGACTTCTCCACAGTCCAGCCCTTGGAAGGAGCAGAGCATGAAGAGGAAGAGTGGGACCAGATACACAGAGTGAGGACGGGGTGACAGGCCCAGTGACACCAAGGTCCCTACACTAATGGGTCAATGAAGACGCACTAGTGTGGGGGCCTCTAACCCAGAGGCCTACGTCATGAAGTGGTTACACACTCAAGATTACGTTATATGATTCCAGTCTCAGTGCCGGGTGTTGTAGGGATCAAGCAAGGGGAGAGCTACTGGGTCTCTGTCTCACTCAAGGCTCTTGGCAAAGAGTGTGCCCTGAGAAATTCCCACAGGAGGCATGAGGGGATTTTTCCTAGAAGAGATTTCAAGGTTGAATTGCTGGAAAAGGTGAACGCAACCCCAAGAGTGGCTGCTCTGGACAGCTGGGGTCAGAAGCTGGGCTCCATTACTTTTCGCTCCTTGGCAGGACTAGAACACATACCCACCGAGGTTCTTTTTCTCAACTTAGGTGTAACTTTCAAATAGGGACAACGCAGAGCCAGTCTCAGAATCTCACAGCCTCAAACAAAGTCCTTACTACACATTCACACACACACACACACACACACACACACACACACACACCCTATCATGTCAACTTTGAGTACTAGTGTGCCAAATTGGCAAGACCAAGCCTGTTTTTGTGCCTCAGGTCTGACTTCCTGCCTGTGGCCTCAATCATTTGAAAGCCACAGTCCACCCCATACAGATGTCTACTGTCCCTCACATATGTCTCAAGGTACCACCTTACGGCTGACCTCCCGTGAGGTTGAGTGGGCAAGCCAAGTCTTACATCAAGACCAGGATTTTGGTCCTTTCTGTAGACCAGACCCTCCCCAAAGAGGCCCACAGGGCTCCATCAGCCATTGGATTTTCAGGAGTTCACAGTCTTACAGGCCCATTTCATGTGTCCCAAATCCCTGAAATGGGGGGCCTGGTGCCCTTGATGAAACACACATCAAGCAATGGCTCCAGTATGAGAGACCCAAGAGGAGGAGCACTGACATCAGGGGTGTCAGTCCAGACTGCTGTGACTGTGTCTAGATGGGCAGGCCAGGGAGATGGCCAGTGGGGGCTGGGGTGGGGGGATGTCAGGAGTTGTTCACAGTCACCATGGAGACAGGCTCCAGAACAAGGGGCGGGGCTTATGCAAGGCTGAGGCCAGGAGACAGGCAGCAGAGGGTAAACTTGGGATTAGCACAGGTCTCCTTTAGGGGAATTCGGATGCTCATCACCACCACCTGGAAGACATCCAGACCAGCCTGGAGGGCACACAGAGAATTCCTACAGATGGAGAAACTCCTTCTCAGACAGACACCTCACTCCAAAAACCTCTTTCCAATGGTCCTGAAGCCACGTTTATACCTGGGAAGAATTCTCCCCAGTCCAGCCCTTGGAAGGAGCAGAGCATAAAGAGGAAGAGCAGGACCAGATACACAGAGTGAGGACAGGGGTAACAGGCCCAGTGACACCAACGTCCCTTCACTAACAAAACCCAGAGACCTATGTCATGAAATGGATACACACTCAGTATTACATTATGTGATTCGGGTCTCAGTGACAGGTGTTGTAGGGATCAAGCAAGGGGACCTGGCACAGAGTGAGCCCTGAGAAATCCACCAGTAGGCACGATGTATTATTCTGAGAAGAGTTTCTGAGTTTGAGTATCTGGACTAAGTGCGCCTAATGCAGAGAGTGGCTGCTTTGGGCACTCAGAGTCAGAACAGGGTTCTCCTGCTTCTCGTCTCTGGAACGAACACATTTTCTGAGAGTCTTAGTCTCTATGTGCATATCACTTCCATGTCAGAGATAACATGGAGCCTGTCTCAAGTCTGTACAGCCACAAATACTCCTACATACATATGCGTGCGTACACACACACACACACACACCCCCCTGTCACATCATGCCATCTTGTGTGGAAACCCTTTCGAGAACAAAACTCACATGGACAGCTCCTTTGATCTGAGCCTGACACCTTGTCTCTGGCCTCAGTCATCTAAGATGTGCATTGTACCCCATGGGAGTTTGCACGATTCCCTCACATGTCTCAGGGCTCAAGCTTACCCCTGTCTTAGAGGGAGATTCCGAGAGGGCAGACCAAGCCTTACATCAGGAATCATGACATTGTTGTTTTTTGTGGGTCATTAACTCACTGCCCAGTAAGGGTCTGAAGGGCCTCCATCATCAACCACTGGGCTTTCTGCGAGGCCACACTCTCCAAACACCTTTTCAAGTGTCCCAACACTCTGAAATGGATGGTGAGGCCTCCCTTGGCTGAATCGTAGCAAGGAATGGGTCCAGTGTGTGAACTGCCAGAGGAGCCCTGACACCAGGCACTCAGGCCAGACCACTATAGCTTCCTGGGCTTGGTGGACAGAACAGGAGGATGGCCACTGGGCAGGGTCTGGTATCACTTTCGACCACACAGAGATGGGCAACTGAACTTGGAGGAGGATTGTGAGAGATTGAGGGCAGGAGACAGGAGGAAGGAAGCAACAGACCGAAGGCTACTTTACAGCCTCGTAGTTGTTTAGCCACATTCCTCCTCATAAACCCAGGCTCCCAAATAATCTCTTCCTCATACAGATTAAGGTATAGGAGACAGGTCGCGTCGCTGACATACTCCATTCCTGATTTTGAACCTGCACTGTTTCCTAGCTCTATTCTGAGGACTGCTTCCTGGTCCAAGTACAGGTTTCACATAAGCACCCCCAAGTGCTCAGCAGGAAGACTCATCAACAATGTACCTTATGCAGATAACACAATCTTGCTTGCTGAAAGTGAGGAAGACCTGAAGGGCTTGCTGCAGAAGGTCAAGGACTGTAGTCTTCAGTGTGGATTGAAGGTCAACATCAAGAAGACAAAGATTCTCACCACTAGGTCAATTGGCAGCAACATAATTACCTGCTCTTCATCAGAGAGCTGGATATATGAAGGATGACAGAAGATGAACTGATTTCTCTGAATTGTGCTAGAGAAGAGTCTTAACCTATCATGGATCACCAAGAAAATAGGTCTGTCTTACAGACACCACGTTTCTCTTGGAGGCTAGCATTTTGAAGCTCCAGAAAGGGGAGATCTACCGGGTCCCCTTGTAGGTAGTCTGAAAGAGAGCCGGCCCTGCAATCCCCCCAACAGGTTTTCTTCTACAAAGAGGTTTCAAGGTTGGTTTACTGGAGAAGGTGCACGCAATCCCATGAGTGGCTGCTCTGGACACTCGGGGTCAGTGGGTCACCAGGACTTCTAGTAAGGGTCCGAATGGGCAGGCCAAGACTTACAGCAGAATCACTCACCTCTCAGCTACATCCATAAGGGCTCCATCAACCGTTGCACTTTCTGGGAGGCCACATTCTTACTGGGCACCGTTTCAAGTGTCCCACCATCCTGGTAATGCCAGCCTAGCTTCCCCTGGCTGAATCCCACATCGAGGAACCACTGTGTTGTGTGAGCTTTCAGAGGAGCAGCCCTGAGATCTTTCCTGAGAGACCACTGTGGCTGTTGTTGTTGTTATGTGCCATCGAGTCGCTTGCAACTCATAGCGACCCTATGTACAACAGCCCTAAACTCTGCTCTGTCCTGTGCCAATCGCACTATCTCTGACACACCCATCCCAATTATTCCAGTCACTGAATCAATCCACCTCATAGAGGGCCTTCCTCTCCTGCGCTGTCCCTCCACCCTCCCAAGCATGATGTCCCTCTCCAAGGACCGGTCTCTCCTCACTACATGTCCAAAGTAAGTTAGACGGAGCCTCAGAATCCTTGCCTCCAAGGAGCCACCCGGTTTAACCCTTTGCAGGACAAATCTGTTTGTTTTCCTAGAAGTCCATGGTATTCTCAATACTCTTCTCCAGAACCACAGAGGCCTGCTATTTCAGAAGTGGATGGCCAATCCTTCTTCCTAGTCTGTCTTAATGTGAATGTTCAGATTTAGAGAAGTATCAGACAGACCAGAAAGTTAAAGGTATAGCCCTTATTGTGGAGTTAACTTTAGTGTCAGTGTAGGGTCTAGATAGATAAACCAAATGGATGGGCACTGGGTGGGCTCAGGGATCATTTGTGTCACCATGGAGATGGGCCCTGGAACTTAAGGGAGTGGCTAATGAAAGGCCAAGGGCAGGAGTCAGGAGACTCAAGGTTACCTTCTGGTCTGGTAGGTCTTTTAGCACAGGACTCCTTTGGCTGAATTTGGATGCTCATCACCCCAACTAGAAGCAATCTTTTCATTTCAGCCATCCTTCCAGGCTTTCTGGCATGCAGAGGATTCCTCTGCATCAAGAAACTCCTTCCACATCAGACACAACATTTCCGGGACCCTCTCTTCCACCTTCCTGAGGTTGGTTTTGAGATGTTTACGGAGCTCCATCCCTGACTTCTGCCTTGCCTTCTCTTTGAATACCTGGGAACACTTCTACCCAATCCAGCCCTGGGAGGAACCACAGAATAAAGAGGAGTAGAACGAGAGAGCCAGAGCATAGGGGCAGTGCCAATGACACCTATATTCTTCTTATTATTATTTTTCTACTAGTTTATTTATAAAATTCAATTACAAATTTGAACAAATTCCTCCAATTTCCCTCACCCCACCACCCATCAAATGATTAATCCCCTCTTCCCCCTGTACATCCACATCCCTTGGCTTCCAGCCTTTCCCACACCTCCTGGATCCTAATAGTTCTTCTACGATAACAGTTTTATATAATATTTATCCTTATGGGACTGAGTTAGCTCACTCACCATAATGTTCTCTAGTCCCTCCAGGTTAGGTAATAATTGACAAAGTTATTGCTCCTTCGTGCTGCATAATACTACATAGTGTAAATGCACCATAATTTCTCAATCCATTTGTTTGTGGTTGGACATTTGGGCTGTTTCCATGTTCTTGTGACGCAAATGCTGCTGCTATGAACATTGATATACAAATCTCAGTTTGTGCCTCAGTTCTCATATTCTCAAGGTATATTTCAAGTAGTGGAATAGCTGGGTCATTTGGAATTTCTATGTTCAGCTTATTGAGGAATCACCAAACTGCCTTCCAGAATGGTTGCACCATTTTACAATCCCACCAACAATGTATAAGCTGAAACAGGATCCACATCTCACACCGTACCCAAAAATCAACTCAAGGTGGATCAGAGACCTGGGAGTAAAGCCCCAAACTATAACATTCTTATAACAAACTGGGATCAAGCTTAGAAGAGCTAATCCAAGGTATAAAGAGACTGCCAAAAAATAACCAGAAATGAGGATAAAATTGATGCATGGGACCTTCTAAAGATAAAATCTCTATGCACATCAAAAACTTTTTTAAAAGAAAACCTACAGACTGGGAACAAACATTTGGTAATTCCATCTCAGACAAGAGTCTTATAACAAAAAGTTACAGAATATTCCTGGGCCTCCACAAGGAAAAGACTGATAACCCAATTACTAAATGGGCAAAAGACAGGAAAGAATTTTCACAGAGGAAGATATTTGAATGGCAAACAGACACATGAAGAAATGCTCTAAATCACTGACAATAAGTGAGATGCAAATCAAAACCACAATGAGGGACCATCTCACTCTAGTTAAGAGTGGCAAAGTTTAACAGGGCAGCAAGTAATAGATGTTGGAGGGGACACCTATATTCTTATGCTAACAGATCAATGAAATTGTGCTAACATGGCAGTTCTCCAAACCCTAAAACTTAAAGTAAGGAAATGGAAAATTCCAAGGATTGCCACATGGGGCTCAAGTCACAGGACCTGATGTATGGCATCGAACAAGGGGAGACCTACTATTTTCCTGTCAAGCTGAAGGCAGCTTGGAAAGGGCAAACCCTGAGAAATCCCCATAAGTGGTGTGCAACATTCTTCCTAGAAGAGATTTTTTAAATTTTTTTATTTTTTATTTTAAATATATTATTATTAATTATTATTATTATTATTTTGTGTGTGTGTGTATCATCAAATCAGATCTGACTGGTACAGGAAGAGATTGTGTCTCCTTTCCCAGCAGAGCATCTGGTGGATTTGAACCGTGCGCCTCTGTGACTGCAATGCAGCTTCTTGCCACGAGGCCACCAGAGCTCCCTTAAGAGATTTTGAGGTCACTGTCTGGAGATGAATGCACCCAACCCTGAGAATGGCTGCTCTGCACACTCAGCCTCAGAAGCTATGTTCTATTCTCATTTCCTGGTGGGACTGCATCGTACACTCTCAGTGGCTCTTGCTCTCAACCTACCTACCACTTTTAAATCAGGAACAACATGGAGTTGGTCTTAGGATCACATGCCATAAACAGTGCCAACACACACAAAAACACACAGGTCACATCACTCCAAGTTTTAATGCACCCTCTTTAGGACAAACCCTGCAGGAGTAGCTCCCTTGCATGTTCAGGCAAGACATCATGCATGTGGCTTCTTGTTGTAGTTATGTACCGTTGAGTCTCTTGAGATTCATATCAACCCTATGTACAACAGCCCTGCTCTATCACTTGCCAATCTTACTGTCTCTGACACACTTATCTCCATTACCCCAGTGACGGAATCAAACCATCTCATTGAGGATCTTCCTCTCCTGCACTGTCCCTCCACAATCCCAAGAATGACGTCCCTCTTCTAGGACTGGTCCCGCCTTGCCACATGTTCCAAGTATGTCAGATGAAGCATCAGAATCCTTTTGCCAAGGAGCAGCCTGGCTTCACCCGGTCCAACATGAACTTGTTTGTTCTCTCAGCAGTCCATGGTATATTCAATGCTCTTCTCCAGCACTACAGCTCAAATGCATCAGCTCTCCTTCTGTAATCCCTAGTCATTGTTCATCTGTCTGATGCATAGCAAGTGATTGCAAAGACCATGGCCTATATCAGGTGCATCTTCATCTCCAGACTGACATCATTGCTCTTTAGTACTTAGGAGAGGTCTCTGACAGCAAACTTTCCCAGTGCAATTCATCTTTTAGTTTGCTGACTGCTGGTACCAAGAGTATTGGTTGTAGAGCCAAGCAAACTAAAGCTGTCAAAAATCTCAATCTCTTCACCATCTATCATGATGCTGCCAAGTGGCCCAGTGGTAAGAATCCTTGTTTTCTTCATATTGAACTTCAATCCATATTGAAGGCTGCAGTCTATGACCTTCTGCAGCAAGCGCTTCAGGTCTTCCTTAGTTTCAGCAAGCAGGGTTGTGTTATCTGCATAATGCAGGTTGTTGATGAGTTTACCTCTAATCCTGATGCCACACTTCTTCTCCTAGAGCCCAGCCTCCCAGATAATCTGTTCCATATATAGACTGAAATGGTATGGAGATAGGACACATCCCTGGCATATACCCCTCCCAATTTTGAACCATGCGGTGCTTCCTTGCTCTGTTCTGATGACTACCTCCTGGTCCAAGTAGAGGTTTTGTATAAGCACAAGTGTTCTGGAATTCTTTTCAGAGTCAGCCACAGACTGATGTGATCCAGACAGTCAAATGCCTTTGCATAGTCAATGAAACACAGACATTCCTCTGGTACTTTCTGCTTTCAGCCAAGATCCATCTGACATTAGCTTTAATATCCCTGGTGCCACAACCTCTTCTAAACTCAGCCTGCACTTCAGGCAATTCTCCATTAATGTGATGTTCCAGTCATTTTTGGATAATCTTCAGCAGAATCTTGCTTGCATGTGATATCAGGATATTGTTTGAAAATTTCCATATTCTGTTGGATCACCTTTCTTTGGAATGGGAACAAATATAGATCTCTTCCAGTCAGTTGGCCAGGTGGTTGTCTTCCAGATTTCTTTGCACAACTTGGTGAGCACATCCAGGGCAACATCTGTTTGTTGAAATATATCAATTGGTATGCTGTCAATCCCTGAGACCTTGTTTTTTGCCAATTCTTTCACAGCAGCTTGAACTTCTTCCTTCATCACCACAGGCTCTTGTTTATGTGGCTTAGGTCACCTACAAAGCATGCTCCACCCCATCGGGGGTTCCACTGTCTCCCATGTCTCAGGGCTCAAGCTTACCACAGGCTTCTAGTGATGTTCTGAGTGTGTAGACCTAGCCTGATATTTGGAGCTGGTTTCTTTCTTCTGGGTCAGTCAGTCCCCAACGTGGCTCAGAAGGGACTCTCTGGGCTGTCACAAACTTGGCAGGCACCTTTTCAAGTCCCAACTCTCGGAAATGAGAGGCTACATAGCCTTTGGCTGAATCATACATTAAGGACAGGCTCCGTTGCCTGAGCTTCTGGAACAGCAAGCCTGACTTCCAGCCTTTTGGACAAGACCATTCTGGCCGTCTGTGTCAAGGCGGGAAGGTCAGGTAGAGAGTGGGGCCAGTGATTGTTTACAATCACCTTGGAGACAGACTTCTGAATGAGGGGGGGGGGCTCATAAAAGGCTGAGGGCAGGAGACAGCAGGGAAGATGCTGTAGTCTCTCACCCCAGCAGCATCCCAGGGCTCCAAACCCTTGTGATTGCCATAGACAGATCAGCAGAAGAATCAGTTGTCATCCACACAATTCCACCACACAGCAGCCACACAGCTGTCTCCACAGGGCTTTCAGTGCTGATATTCAGGGAAAAAAAATCACCAGGCCTTTCCTCCAAGTTATCTGTGTTGGATTTTTTAATGTATTATCCTTTTTTAAAAAAAATATGGTTTTAATGAAAGTTTACAGAAAGGTTGGGTTTTCATTCATTCATTGTTACACATTTTCCTCCCTCCCCCTCTCCTAGTCCACTTGGCAACACATCTTATTACAGATTATTGTCATACATTCAATGTCTAATCAAAGATTCCTTTCAGATAGTTCTTCCCTTCATCTGCTCCAATACAGTGTTCATTATCTACTCTTGTCCTGTTCACCCCCAACCCCTTATATAAGTCCTATTTTATAACAGTGGTGCTATGCAGTATTTGTCCTTTTGTGACTGGGATATTTCACTCAGCGTAATGTCTTCCAGGCTCACTCATATTGTGTAACATTTTACAAGTTCATTGTTTTTCAATGCTGTGTAATATTCCATTGTGTGAATGTTACCATAGTTTTTCTTTCATTTGTTGATGGACACTTGTGGTGCTTCAAGCCCTTTGCTATTGTAAATAATGCAGCAATAAACATGAGTTTGCATACATCTGTTTCAGTCACGTTTCTAGTTTCTTTAGGGTATATTCCCAGGAGTGGAATTCTTGGGTCAATTGGTATTTCTATTTCCAACTTTCTTAGAAAGAACCAGACTTTCTTCCATGGTTGTCCTACCATTTTACACTCCCATCAGCAGGGAATAAGAGCTCCAGTCTCACTCCAACCTCATCCTGGGTATAATTGAACCACCACCTTTTTTTATTAACAGCCCAGGGCATGTGTGTGCGCTCTCTCTCTCTCTCAGACACACACACACACACATACACACACAGAGTCATTCTTCTTAGAAAGTGTTTGTGAATCTGTCTGCCCTTTCTTCTTGCACTAGGCTACCTCTGCTCGGGCTCCGAGAGCCGCTCATGGGCTGAGCTTCAGTTCTCCAGTTGCTCCCGCCATGCTAGTGGGTGGGGCAGCCACAAGGGGGCGCTGCTCCCCCGGCCCATCTTCAGCTCTACTTGTAGGAGGCAACAACCACCTAAGGACAGATCTTGCAAAGCCAGAGTTTCTACCAAGAACACAGAATCCAGCGGAAGGCTGGTCTTCTGAGAGAAAACATTTCCCCTACCCTCACTCTTAGAATTTTATTTCCTTAGGCAAAATCTTTATATTCTGTAGATTGCTCTTTCTACTAGCTCGAAGAAGGGAAACAGCCTAACTATTCAACAAGAAGAAACAGTTCTGGAAATCAGCATGCATTTCCTTGATGAGCCTTTAAACGAAACCAAATCCCCTGCCATTAAGTTGATTCTGACTCCTGTGATCCTTTAGGACATAGCAGAGCTGCCCCAGAGCGTTTCCAATGCTGTACTCTCTGTAAAAGTAGATGGCCTTGCATTTCTCCCATGGAGAGATTCCTAAAAAATAAAGAAATGCCGTGGAGTCAGAACCAGCCCAGAGCTGCCCTGCAGGGGCTTCCACAGCTGTAGGCACACAGGGACACGTCCCTATTCTCCTGCAGAGCCTCAGTAGGTTAGAAAGGTCAGAGAGGTGCAGGACCCGCTGCCTACCAGAGCTCACCATGGAAGGATGGGTGGGTTCTCACCTTAGCTGACACTTAAATTAAATGATGGAGATTGCCTTTTCCATCTCACTGAAGAATGAAATTGGTATTTGTATTGGGATTGCATTGAACGTGTATATTGCCTTTGGTAGTATTGCCATTTTCACAACATTGAGCCTTCCTATCCATGAGCAGGGAAAATTCTTCCACTTCTC
>NW_006400053.1:742312-751113 GCF_000299155.1 Elephantulus edwardii | reverse complement strand
GGGAGAGGTGCAACAATGAATGAATGGAATTCCAAAATCTCTGTAGATGTTCATTGAAATGAAAAATAAAGAAATTAAATAAAAAAAATAAATTAAATGATGGGTTTTAAAAATCAGGGTATACTTACCAAGATCGCTCAAGTTGATATTTTTTAAAAATGGCTAGAGTAAAACTTGCATGTACAATAAGGTTGCATGAATGCCTTAGTATGGGTAGCTTTTTACAGTATAAGTATGCCTTCATTTTAAGAACATAGTCTAGAAATGCATGTACCAGAGTACAGCAGGATACCCTGAGTCAGTAGGAGGGTTTGGGAAGTTGTTGCTGTTGTTGTTGTTATGTGCTTTCGAGTTGCCTGCTGGGGAGAGGAGCCATATAACAAGAGGTGAACCACTGAGGCAAGGTTGCCTGTTCCAAACTTGTAGCTTCAGGACTACAAAGGACCACACCACTGCCTTCCTACCCTGGGTTGTGCCCCTTTAAAAGACTTCAGGGGCTCTAAGGGGACCTATGCCATGTCAACAGCATTCCAGGCTGACAGCAGCAAATTTTCCCCAGCATCCTTTCTAGCTCTTCAGCCTTTCAACAGACACCTCCCAGTCCAACTGAGTCAGTCTGAGAAGGCTGTGATACTCCCACCATACAGCCAGACAATATTCCCCAGTAGACATCCCCAAGTGGATTCCTTGCTTTTAGCATCATTCTTCATTCAAAGTCCAGGAGTCGAACAGTTCAACATTCTTATCTGTCTCTCAGCAGCACTTTCCCATACTCCACTCATGACTGTCCCCAGCACTCGAGCCTTCAAGTGTGGCCTTAAGCTGTGGATGGCTGACTCCACCTTAAGCCCCACCTTCTGCTGCCTTAAAGCTCATTTCTCAAAGTCACTGTACCCAAAAGACTTGGTCAACATTGAAACATTTCAAGAAATAGTATATTATCAAGACCCAATGGTAATGAAGGGAGAAGTTCTAGCTGCACTGAAGACACTGGAAAAAATAAGGCATGAGGAATTGATGAAATAACAATTAAAGTGTTTCAACAAATACATGCAGCCCTGGACCTGCTACAAGTCTATGCCAAGAAATTTAGAACACACGCAACTGACTGCAAAAGATCTACATATGTTCTTGTTCCCAAAAAAGGTGATCTAACATATTGTGGAAATTGTTGTTGCTGTTATGTGCGGTCAAGTCATCTGTGACTCATAGTGACCCTAAGTACAACAGCTCTGAAGCCTGCCCTGTCCTGAGCCAGTCTCACTGATTCCGATACACCCTCGCACCCACCCCACTGGCCTGCAGTGTCACACAATGACTGAGCAAAGCGAAATACCACCCATGAGTTTAGGCTGACAGAGAAGGCAGCATGGTGGTGGTGGCCTTGTGCCACCATGTAGGAGCTGATTCAGAACGGACTCTCCAGCAAGTTTCAAGAGGCATTAAATTACTGGGCGGAGATTGCCATAGAGCACCTGGTAGATTTGAACTGCATGCCTTCAGGTTGACAACGGAGCTCTTTAGCAATAGGCCACCATAGTTCCCTGCACTGGAGTCACCTTCGGAAGAGAGCCCTTTCCTGTACAGCCCTCCTCAGGAAGCAGAGGATGGTGTCCCATCATTGGTGCATTCGGTCACTGATAGAGGGCTGCTGACCACACCCCTCTGTGGCACAGCACCGGACAGCATCCTTTGCCCCAGCACTCTGCATACAGATGGGTGGACTCTGCGCTATTGATGGCCTCTCAGGGCCCCTCCCACCGCTGGCACAGCAGGAACTGATGCCGGCTTAGAATCATCTCAGTTTCGCATCAGACACAGGGTAAAAGCCTATGAAGTTTTAAAAAACAAACTCATCGAGTCAGAACCAACACATAGAGGATGAACACTCTATTGTGTTTCCAAGGCTGTCAATGCCACCAAAAGAGATTACCATCTTTGTCTGAGAATCCTCTGGCCTTCTGCTCAGCAGCACAGCCTCCTGTGGGCTACACCCTGAGAGCCTATCGAGTTAGTGAAGACACTTTCTGGTTCAGTTTGCACTCCTGATTCACATGAAAATAGCTAAACATATTTTCCCTTTAAAAAAGAGAGGTTATTGAGTACCTGAAAACAAATCTCATTTGTGTTACCTGTGTTGTCTTGTCACTGAAATTGAGGCTCAGGGGCAGCAACCACAAGCCCACACTGGAAATTTACATCAAGGGAGGCAAACAGGCAGGAGGGCAGGAACCGCCTGGGTGGAGCTCATCTCATACTCATGCAATTGAAGATACCTGGGCCAGTCCCATCCCATTTTAGCTAGAAGGAGGCATGGCTCTATTGACCAGAGATAAATGTTGTTGTCGTTGCTGTTGTTGCTGTTGTTGTTGTTGTTGTTGTTGATAGATGCAGCTGAGTCACCTGTAAGCCATAATGAATCTATGAACAATAGAAGACCACCCTGTCATATCCAGTGTCACCCTCACAACCTCTGCCAGACTTGGTCCCATTGCTGTAGTCTGTGTGATAATCCATCTCATTGGGGAGCTTCCTCTTTGATGACATCCACTTTTCCAAGGGTGATACCCTGAGGACTGCCTCAGCTGACAGCGTGTGTGGTACACTGCCACCACCCTCGCTCCCAGTGAGCACGACAGTGGCACTCTGCTTGGCAGACCTGTTGGCTCAACAAAAAGCATTTCAAGATCTGTCCTGAAGAACAGTATGGCTAGTGACTGGAGACAAGTCATATTCATACAAGGAAGATCTCCTGAAATGAATGTTACACAAATTCAAGCACTAATTGAGAATGTGAAATGCCACTATGGCAGGTGGTCTGGCACTTTTCTCAAAAATTTGGAAATAGAAATACCATTTGACCCAGAAGTTCTATTACTAGTAATAAACTCCAAAGACACAGGAGCCATGACTCAAACACATATTTACTGCTGCATTGTTTACAGTAGTAAAGAGATGGAAGCAACTCAAGTGTTCATCAACACAAATGGATAGAGAAACTGGTACATTCACACAATGGAATGTTAGCTAGCATTGAAAAACAATGAACACACTTGTAAACTATTACACAGCATAGAGGAGCCTGAAAGATATTATTCTGAGTAAAATATCTTAGTCACAAAAGGATAAATACTGCATATCACCACTGTTATAAAATAGGACAGACATGCGGATGTTGGGGAGAGAATGGGAAGAGCAGATGGATAACGGACACATTAGATCAGATGAGGGGAAGAACAGCCTGGAAGGAATATATGATTAGGCATTACATATATGACAACAATACGGAACAAAGGGTGCCTTGTGGGGTGGACTGGGGAAGGGGAGAGGGCGGCAGAAAATGTAGAATGAATTTTTTTTAAAGTGGGGAAAAATTCTGGCACCAATTACTAAAGAAGATAATTTCGACCAGCTTCCGCACTCAGAAATTAATTAAACATGCAGCACGATGCACTAATAGTAACTGGTGATGTTGTTGTTGTTGTTGTTATGTGCCATCGAGTCGTTTGCGACTCATAGCGAACTGGTGATAGGAATGCAAAAATTGGAACCAGGACTGGTAGTCCGAGGCAGCCTTAGGATGCAAAACCTGAGCTTTGGTTTGTGTAAGGCTGCCACCGTGTGACCTCCGTGAGTATTACCCTTGGGTAACTGTGCAATGGAGAGAGCAAAACAGCCTCATGGGTCACCAGTTAACCTGCTAGGCTGCTACACAAGTTTGGCAGTTTGAATCCACCCAGTGACTCTATAGGAGAAAAACATGATTATCTGTTCTCATAAAAATTAAAACCTGTGGGGCTCTTAAAGTCTTTTTTAAGATTGTTTTGTTTTGTTTCTGTCACCAGCCAGAATAAGGGATCAAGATACAGATTGTTGTTACGTGTCATCGAGTCACCTGTGACTCATAGTGACCCCGTGTACAATAGCTCTGAATCCTGCTCTATCCTGAGGCAGACACCGTCTCTGACACACGTATCCCTTTACTCTAGTTACTGTGTCAATCCATCTCTTCCAGGGTCTTCCTCTGCTGAGCTGTCCCTTCACCCTTCCAACCATGATGTCCTTCTCCAAAGACTGATCCCTCTTGGTGACATGCCAAAAGTAGTGAGATGGAGCTTCAAAATCCTAGCCTCCAAGGAGAAACTTGGTTTCATCCTCTCTAGGACAGACCTGTTTGTTCTCTTGGCATTCCATGGTATGTTTGATAGTCTTCTCCATCACAATTCAGTGGCATTGATCATTCTGTCATCCATATTAATTGTCAAGCTTCTGATGTATAGTAAGGGATCAGGCACATCTTAGTCTCCAGAATTACATCATTGCTCTTTAACACTTTGGAGAAGTCTCTGACAACAGATTTTTCCAATGCAGTTTGTCTTTTGATTTCCTGATTTCTAGTACCAAAAGTGTTGTTAACTGTTGGAACTGAACAACCTGAAATTAATAATCTCAATCTCCTCTCCATCTATCATGGTACTGCCAGTGGGACCAGTGGCGAGAATCTTTGTCTTTTTAATGTTGAGCTTCTATCTTTATTGAAGACTGCAGTCCTTGACCTTCTGCAGCAAACATCTCAGGTCTTCCACAGTTTCAGCAAACAAGGTTGTATTGTATAGACTAAGCCCAGTTAAACAAAAATCAAGTACTAATTTTGTCATTTAGTTCAACTCTTCTCCATGGTGCCCCTCTCCTTGGCCCTAAACCAGTTGCACTGGGAACAGGGAAGCATCTGCTGAGGCCAGCAGGGGCTCCACAGGAGGCTGTGGGAATGTGAGCAGTTCAGTCACTGGTGCCTCAGACCAGGGCTAGAACAGGACAACGGCCCATGTGTGCTGTGGACAGGGCAGATGCTGTCCTCTCTCCACCACCATGTGGACAAGTCCAGAGCTGAAAATGGATCCTTTTTTTTTCTGAAAAGGAAACCCTGGCCCCAAGAGAAGCCCTGTGAGGAGTGAGGGTAGATTGGAAGGCATCTGGAATTGAGCAGACCTTTCCTGCTGTCAGCAGAAACACTATTCAAGACAACCCTGCCTCCGTTAGCATGAAATCTCCACACGTACAGGAACAAGCAGAGAAATAACATTTCTGGGACAGTGTTTCTCAGGCTGAGAATCTCATGCAATTTTATTTTCCATGTTGCTGTTGTTGTTAGATGCTGTCAAATATGACTCAGAAAGACACATGAACAAGAGATCTGAACTCTGGCCTATCCTGTGCCTTCCTCATCCTCTGTGACAAACTTGAGTATGTAGAAAGAACAAGACGAGAACTCTAGAAGCATAGTCTGAAGAGTGCAGTCCTGCTAACCCAAAGCCAAGCTTCTGTAACTATATGAGTGAGCAGCCTTACATCTGACATTTGGCCCAGGAATTCAAAACTTCCTAGCCTCCAAAACCAAGCAAGCCATTTACTTGAGATCAATCTCTCCATAAACATGTATAGATATTTGATCTTAGGTATTGTCAAGTCAGTCCCAAGTCATATGACATTATATACAACAGAAAGTCTGATCTTGTACCGTCCTCACAACTGTGCTGAAGCCAACTGCTTCAGTCAGCACATTCCATCTGTCAATCCATTTCCCTGAGGATTTTGTTAAGTGACAGTTTTATTTTAGCTCCACACTTTGCCCCCTCATGCAGCATTGTCCATAAAAATATCTTGAAATTTGAAATTATTTGCTGTATTCAAGGCCATCAATGAAAACCAGGAATAAAAATTTTAAAACATTCTTTCATTGTTGCACAATTTCCTCCCCTGCCACTACTCCAGCCCACTTTGCTATGCAGCTCTTATTCTGGACTGTTGTCATGCAAATAATACTTAATCATATGTTTCTTTTAGACACTTCTTTCCCTCATCTATTTCAAGCAGTGTTCACTATTTATCCCCTCTTTTCTTGGTTTCCCCCCAACCCAGAGGTCAGTCCTGTTTTACAACAGTGGCACCATGCAGTATTTGTACTTTTGTGACTGAGATACTTCACTCAGCATAATGTCCCTCCAGGATCACCAGTTTTGAATAATATTGCATGAGTTCCTTGTTTTTCAATACAGTGTAGTATTCCATTGTGTGAATATACCACAGCTTCTCTATCCATTTGTTCTCTATCCATTTGTTGATGGAATGAGGTGTGTTTTATTTTCATTAACCATACAAATAATTTTCTAGACTAGCCCAGGGCAAACTGAAGACTTCGGTGGTCCCTTCAGAGACCCACAGGGCTGCCGCCGGGCACCTGGGTTCACAGTGCAGCTGGTCATCTCATCTACATGTGGCTCTTCCCCCACATCACAGTCAGCATGTTGCCCGTGATGTGGGAGGAGACCCCTGCGGGATCCTAGGACCTCTCACTCCGCTTCTCCTGCTCGCTGGTCTCTTCGGTTGGCAGGGTGCTGGCAGGGTGTTCTTCTCCTGCATCTCTGTTTTCTTCAGCATGGCCTTACAAAAGCTGCTGATTTCCCCCATGTCAGGCTTGTGTGCCATTTTCGTGAAACAATCCTTAAGTCCCCATCCAGCAGATGCCTGGGCTCTCCTACTGCTATTGCTCTCATCTCTTCTCACGTCGGTGCCGGACACTCCCCACGCTCCCCGGGTGCTAGGCTCCATCATGTCCGTCATGTCCATCATGTCTGTCTAGCGTTTCTTTGCTAGCATGCGCCTGTGCTTCCACAGTTCCCTGCAGCCACCATTCCTCAGCACCCCAACACCTTGCGGCCCTCTGCGTCCCCTTTTTTTACTGGCCAACCATTCGTCTAAGCAAGGCACTGACCCCTCCCAACAACAAGCCCAAAGTACTTCAAATGGTCTCACCATCCTTGCTTTTAAGGGGAACCCTTGCTCACTGTCTACCTTTCACTTACATAGAAAGCCTTTTAAAATACCTTGGCTTGATCCAGGTGAACCTTAGTTTTTAAACTAACATCCTTGCTTTTGAGCACTTTAAAAAGCTCCTTGGAAGCACATTTTCTCATTGCAATACTTGAATTGATAGCTTGATTGCTGCTTCCACCAATTTTGATTGGGGATCCATGAAAAATAAAATTATTGGCAACTTAAATTTTTCCCTCCATTTACATTTACATTGGTGTTCTTCACTGACGCATTTGTGAAGAGTTTTTCTTTGTGTTGAAATGTAATCTCTGCTGAAAGCTGTCATTTTTGAGCTTCATAAATAAATACGTCAAACTTTTATCTCCTACAAGCAAGGTTGTGTTATATCAGAGATTACTGAAAAATCCATTTTCAATCCTGATGTCACATACTTCTTAATATCATTTACTATTTCTATTTGTTCACCATACACACAACAACATTTATGAACTTTTGAACACATCCTGTCAAATCAGAGAGGTACACACTGTATCTCCTCCCACGAAGTTCTAAATAGGGGGTTTTGTAGAGCCAGGTAGCACATTAGATGGTGAGGGGTTTGGGGAATGGGATATATGCTAATTGGTACAGTGTTGTGTAATATATGCTAAGAGGGTGTTGTTATGATGGTTTGGACAATGTAAATAAATTGAAGGGAAAACACTGAGTTATATACATTAATTAGGCAAAGTTTATGGTTTGTAAAATAGAATAGGCAAAAACAAAGAAGACTAAAAAAATAAACAAAAATGATATCATAAACCAACATGTGAAAACACATAGCCGCTTTCATTCCCATTCTTAGAAGAGCTGGGAACACAGTGCAGACATGGCAGGCTGACTGCTGCAGGCAAGGCCTGCGCCCACCTCCACGCTAGTTCCTCCTCACTTAAGAGTGGCTGCTTTTCATACATTTCACTGAAATGTTCCAAACACACCAGTTCTCTTCCTTAGAAGACTTTTCCATTGAACATTAACAATATCAACTCTACTTCCATCCATTAATTTTCATGACAAAATGCCATCTTATTATTATTCACCATCACAAGAGCATGTAAACAGCCCAAATGTCCAACCACAATTGAATGGATTGAGAAATTGTGGTACATTCACACAGTGGAATATTAAGCAGCACTCAGGAGCAATGATTTTGTAAATTACTACATAACTTGGGAGAGAATGGAGAGTATTATGTTGAATAAATTAACTCATTCCTGTAAGGACACATACTATATACGACCATTATTGTAGAAATAGATAACTAGTGAAATGGGCATGAGGATCCAAGGTGGGGAGCAGCGGGGTGAGGATGGGCAGGGGGAAGTAATCAATTTGATGGGTAGATGAAAGATCCAGTGTGAAAAACAATGTATATGAACTTTGTAAACAAGATAATGTGAAATAAAAATGTGCTTTAAAAAAATCAAACAAACCCAAAATACCTGCCACTCATCTCCAATAGCTCCACTTCCACCACGCACACCTGTTAACAGGCCCACGTCGTGTCACAGTCTGGGCTACACACTCTGTAGGCTGTGGCCCCCCAGGCCTCTGTCATAGCCCATCCATAGGCACGGGATGGCTGTTGACATCTCCGTGTGGAGCAAAATAAGTGGATTCCTCAACTGGGCTCTTCTTCTTTGTAATGGATACGAGACAGATAAAAACTTCAGAAAAACAGTAAAGAGCCGCCCCCCCCCCCGAGAGAATCACTTCCTTAAGGCCAACACCTTACCTACCTGTGTATCTGTGGTGCTCAGAAGAGTGAATGCTGTTGGATGGATGGATGGATGGATGGATGGATGGATGGATGGATGGATGGATAGATGGATGGATGGATGGGCAGGTGGATGGATAGATGGATGGGTGGGTGGATGGATGGATGGATGGATGGGCAGGTGGATGGGTGGATGGATGGATGGGCAGGC
>NW_006400053.1:736691-742212 GCF_000299155.1 Elephantulus edwardii | reverse complement strand
TGGATGGATGGGCAGGCAGATGGATGGATGGATGGATGGATGGGCAGGTGGATGGATAGAAGGATGGATGGATGGATGGATGGATGGATGGATGGATGGCAGATGGATGGATGGATGGCAGAGGGATGGATGGATGGATGGATGGCAGATAGATGGATGGATGGATGGTTCGATGGATGGTGGATGGATGGATGGATGGATGGATGGATGGATGGGCAGGTAGATGGGCAGATGAATGGATGGGCGGGCAGATGGCTGGCTGGATGGATGGATGGGCAGGTGGATGGGGGACGGATGGATGGATGGATGGCAGATGGATGGCAGATGGATGGCAGACGGATGGATGGGTGGATGGATGGATGGATGGATGGATGGATGGACAGATGGTGGGTGGATGGATGGGCGGGTAGGCAGGTGGGTGGGCAGATGAATAGGTGGATGGGTGGACAAGTGGATGGATGTCCATACGGGCATCTCTTTCTTTGGCTGGAAAGTGGGGCTGGAATGCAGTCTTTGTGTTTTCAGCTCCACCTCCCCATAGGTAGCCTGGAGCAGGGCTCTGCAGATATTTCAGAAGGGGTAAGGTGGACGTTGTGAGTGAGGCAACACAGAAAACAGAGGGAAACTGAGCACACAGAAGCCAGTAACATCAGCCTAGCCTCGAAGTGGTTTTTAATTATATTTATTAGCATAGCTCACAGTCACCAATATACTAGCAGGGCCACTAGCCCAAATTCTCATTCACTGCCTTCCTATTGATCAAGTGATTGCTGAGGTCCTAGAGCCAGCCTGGAGGGCACATTGAGCTCCTGCTGTATACCTGGGCAGATACAAGTGTGGGGAATACAGTGGGCCCCCACCGGGGATCCCTAGGGAACTCCCCCGGTACTGTGGCTGCATGGAGCTTCCTGTTCAAGGGGAGTATCTCTACAGGCACACAGAATTGGCACACATACCCCAAGAGGGCTGCAGCACCCAGAAAACAGGTGTGGCACTTCTCTCTGGACTTAGTTCTAAATAAGAAGAGGTGTGTACAGAGACGCATTCCCGATGTCTCAGTGCAGCCTTCACGAGTCCATCCTAAGTAACAGCAGGCTTCAGGCAGAAGCTCTGGAAATGTGCTGGCAGGCCAACAATTAGCTCCGCGGTGTGATGGCTTGTGTTTGTCCAGTGTCTGGTACTCAAGGAAGCCATCCTCACACACTCTCACCCAAGCACACAAAAGCCCCTGCAGGGGTCAAGCCTGTGTGGTCACTGTCTCCTCAGATGACAGAGAAGGCACAGCAAGGATGTGAGGTGGCTCCCGTTAACAAAGGGGGATGAGCTCCCATGTCCAACACCCTGGCACCCAGGAGGGCTCTCCCTGCACCGTCCACACCACCCCTGGCAGTCTCTCACCCTGTCCCCCATACAGCCCACTGTCTTCCTTAGTCCTCTTGCTCTTGTCCCCACCAGTCAGGCCCCTGGCCAGCTTCCCAGACAGCCGAGGCACCAGCAACTCTTCCTCTGCTCTGACATCTTGGTCCTTCGTGTTTTCCAGTTCTCCAGAGAGCCTCTCCTAAGAATCAAGAAAGCGTTCTGATTACTGGTGGTCACAGGAGCCACAGCCCAGGGTCTATCCAGCCCCTCAGGAGCCCAGCCTAGTCCTGCACCTGCACCCCACAGTGGGCAGGCCAGGATTGCTCATTGACGCCCCGAGCAGGAGTATGGCTCACACCTGCCACACTCTGTATATGAGGTGCACTGAGCATGTACTTGCAAAGGGCACCAAGCCCAGAGGGGTCTCCAAAGAGCCAGGTAAGGAAGCCCCAGCTAACAGTTGGTGCTATTGCCATGAATTCATAACTCCCCTGGACACACCCACGTGGACACCAACCCTCTCCTGCTGCTGCTGACAGCCTTCCAGGTTTAAGAGAAAAGTTCAAGTTCCTCCACAGAGGGAAAGTGTGATAGCTTCCAGTTCACGGTTCCCAGAGAAGGATCTAGAATTAGCCCATATTCCCACAGGGAACCAAAGAAAACAGAGTCCTTCTCTGCTAGACAAACTGGACCAACATCAGACACCAAGCAGAAGTCCACCTTTAGGGTACAAGTGGCAATGGCAATTGGGAATCCTGGTCCTTCTGTGACAGGTAGGGTGTAACCATGGTCACCACATGCAGATACATTCATACTATGTCCACCTCTTACTGAGCAACAATAAACCACAAGAAATTATCCTATAATCATCCCTCCTGAGGCCCGCACTAGAGAATCACTCTGGATCACATGGACACTAATGTCCTCTGCATCTTCTAGAACACTCTCTTGATGGAAGGAATTTACCATGGCTGGGGAGCTAGAACTGACCAGCCAATGCATTTTTGGAGGCTGTAAATTGCCTGGGAGGAGATTCGCCCTCATTCTCCAGAGGAGCAGGAGCAGCTGGTGAATTTGAACCACCAGAGAGGTACCACTTTTGGATTAGCAGCACAATCCTTTACGGTCTAGGCCAGGAGCACCCTTGAAGGAAGAGGAGAAATGACAAATCTGCCTTGCTCTGTTCCCTCGGATGACGGTTCTGCTGCAGAATATGAAACTGATGTTTCCAAATGTCTTCAAGGATGCAAAGCCATGGCATGTGTGGTCTCTGATCTGTCTAGACTTATTCTGAACTTGTCAACCTAAACAGAAAAAGCCTGACTTTCTTCCACCACCAACTGACAGCACAGGATCAAGGGCATAAACCAAAGACCTCTGATCTGTTCCCAGCCACACTGCCCACAAAGCAGCAAGTTTAGACCCTCGTTCTCTGAATACAGAAATCACTGAGCAAAGCGGCTTGTACAAGGCAAGTCCTCAGCACACGCTAGCACCTCCTCTATCCCCACAAGCACTGGGTCCATCGTCCTGAGAGTCCCACAGTCCCCTGTCCTCTGAGTCACCTGGATGTGCTGTCCACCCCAAATGAGAGAACACAATTAGCCAAGGGCTGGCTCCCTGAGAGAACCCTGCCAGAAGCACTAATCCCCTGGGCCAACTTGAACCTCTCGTACTACAATTTGGTGTTCTCCACAGTGCCCTGATCGGTTTGTCCAATCATCCTTCCATTTAACAGAGTCAGTCTCTATTTCTGGACCACCTTCGGCCCACCTGTGTTCTCATTCCAACACACACACCACCACCACCACCACCAAGTCAGTTCCACTTAGAAAGAGCTGGATTTCCCAAATGACTGTAACCCTGAACACCTCCCCCTAGATCATGTGTGAGGATGGGGGTGTACTTGTACGTGTACAGGACACAGGTGAGTGAGTATATGAGTGTGCACAAGTGCTCAGATGCCCGGGTAAACCATGCAAAGTATTCAATTGCAGCTGCAGACACAACATAACATTTTTAACGAGGAAAAAATCTATATAGTTAACATGTTGCCACACACTTTTAAAATTAACAACCGTGCTTAGAAACACATTTGCCGTCATTTGTAACAACGTGTTAATGTCCATTTTAAAGTTTATTTGCACAAGTACATCAATTAGCTGAGTTCTGATGGTGAGCCCAGCTGTTTGGATCCAATAGGACACTGCAGGATAAAGACGGGCTGGCTGCTGTTGTCAAGATTCACAGCCTCTGAACCCGGTGGAGGCCACTGTGTCACAGAACCAAGTCAACTGCAGCAGATTATTTTCCAGTTTGATTTGGTCTGTAAAAGAAACTGGGCTCTATTAAGAGGAACATGGCATCAGGATCAGAGGAAGATTCATCAACAACCTACGTTGTGTGGATAACACAACCCTGCTTGCTGAAATTGAGGTGGACCTGAAGCTTTTGCTTTAGAAGGTCAAGGACCATAGTCTTCAATATGGATTGAAGCTCAAAACCAAGGAAACAAAGATTCTCACCACTGGGACAATTAACAGCACCATGATACATGGAGAAGAGATTGAAGTTGTTTTCAATTATAGCTCGCTTAGCTCCACAATCAACTCTTGGTACTAGCAGTAAGGAAATCAAAAGACAAATTGCACTGGAAAAATCTGCTGTCAGGGACCTCTCCTGTTTATTAAGAAGCAATGGTGTCAGTCTAGAGACTAAGGTGTGCCTGATCTAGGCCATGGTCTTCACAATTACTTGTTAGGTATCAGAGAGCTGGACAATGACTAAGGATGGCAGAAGAAGAACTGCTGCTTTTGAGTTGTGATGCTAGAAAAGTCTTGGACACTCCATGGACCACCAAAAAAGCAAATAGGTCTGTCTGTCTTGGAGAGGGTGAAACCAAGTTTCTCCTTGGAAACTTCAGAATCCTAGCATTCTGAATCCTAGGATTCTGAAGCTCTGCCTCACATACTTTTGGCATGTGGCCAGGAAGGACCGATCCTTGGAGAAGGACATCATGAAGACTTTGAATGAGGTGGATTGATATAGTATCTAGGGCAATGGAGGGTGGTGTGTTGGAGTCAGTGAGATGGCTCATGACAGGGTAGGCTTCAGAGCTATTGTACACAGGGTCACTATGGGTCAAAGTCAACTCGATGGCACATAACAACACTGGTTAAGTAAGCACTTAACAATAACTGTGCATGGTAGTTCACACACTGGTGAGAAGTGTTTTTGTAAGGCATGCCCAGGTGTACTCACATCCCCCTCCACCACAAGCAAGCTCACAAAGGGCCTCAGACACTTAGGTGGCTTTGTGACCACTGTGGACACTGCAGCAGGGCCATGCACGGTGTATGCACCAGTAACACTTAAGAGATGAGTGGATAAAGAAATGGGTGAGTGGGGGAGGAAATGAATGAGTTAATGCAGTAGATGAGCTTCTATCAATTAACCCTCTCTTCCCTCACACGTAAAACTAACTTATGTGTTAAAGACGGATAGCAACTATCAAAAGCTTACTGGTAATTAATTCCTAAGTGACTAAGGTTCAATCTGCTTTAGAAGTAAATGAGCTAATTTGGAGGCACAAGTCTGAGTATCTGAGAACCTACCAAGCACCGGGCAGAAGAGCGAGAGAAGCAAACACACTATACCACGGCAGGGCTGCAGTAGAAGAAGATTGCCACAAGAGGGCGCAGCAGACCGGTCCGAGAGCGGCCATAGACCATCAATGCAAAACCAAGGGCGGCCCTGGCCCTCCCCGCATAAAACTGAGAAGGTTGCACCTACAAGTTGAAACAAGGTGAGTGTTGCTTCATCCTAAGCATCTGATTTTAAAAAAATATATATGGCTCCATCTCTCCATCTCAAATTTTCACATTTCTTCACACACAGATGATGTGGTCTTAAAAAATTCAATATAACGAACGAATAGACATGATCCCTGAAAAGTGTTGTTGTTGTTGTTATGTGCCGCCGAGTCGCCTGAGACTCATAGCGACCCTATGTACAACAGCCCTAAACTCCGCTCTGTCCTGTGCCAATCACACTGTCTCTGACACTCCCATCCTAATTATCCCAGTCACTGAATCAATCCACCTCATACAGGGCCTTCCTCTCCTGCGCCGTCCCTCCACCCTCCCAAGCATGATGTCCCTCT
>NW_006400053.1:716977-735421 GCF_000299155.1 Elephantulus edwardii | reverse complement strand
TCTTCTTTCATCACCATAGGCTCTTGCTCATATGTTGTTTCATGAAATTCTTCTGTGTCTTCCAATTCCTTTCCTGAAAAGTGTAGTCTAAAAAAATCCAGTGTAAATAGAACAGGCATGTTCTCTGTGATGACGGTGAAGTCTGTTAAAAAGCTACCAAACAGAGAGCTCACTGCTGACCTGTGACAACAGCAAGAAAAGAATGTGGTTTTCCTTTCAAAAGTGCTTTGCGGTTATTTTCCGGCCCTGTCGATATTTCTCTAGAAGTTCATTTCTGTGGGAAGTACTGTGGGGGTATTCCATTTCATCTTCTCCAGTAAGGAGATTTTAAGCATGCACTAGAGGGAATTACGGCCCCACTAGTCAGGTTTCAAAGGCTTGGCAACATGTAACTTTAACATAGGCAGAACAAAATCTACCCCAAATTCCTTCTGAAAACCCTGTTTACGGTTCCAGGAGTGTTCTAAGCCAGTTATGGCATCTACAGTCAGGATGGGATGAACTTTAAGAGACCCAGTGTACAAATGATGCTGTTTCATACAATCATTCCCATACATTGGATCTTATAAAATTCATCACCAATTATCTATGCTCACTATGCACTTGTCTTTTTCAGATCCCAATGGATCTTTCCTAATTTCTTCCCTTCACTCCCTCTGCCCACCAAACTCTGTGATGCCATGATTTCCTTGCCCCCTCCCCCAAACTCCAGCCTCTCTGTCGCCTCCCCTTCCCTCCTTGGACATTTATACACTGATGCTATCTTAAAAACAGGTTTGTAAAGCATTTGAAGGAGAGCAGCCTAAGTTTGAAACACTGTAAAATGTTTAGGCTTCAGCAGCCTGAGTTTCCACTGTGGGGCCTGCCTGGCTCCTCCCCTTGGCGGACAACCCCTAAGCAACACAGAGGAACAGGGGCAGAACCAGAAAATTGTGACCGTTAAGGCAGCAGCTGTAAGAATAACCGCCTGAATAAAGGCAAACACATGGCCTAGTGACGGTGTTGAGGCTCCGAGTTCTTCCCATCCACAGGGGAGACCTGGCTTAACCTCCTGACCGATGCACATCAGGTGATCAGTGGAGGCCGGGGAGTCGCTCTGACACTGAGCAGGTTCTAAAGGTCAATTAGCTAACAAGGTGAATTACCAAGAAAAGTGTGGCGATCTACTTTCCAAACCCCCCAGAGAAAACCCTGTGGAGTCCAGCAGCTGGGTCCTGTCCTCCAGGAGGTCACTGGATCCATGGCTGCTGATAGCAGCAAAACCAGCAATGCTTCAGGAGAGAAAGGGTTGTGGAGTCTGCACTGTAGGCAACTGGTGAGGAGTTCTGATCTGTTAAAACCCGCCGATGTCTATGGCAAGGCAGAGAAGAAGCCAAGGCAAGGAGCCTCAGAGCAATGTGTGAACCATGCTGATACCTGCTTCTGACCTGGGACTCTGAGTGCTAGCTGACAAGCCCCTCTGGAGTAAACTTAAGTCCTGGCTGTGGGACTGTGCCCATGACTCAAAGGAGGCTGTGAAGGGCCAGGCAGAAACAATGATGTGGGAAGCTCAAACCAATGCTGACAAATAGAGGCAGTAAAAGACCAGAGCGTAGAATGCTATAAAACAATAATAATTACTAACTATTGGATATATATCAGCTGTGAAAACCAGGCCAGGTGCTGATTGTGGGACAGACCACCAACTACTCATATGCAAGTTCAAGCTGAAGTTGAAGAAAATTAAATCCACGGGAACAAAAATTTCACCTTGAGTCTATCCCACTCAAATTTCAAAGCCATCTTTGGAACAGGTTTGAGGCCTTGAGCACCAATGAGCGTAGACCAAATGAGCTGTGGAAGGATATCAAGAATATCATCTATGAAGAATGCAAAAGATCATTGCAAAGGCTGAGGAGGATGAAAAGACCAAGATAGATGTCAGGTGAGAATGAATATTGCATAGAGAGCTGAGAAGCCAAAGCTAAAGGAAGAAATTAAAGAGCTGAACAGAAAATCTCAAAGGGCAGCTCGAGACAACAAAGCAAGATACTATACGTACAGAGAGCTGGAGTTAGCAAATCAAAAGGGCCAAACTCGCTCAGCATTTCTTAAGCT
The DNA here is from genome assembly GCF_000299155.1 of Elephantulus edwardii. Classification (NCBI taxonomy): domain Eukaryota; kingdom Metazoa; phylum Chordata; class Mammalia; order Macroscelidea; family Macroscelididae; genus Elephantulus; species Elephantulus edwardii. The sequence goes on along the minus strand of NW_006400053.1, from coordinate 733,324 downwards.
GAAGGAATTGAAAAACAAATTCAAGCCACAAGTGGTAATATTTAAGGATGCTTTGAGTAGAGTGTTAAATGAATTATTTCAACAAACAGACACTGCCCTGGATGTGCTCACTAAGTGGTGCCAAGAAATCTGGAGGACAGCCAGCTGGCCAACAGACTGGAAAAGATCAATATTTGTTCCGATTCCAAAGAAAGGTAACCCAACAGAGTGCGGAAATTATCGAACAATATCATTAATATCACATACAAGTAAGATTCTGCTGAAAATTACCAAAAAACAGATGGAGTAACAATGTCAACAGAGAAATGCCAGAAGTACAGGCTGACTTTAGAAGGAATCGTGGTACTAGGAATATTATAGCTAATGTAAGATGGATCTTGGCAGAAAGCAGAGTACCAGAGGAATATCTATCTGTGCTTCATTGACTATGCAAATGCTTTTGACTGTGTGGATCACAACAAGCTGTGGCTGACTCCGAGAAGAATGGGAATCCCAGAACATTTGATTGTGCTTATGTGAAACCTCTACTTGGACCAAGAGGCAGTTGTTGGGAAGGGTGTCCACCGAGGGTGTATTCTGTCTCCATACCTTTTCAATCTGCATGCAAAACAGATCATCCAAGATGCTGGGCTGTATGAGGAGGAATGTGGCATCAGAATTGGTAGAAGATTCATTAACAATCTGCGTTATGCAGATGACACAACCCTGCTTGCTGAAACTGAGAGGACCTGAATCGCTTGCTGCAAAAGGTCTGCAGACTTCAATATGGATTGACGCTCAACATCAAGAAGACAAAGATTCTCACCACTGGGCCAACTGGCAGCATCAGTATGGATGGTGAAGAGATTGAGATAGCTAACAGTTTCAGTTTGTTGGGCTCCACAGTCAACACTCTTGGTACCAGCAGCCAGGAAATCAAGAGATGAATTGCATTGGGAAAGTCAGCTGTCAGGGACCTCTCCAGAGTACTAAAGAGCAACAACATCAGTCTGGAGACTAAGGTGCACCTAATCCAGGCTATAGTCTTTGTAATTGTTATGCATCAAAGAGCTGGACAGTGACTAGGGATGATAGAGAATTGATGCCTTTGAGCTGTGGTATTGGAGAAGAATGTTAAATATACCATGAACTGCTAGGAGAACAAATGGGTTTTTCCTGGAGAGGGTGAAGCTGGGCTGCTCCTTGGAGGAAATGATTCTGAAGCTTCATCTGACATACTTTGGGCATGTTGCAAGGAGGGACCAGTCCTTGGAGAGGGATATCATGTTTGGAAGAGTGGAGGGACAGCACGGAGAGGATGACCCTCAATGGATTGATTCAGTGATTGGGGTAGTGGGAGTAGGTGTGTTGGAGACAATGAGGTTGGCACATAATAGAGCAAGGCTTAGGGCTTTGTATATAGAGTCGCTATGAGTCACAAGTGACTCGATGGCACATAACAACAGCAACAACATAGGATATAGCGAGTTTTGGTGCCCTGGTCATAGGGAGCTGTGCTGCCAACCCAAAGGCAAGTCGTTCAAATCTACCAGCTGTTCTAAAGAAGAAAGATGAATAATCTCTTCCTATGTGATTTACAACCTCAAAATTGTCTGGAGAGGTTGTTCCAACTTGATAGCAATGAGTACCAGTAGTAATCCTAACTATAAAAATGCCTCTTCTTATCCTTTAATAGTCTCAAATATGCTTCTAGAACTTTCTTGATGAAGGTCCCTTCATTTTGACATCTTTAAGTGAGAGGCAGAAAGTCTCAGAGCAAGTTAAAAGGATAGGTCTGGTCCTTGGCATCCAGCTCATCCGGGTTGGTTCCCTGAAAACAGATAAATCCAGTTCCCAGTGGAGCTCCGCTTGGAGGAAAAGTCATCTCAGCAATGAGCCAACAAAATGCCCACCACCCTCCCTGGCTCTTGTGGTGAACGTTCACTTTCTTGGGAACCAGCAGTCAGTCTTCTTCCTGCCACCCCAGCCAGCAGAGGGGAAAGCATGCAGGGGGCACTGTGTGTGAAGCATTCTCATCCTCTGACTCTTCTCTCTTTCACATGCACACATACATATGTGTATGCACATGGATATGCATACATACACGTATGTGTACACTCATACACATACATGCATGTGGGCACACTAACACACATATATACCCCTGTGCACACAGATGTGCATACATACACATACGTGCATGCTCATATATACACCTGTATGCACACTAACACACATGTGTTCCAACATGCACATATGTACACGTGTGCACACAGATGGGCATACATACATATAAGTGTGTGCTCACACACATACACACATGTATGCACACTAACACACATGTATGTTCCCATAAGCACATATATACACATGTGCACACAGATGTGCATACATACATATATGTGCATGCTCATACACATACACACATGTATGCACACAACACATATATACACGTGTGTGCATAGATGTGCACACATACATATGTGTTCATGCTCACGTGCATACATGTATGCACACTAACACATGTGTGTCCCTGCATGCACATATATACATATTATATGTGTATATGTGTATCACATGTGCATATATACATATACACACATGTGGATGGATATACATATACACATATGTGGATGGATATACATATACACATATGTGGATGGATATACATGTACATATAGAAACATGTGTACACACATGCACATTCACACATGATAGTGCATATTCATTTATAGAGGTATGTGCACATACACATGCATATGCACACACATACACACACTGTCTATAATCAGCTCAGGGAATGCCCCCTTCCTTTTGTAATTCTCCCTCACTATGTCACAAGACAGCCACTTAACAACTTCACTAGTGTCACAGGCACAGCCCCATTCCAGGTGCACAACCAGCCTACTGTCTGGAAGGATCCACCAAGCCTTATCAGGTGAAAGGTAGCACAGAGGTAAAACCTGCCACTATTACTTACCATAGCCTATAAGGCACTCTTCCTGTCACCACATGAGTCAATCCACTGTCCACTTGCAAGCCTAACAAGATGTCACACCAAAAGACGGAGCTCCACAACCAGCAGGGGCGGCTCCAAAGACTGTGAGCAGATCTCACACCTCCCCCCAACATGAAGCTCCTGTAGCCCAGGGGCCCTGCTCTGCGCACCACTCAGTCTCTAATGCTGGCCCAGCCCAGCTCAGCCTGGAACCTCACACCCACCTCTGTCTGGAACCCCAAGTGCAGCCCAGCCCACCTCTGTCTGGAGCCCCAAGTCTGGATCAATCTATCTCTGTCTGGATCTCCAAGCTCGGTCCCACCCAGCCTGTGACTGAGCTCCAAGAGGGGATGTCCTCATGCAATCCTCTCTATACCTGGGAGAAGGGGGCAGAACACTGTGAAAGGCAATGAAAACCCAGGGACACACATATTTGAGCCCCACAGTCCCTCCGGCCATTTGAAGGACTTTCTACGTCTACCTCTCAGGGACATCCACTGAGAGACCCATTTCTCATCCCTCAGTAAAAATAATCCACCAAGACCTACTGGAATGCTCACCAAGGCACATCCCACAATGACCAAGAATGTGTGATAGTGTGTGTGTGTGTGTGTGTGTGTGTGTGTGTGTGTGTCCACCAGCAAGGCTGCCTGGTGCACACGCACACTCACAACATCACAAGCCACTGCCACTGAAGGGGCCAGGCAGTATGAAACAAGAAATGAAAGAGAATGGGGACCTGGTGGCCACGTGTCACCTGAGTCTTCTGAATTTCCAACCAAGAACATAGCTTACCTATTAGAAATAATGTTTTCAGCAGATTTTCACCTTACAGAAGAAACATGTATACTTATGTGGCTCAGTGGCCCATTCTAACTGTGACAGGGGTGTCTTAGCCCCACAGCTGGGGAAGATGATATTGAATAAGTGCCACATGTGTGCTTCTCCAGGGAGGTCAAGCAGGGCACCTCCCTACCACACTCCTGTCACACACCATTCTCTGCTCCCAGAAATCCTTGGAGGAGGCTCTGTCTTTAGGGGCCCCAACACTGTGGGACTTCAACACTGGACTGCAGAGGGCAACCCTGGAGTGGGCTTCAGCTCTTGGGTGAATCCCAGCACTGTGAGTCCTCCGGTCTGGGCTACATGGGGCATCCCTAAAGTGGGCTCCTGGTCATGGAGGCCCCAACACTATGGTTCTCAGAGCTGTGCAGCACAAGGCTCCCCTGGAGTGGGCTATAAGTTTTAGGGGCCCCAGCACTGTGGATCCTCAGCTCTGGGCTGCATAGGACACCCCTAAAGCAGACTTTAACTCTTGGGAACCCCAGTACTGCATGTCTTCAGCTCTGAGCTACACAGGATACCCCTTAGAGGGGGCTTCAACTCTTGGGGACCCTAGCACTGTGGGTCCTCAGCTCTGGACCATGCACAGCTCCCCCCTGTAGGGGGCTTCAGCTTGTGGGGACCCCAGCAGTGTGGACTTGCAGTATGGGCCACATAGGGTGACCCTGGAGTGGGCTTCAGTTCATAGACACCCAGCACTGTGGGTCTGAGGTTTGGCCACAAGGGGCTTCCAGCTCTGCTTTTGCAGAAGTAGATGACCAGAGCACTCTCATGAGGCACCTCTGGGGGGACTTGATCCTCCCACCTTTCAGTCATCAGCGGAGCATGTTCATTGCCTCGACTACAGGGTCTGGTGTGACCGGGGTAAGTGAACATGTGTTGCTAATGGGGCACTAGACAGAGTTCTCCTCCAGCCTCTACTCACTTTCCAGAAGGTGGCTCTGCTGCAGCTGAACTTTGAGCCATATGTTGACCCGCTGGCCCCATGCCCCCGGGGGTTCCACCTCCCATAGGCGGCCTCGCTCCTCCGGATGGATCAGCAAGAACTTCCTACAAACTGAGAGCAATGGGCTCAAGTGAGCCAGGGAGATGTAGGGTGGCCAGGTCCTCTCTGCCTGACACTAGTGCACTTGGGATCTTTATAGTAAGTAACATCGTTAGGCTAAACTCCATGCTGCTCAACTGCAGCTCAACCCCTGCCATGTGTGGGGGATATGCCAGTCTGCCTGCCTCTTCCTCAGTCCCTGGTCTACCATCTGCCCCTCGCTAACCTATCCTTCTCTCAGAAAGTCTCAGTCCCTCCTGCAGGACCCCGTGATGCTGCATATAGCTGTTGTCACTGAGAGAAAGGGAGGCACCAAGTTTCCATGCCGAGGACCCCCACCCACAGACTGCCTCCCAGGGGCAAGCCCAAGGCTGCAGGGACCACAGAGAAGCTGGAAGCCCACCAAACACAGTGCCAGGCAAGGCTTAACTTAGCCAGCAGAGGACAGGCCTGTGCTCACCACCTTGACTGGAATTTCACAACAGGAAAAAGCCGTCATTGATTTTACAACATTTGGACTCCTGGAGGCTTGTGTCAGAATGCAACATCAGGAATGGAGCTCTATCAACCCCAGGTGGCTATCACCCCCAGCAGAAATGCCCTCAGCACAAGCACTTGAAGGCCTGGGGTGGCCCTGGGGCCATGCACTTCAGGGAGGTCTCAATAGTGAAGGGCAGAAGGGACTGTCCTAGTTGGATGAGGACATGGACAAGGGATCCTTGTGCCTTACTCTTGGTGAGCTCCCAATGCAGGCAGCACACATCAGTGGTCTTCACAGCACTTCCAGGGATTCCAGCATGTAATTGCTGCTGTGCTGCTGCTGCTGCTGCTGCTGCTGCTGCTGCACACTATTGAATCACTGAGTCAGAACCAACACATAGCTGACTCTCCAGCGGGTTTTCAGAGGCACTAAATCACACAGGAGGAGACTGCCCATCCTTCTCCCAGGGAGTAGCTGATGGATTTGAACCATGTGCTTTGGGAATTACAGCGCAACTTCTTAGCCACTAGGCCACCAGAGCTCCCTAGCTCTTAGTAGCAGAGTTTGAAAAGACATAATAATATCTAAACCCCCATGAAGAAAATCATGTTTCACCCATTCTTCATGATTCAGAGGATGTTCCTTTGCCCCCCTTACTTCTCTCTCTTTTCTATTGTTGCTCCCAGGCTACTGGGAATCTGCTGTGCTGTCAAGTCAAGAAAAACTCCTAGCACCCTGATGAAAGGGTCTGAACCCTACCTTTCTGGAGCCAGCACCTTCATCTCCAACAATCCGGAGCCCAGGGCTGCAGTCACTGTGTCAGTCCATTGTATTGATTCTTCCTCTGCATGTCTGACCTTCCACCTTTCCAGGCATGATGTTACTTTCCAAGGAACAGTCTCTCCTAGCAACATGTCCAAGTATGTGAGACGAAGCCTTGCCATCCTTGCCACTATGGAGCACTATGGCTGCACTTCTCCAAGACACACCTGTTCATTGTTTTGGCAGTCCCTGGGATGCTAGGAACTCAAAACTACAGGTCCCCAAACCCTTGCAATGGAACAGCGAGGCCGACCCCAGGTGGGGTGAATGTGCTCCGTAGAAATACGGGGGTTACTCTTAGGCATCACCTTGCCCTGGCCAAGGTGTCCAGCAGTTTGGTCAGACCACAGTCCAGCTGTTGCTGGAAAAGTATTGACAGTCTGTGGCCTCAGTAAAGCAGGTCACCCTCCACAACATGGTGGCTCTCATCTAATCAAAGGCCTTAATAACAAAATCTAAGGTTCCCTGACTATGCAAAGGTGTTTGACTGTGTGGATCATAACAAACTGTGGCTGCCTCTGAGAAGAATGGGAATACCAGAACACTCGATTGTGCTAATGAGAAACCCATACTTGGACCAAAAGGCTGTCAGAACAGCGCAAGGAAACACTGCACGGTTCAAAATTGGGAAGGGCGTATGCCAGGCATGTGTCCTGTCTCCATTCCTTTTCAACTTGTATGCAGAACAGATTATCCGGAAGGCTGTGCTCTATGTGGAGAAATGTGGGGTCAAGATTGGTGGAAGATCTATCAACAGTCTATGATGTGCAGATGATACAACCCTGCTTGTTGAAACTGAGGAGGACCTGAAGCGCTTGCTGCACAGGGTCAAGGACTGTAGCCTCCAATATGAATTGAGGCTCATGTCAAGAAGACAAAGATTCTAACCACTGGGCCAATTGGCAGCATCAGGATGGATGGTGAAGAGAGTGAGATTGTTCACAGCTTCAGTTTGCTTGGCTCCACAGTCAACACTCTCGGCACCAGCAGCCAGGAAATTAGAAGACGTATTGCCATGGGAAAGTCTGTTGTTAGGGACCTCTCTAAAGTACTGAAAAGCAATGGTGTCTCTTTGGAGACTAAGGTGTGTCTGATACAGGCCATGGTCTTTGCTATCACTTGTTATGCATCAGAGAGTTGGACAATGACTAAGGAGGATAGACGGAGAATTGATGCCTTTGAGCTGTGGTGCTGGAGAGGAGTATTGAGGATACCATGGACTGCTGGGAAAACAAACAGATTCATCCTGGAAAGGGTCAAACCAGACTGCTCCTTGGAGGCAAGGATTCTAAGGCTCCATCTAACATACTGGACATGTTGTAAGGAGGGACAGGTCCCTGGAGAGGGTCATAATGTTTGGTAGGGTGGAGGGACAGCGCAAGAGGGGAAGACCATCTATGAGATGGATTGATTCAGTGACTGGGGTAATCGGGATGGATGTGTCAGAGACGGTGCGATTGGCACAGGACAGAGCAAAGTTTATGGATGTTGTACATAGGGTTGCTATGAGTCTCAAGCGACTCGATGGCACATAACAACAACAACAACAAGGTTACCTAAGGGAGAAGGTTTTGCTTCGTGCCATCCTGACTAATTGGCCACCCCATGACAACTCTACTAACACCAGACCCAAGACTGCACCTGGCAATCACACAAGCCAACCCTTGAAATCAAGCTCTCTCTTTATCTTTATATATAAAGAACTGCTTTGCCTAACATCTAATCAGGCAATGTCTGACTGCGTGTATATCTGTGGTCCCATAAGGTGCATAAAGTGTATGTTTATCTGAAGAGAAAGCAACTCTCTTCTATAGGTTCTCTAAAAAAAATAAAAAAACCAAACCCCAGCAACTCCAATCCATTTTTGTTGAATCTGAACTGAATCATAGATGATCCTCCAGTGGGTTTTCAGGAGACTGTAAATTGTCTGGGGATGGCTCATCCTTCTTCCTCATGCTCCTAGATTCAAACTGCTAGATGTGCCCCCTGTGGGAAAATAACACAACTCCCAGAGCTCCCACAAGGATTTAAAAAACCCAAACTAAGACTCCTTCAGCCCTGGACCAGAAATGGGACATGGCAAGTGAGGCAGGCAGAGCATAGATGGTGGCGGCGGCCTGGGCCTCTCATGGTGCGTCAGGGGGAGAAGCAGTCAGAACAGCAGACACAGTTGGGCACACTCCCTTCCCTTGCTTCTGCTCACCCCTCTTCCACCTCTGCCTGCTTAGCTGCTGCACTGCTGTGCCTCCAGCCTCCAGCATAAATGACACGGACAACCAGAAGCAGGGATTTCCAAGGTGTTCACACCAGGTCCAAATCACATAATGTCTGATTTTATAAAATTTAGGGAGCTCTGGTGGATTAAAGGTCAAGAGTTGTACTACCAACCCAAAAGAATAGTTTGAATCTACCTTCTGGCTCTCCAGGAGAAAGACGGGCAATCAAGCCCTGTGCAATTTACTACCACTGAAAACCTGTTGGAGAATCAGCTATGGGTCAGTTCCAACTCAGTGGTACCTAAAAAAACCAACATCATAAGTGTTGAGAGGAAAAAAATGCATGTGTGTGTGTGTGTGTGTGTGTGTTAGAGAGAGAAAGACAGAGACAGAGAGAGAGAACCCAAGAGCAATTTAAAGAGAAAGCAGCCTTACAGGCATACACAGTCTCATTTATTCCATTTCTCAGGAGACACCCCCACCCCCACCCCAGAGGATAGGAAATCCTAGAAAGATCGTCTCAAACATTTCCTATTCCAGTGAATTTAGCCCGAGAACATTGTGAGCTTCCTGGGAGCACTGTGGCCCATGAGGGGGCATGTGGTTTCTTCCTGTGCAGTAGGGTGTCTCTCCCTCCTAGAAGTAGGGGTGGTCCCTCCAGTATATGGAGAAGTAGGGGGAGTTCCTCCCATGTAAGGAGAGCAGGAGTACCTCCTATATAAGGAGAGGGGGTAGTTCCCTCCTGTGTAGGGAGAGTTGGGGTGTCCCCTCATATCTGAGGAGAGGTAGAGGGGGTCCCTCCTGTGTAGATAGTAGAGAGAGGTGGTCTCTCCTTTGTGGCAAAATGTGGAAGGGGATCCCTTCTGTGCTGGGAGAGATAGAAGTGGTCCTTCCTGTGTGGGGAGGGCGTAAAGGGATACAGTTCTGTGTGGCAAGAAGTAGAGGGAATCCCTCCTGTGCAGAGAGGAGAGGAGGGGTCTCTCCTGTGTGGTGAGAGGTAGAGAGGTCCTCTTCTGTGCTGAGAGAGACAGAAGTTGCCCTTCCTGTGTTAGTGGGAAGTAGAGAGATCCCCTCTTATGTGGGGAGAGGTAAGGGGTATCTCTCCTGTGTAATGTGAGGTAAAAGGGGTCCCTCCAGTGTGAGAAGAGGTTGAGGAGAGTCATTGCTGCACTGGGAGAGATAGAGGTGGTACTCCATGTTATGAGGGGAGGTAGCATCCCCCTTGTGTGGAGAGAGGTACAGGAGGTCGGTCACTCCTGTTTAAGGAGAAATAGAGGTAGTCCTTCCTAGAGGGGACAAGTAGAGAGGTCTGCTCTTGTGTAAGGTGATAGAGGGGGGTCCTTCCTGTGTGGGAAGAGATACAGGTAGTCCTTCCTGTTGGGGGGGAGGTAGAGGTAGAGGTAGAGGGGTGTCTCTCCTGTGCATAGAGAGGTTGAGGGGAGAGATGGAAATGGTGCTTACTGTTGTGAATAGCGGGACAGGGGTCTCCTCTTGTATGTGGAAAGGTAGAGAGGGGTCCCTCCTGTGTGAGGGGAGCTTCCAGGAGCCCTGCACTGCTGCCCCCTCCCTTTTCCCAGCTCCTGGTTCTCTGATGGCTCCCAGGCGAAAAGGCAGAGCCAGGTGTCTGGGCACCAGTAGCCATCCACAGCATGGTGGCAGTTCTGTGGATTTTGTTCTCTCTATCATTATTTGATTTTTATTATTTCCAAATCAATTTCCCCCCCAGACTGTGAAAGGCTTGCTTCGTGTAAGGGAACCTAGAATCTAGATTTAGAATGAAATGGGAATTTACAGAAGGAGGAAACCCTGTGTGGCCAGTGCTGAGGTCTGCACACCCCAGGCTAATGGCAGACACCACCCGGAACACGCACACACATCACCACCTCACCCAAGAGTTCAACACTGAGGTCTTACCTTGGAGCATGGCTGCAGAAATGGGGCAGCTGATACCCAGTGCCTCATCTTCTTGGAATGTCTTGCAGAAGTCCTGCAGCAGGGCCATGGCCAGGCCCTGGCGGCGATGCTGTCTCCGGATAAATGCGGTATCCAAGATGGGTAGCATGTAGCAGATCCCACTGCCATCACCACAGAGGCTACCTTCAGGGAGGAGAGGGCCTGGGGTCTCTAAGGGCCATCAAATTGTGTTTCATAAGCTACACAACCAGAGACGAAGCAGATTTTCCCAAACCACCAGCCATTCAGCTGACAAATCATTAAAATGCACACCCAAAAAAAATTTTTTTAAACCCCTAACACATTGATGGTGACTGGGGAAGCCCCTGGGGAAGACTAAAAGGCTGTTTATCTGCCCAGTTAGTGACTTTAACAAATAGAGTTATCCTCAAATCTTGGAGGCTAGAAGTAGGGGTTCAGAGTGTCCCTGGATCCACACACCAGCCTGCTTCTTCATGTGGGCCCCCTATCTCTCTGCATGTGTCTTCTACTGTGTCTACTCTGATCTTTTCTCTCTCTAATATGATTAGTTTAAGACACACTTTATACTGATACTTCTTCAAGTAACAAAGAATTATATCAAACAGGGTTACAGTCATAAACATCTATGGGCTAGAACTTACAACACACATTTTTGAGGGGACACAATTCAGCCATGACAAACACTTACCTCACACCACATGTATTAAGAAGAACCATAGACTTACATGTAAGACCAATAAACTTTTAGAAGAAAATCCTGATAACCTTGATTTAAGCAAAGAGTTCTCAGATTCAACCCCAAATGGATCAAAAAGATGACAATGACCCAAATGTCCATTAATAGATTACTGATTAAAAGATAGTAAATGTTTAACAACAGAATATTGTTCATACAAAAAGAAAATAAGTTCTGATAAATGTTCTAAAATGAATGACTACTGAAAAAATTATGCTGAGTGAAGGCAGACCAAATGGACAAATATTGTAATTTGTAAAATATTTACAGTAGACAAAGGTATAGAGACTATAAAGTTCATTAGTGGTCAGGAGGGGCAGACAAAAAGGGGAAAAATGAGGACATATTGTTTAAGGGGGACTCAGTAGCTGTTAAGATTGATGAAAAACTTGAAAATGAATAATAGGTATAGTTGTACAACACGGGAACATAATCAATCATCAAAATTGATCAAACTGAAAAAATGTCTTATTGTATATATTTTACCACAATAAAAATGTTAAATAAATAAAAAGAAAAACAGGAATCTGAGATAACACATTTTCAAATCACATGTCTAATGAAAGACTTGTATCTAGAATATATGAAAAAATCCTGTAATTCAGTAAGATGATAAATAATTCAATTACAATATAGCCAGAAATCAAGCAGTCCTTTCTCCAAAGCCAGAAACATGGTTAACAATAACATAAAACATCTTTAATATTGAAACCATAGTGAGATGACCTATTACGATAGCCATGACAAAAATCAAGTAACAAAAGTTAACAAAGGCATGAGGAAATTGGAGCCTGCATATATCATTGGTGGGTAAATTTGTGTAATAGTTTGGCAAATTCTTATAAAGCTTAACATATAATTATCAAATGATTCAGAAATATGGCTAGGAATAACATCAAGAAAAATTAACCCCATGTCCATATAAAGACATGGACGCAAATGTGGATAGCAGTACTAGACATAACCAGAAACTAGAAAATGTCAGCTGATATACACAAAAACAAAATGTGATATACCCATATAGTGGAATATTACTCAGCAATAAAAATGAATTAAATACTAATACATGCTACAACTTGGATAAACCTCAAAAGCACAATCTACAACTAATATACTACTAATTTCTGGTCTTTATTCATCTGGGACAAAAAAGAAAGAAAGAAGCCAAAGACTCAGAGAAGATTGTAACAATCTACAGTATGAAGAGTCTGCATGAACCATCTACTGCATGAGCTTCATCTACTCTGAGACGAGGCGAGCTAAATGGCTGTCATTCTCATCAGGACCACACTAGGTGGATCCCAACAGAAAGAGAACCTAACTCAAATTCTTAAGAGTCCAGAATTAACTGCTCTGGTTGAGGGTAGAGGGCCCTGAGCTATTTTAAATACTAAACCAAAATTACTCTAGGAGGTTTTCTTCTAGCTAAGTAATAGATCAGCTCATAAAACAAAGAACATCACCTGTGAGTAACAAGCTCCTTTGGGGAAGGGGAGAAGGACACAAAAAAAATTATTTTTTTTTTTTAATAAAATTTCTCTGCTATCATGAAATCTTTGACAGTTTCAATCTTTCTCCTTCTATCATGATGTTACTTATTGGTCCAATGATGAGGATTTTGTTTCCTTGATGTTGAGATGTAACCCATATTCAAGGCTGTAGTCTTTTATTACATAATGAATCCATATTGAAATCTGTAGTCTGTGATAATAGTGTTTCAAGTCTTCCAGTAGTCAACAGACAATATCATGACAGATGGAGAAAAGATTAAAGTTGTCAACTGCTTTACTTTCTGTGAACCTACAATCAAACCCATAGCAGGAGCAGTCAACAAATCAAAAGACATGCATGTTACATTGGGAACATTTGATGTCAAGGACCTCTCAAATGTGCAGAAAGAGCAAATACATCAGGCTAAATAATAAAGTAATGTCTGACTCAAAGCATGGCATTTTTGACTGCTTTATAAGTATCTGAAAGTTAAACAATGAATAAGGAAGACAGAGGAAGGGTGTTCCTTAGAGGTAAGGATGTTGAAACTTTATCTCACATACTTTGAGCATGTTGTCAAGGGGGGACAATGCTTTGAAAAAGACATCATTCTGGGAAAGACAGAAGGTCAGAAAAAAGAGAAGGAAACCCTCAAGGAGATGGAGTGACACAGTGACTCCAATAATGGGCTTGAACATGGCAGAGATCATGGGGGTGATACAGGATACAACAAGGTCTTGATCTGGTTTTCAAAGGGTTTGAGTTGTGCTTGAGTTGATGGCAACTAACAATACCAGGAAAGACAAGAAGCTATGCAATCTGACTAAGCTGGAAGAGAAAAGGTGAAGAGAGGTGAGACTCTGTGCTGAGTGAGCTTTCTCCATTGCTTGTGGGGAGATGGGAATGAGGTGTTCCTGGGGGTCCTTGCCTCTAACTCTTCAGGGCCTTCAAAGGGCTAAACAGGACAAGAGACTTTAGTATACAGAACGTGAAGCAGAGGAAAATTTTTGTATGGGGGATAAAGAGAGGGAAAGGGAGAGGGAGAGGGAGGGAGAGAGGAAGGGACAGAGGGAGAGGGAGAGGAAGACACTAAGCTCTAAGAGAAAAGATGCATGAGAAACTGCTTGAGTAGAACACCTGGTCTCACACCACTCAGCCAATTCATACATGAAGGAGGCCTAGAATTGGTGTCAGGGGACTACTTCAAGGTGAGACTCACACAGGGCTTAAGCGCAGAACAGGGAGAACTTCAAGAACTTTAGGAAAAGCAAATTTTCTCCAAAAGGACTTACAGTGGAGTGCATAGCTCACTGCATTTTAACTTGGCAAACAATTAGTAATATTATAAAGGCAAGAACCAACAACAACTTTCACAGACACAATAGGAATGACCTCACACTTATCAATTATTTTAATTTCTTTGCCCTCACGTTGAACTTGCATATGAGTAATTGATGATCTGCCCTTGGCCTAGTTTTGACTGCTGATACTGAACTTCCCCAAAAATTTCTTCCACAAATGTAGTCTGATTCCTATGCAGCCCATTAGGTGAAATTCACGTGTAAAGTTATCTTTTGTATCTTTTAGGAAAAGTATTTGCAAAATGCAATTATTCTTCCTCCTTCATTATTTACATTCCCCTTCCTCCTCCCCCTTCCTGGTATGTATCAGTGTGTGCTTCTTCCCTCCCCACTCACACGAGCATTGGAGTATGTACACACCCTACACGCATCTGCTCTTGTTCCTGCCCAACCTTCTCCTGGAGCAGTGACGTCAAATCAAAAATCAGCTACCACTTCAGACATGGAAAACTCTGCCACATAAATGGCCCATAGAAAGCAGGGTGCTTCACTTGTCCCACAAGCCCAAAGCAAGATATCACCCCCCAAAGAAGACACAGTAGCAATAGATTTCCTGAACAATGATTGAATATTTTAAATGGATGAAAAAGAAACTTGATGAATTACAGGACAGTGCTAGCAAAAATCAGGAGGAGCTAAAAAAACAATTCAAAACAACACAGAGAAAACAAACTAAGCATGAGAGGCACAGGAAAAATAAGAAACCATGATCCAAAATATGAAATCTAAGGTTTCTGATGCTGTCAACATGATGGAGGGACATACGAATAGAGGAGAAGAGATGGAAAACAGAATCAGTGAAATAGAAGATAGAATTGTCACCACAGATCTGACCAAGAAAAATGCAGAATCCAAAAAGAAAGAAACAGAAGAAAACTTAAGAATAATGTGGGATATCATTAAAAGAAATAACATGCACATCATTAGAACCCCAGAACAGGAAAAACAAGTAAAGGCACTGAAAAAGTTGTGGAAGAATTACTAGACAAAAACTTTCCAGGCATAATGAAGAATGACAGAATATATATTCATGAAGCTGAGCAAACGCCATATAGAATAGACCCTAAAAGGAAAACACCAAGGTATATCATTGTCAAATTTGCTAGAACCAAAGATAAGGAGAGAATACTAAAAGCAATGAGAGAGAAACAAAAAGTAACCTACAAGGGAGAACAGATAAGATTAAGTGCTGATTTCTCAGCAGAAACCGTGCGAGCAAGAAGACAATGGAATGGCATATAGCGAACACTTAAAGAACACAACTTTCAACCAAGAATACTGTACCCTGCAAAACTGTCCATCAAGTACGAAGGAGAGATCAAAATATTCTCAGAAATACGGAACCTAACGTGGTTTGTAAAAACAAGATCAGCCTTACACTGAGAGACATCCTTTATACAGAGATGCCACAGAAAACAGGATGGGCCAAACTAACTAGCAACAACACCAAAAAGAATTGAACAAAATGACAGCAATAAAATCCTACCTCTCAATAATTACACTGAACGTGAATGGCTTAAATGCATTACTGAAGAGAAAAAGAGTAGTGCTTTGGAAAAAAAAAACAAAATCCATCAATATGTTGTCTATAAGAGACACATCTGAAAAATGAAGATAAAGAAAGACTAAAAATAAAAGGATGGGGAAAAATATACCAAGCAAATGGCAAAGAAAAACAGGAGTAGAGATACTAATCTCTGATAAAGTAAATGTCAATGCAAAAACCATCACTAAGGATGAAGAAGGTCACTACATAATGCTCAAGGGTCAATAGAACAAGAGGATATAACAATATTGAATATCTATGCACTAAATGAAAGACCTGCAAAATATATAAAACATACAATTGAAAAAGCAGATAGACAACCCTACTATAGTACTTGGAGACTTCAGTACACCCCTTTCAAGAAAAGATAGAACTACAAAAAGAATCTCAACAAAGATACTCAAGAATTAAACTCAAATTAAATTAAATTTGGATTAAATTAGCCAACTCGATCTCATACAAAGCACAATATAACTTCTTTTCCAATGTACATGGAACATTCTCCCGAATAGATTATATTCTAGGTCACAAAGCAAGCATCAACAAATTCAAAACCATAGAAATTATACAAAGTATCTTTTCAGATCCAAGTAACACAAAATTGGAACTTAATAACAAAAGAATAAAGGAGAAAAAAAATCATACATTTGGAAGTTGAACTTGCTTGGACATGACTGGGTACAAGAAGAAATAATAAATGAAATCTAAAAGCTTCTTGAAACAAATGACAATGAAGACACAACTTACCAAAACCTCTGGGAAACAGCCAAAGCAGTAATCAGAGGTCAATTTATAGCAATAAGCAAACACATCAAAAGGCAGGAAAAATTGACTATTGACTCTCTAACCCAACATCTCCAACAAATTGAAAAAGAACAGCAAGAAAACCCAACA
>NW_006400053.1:714600-715972 GCF_000299155.1 Elephantulus edwardii | reverse complement strand
TTAGCAATAGCAATAAGAAAAGAGAAGGGAATAAAAGGTATCCAAATAGGCAATGAGGAGGTAAAATTATCCCTCTATGCCGATGACATGATAGTATACTTAGAAAACCCTAAAGACTCAGCAAGACAACTATTGGACATTGTAGGGAACCAAAGAATGTAAAGGACTGCATCCTTAGAATATGGCCGTGAAGACATAGAAGGTGTCTTCAAAAAGAAGATTGCAAGTAGATCTCACAAGTCGCTCCGAGAAGAAAGATTGCAAGTGGTTCTCATACATCTTTAGACACTGAATTTCATTATTATTCCTGCTCTTGATAAGGCTGTTGCAAGATCAGAGAAAGCACAGTTTATGAATACAAAGAAGTCTTGGTTGAATGTATCTAATTATGTATCTAGCCCATCCAAGCCCTATATTAATCTTGATGTTGCTACTTGTACCTGGCCAGGCTGAGCTCTATAATGTAATCTTTAAAGTTTCTATTTCTCTGTGAACGATCTCTTCGTTTCAAAAAGGTAATATAAAGATTACACAGCTGCCCAGGGCTGGTTCTATTTCATCCTGTCTGGCTGGTCCAGTCCTGTCCTGTGCTGTTTTGTCTATTTAAGTTGTTTGTCTCTTGTATGTTTATTTATTCATTTCTTCCAGGCATCATTTCCCCCAGAGAAGTAGGATAAATGGTTCCCAACAGAACATAGTTGACCAATTCAGCAAAGTAGCAGGATACATGCAAAAATCAATTGGATTTCTCTACAGTGACAAAGAGAATATAGAGCTGGAGCTAAGAAAAACAATACCCTTCATAAGAGCTAATTACAAGATAAAATATTTGGAAGTAAATATAACTAGAAGCACAAAGGATCTATTCAAAGAAAATTACGAAACTTTACTACAAGAAACATAAAGAGACCTGGAGAAGTGGAAGACTATCCCTTGCTCATGGATAGGAAGACTCAATGTTGTGAAAATGGCAATACTACCAAAGGCAATTTATACTTTCAATGCAATCCTAATACAAATACCAATCCCATTATTCAAAGAGATGAAAAAGGCAATCTCCAGCTTCATGTGGAATGGAAAAAGACCCCAAATAATCAAAGCACTCCTTAAAAATATAAAAAGGTAGGAAGCATCTCACTCCCTGATTTCAAATCCTACTACACTGCCGTAGTGGTAAAGACAGCATGGTACTGGTACAATGACAGACACAGATCAATGGAATAGAATTAAGAACCCGGAAATCAGCCCATCTACCTATGGTCAACTGATTTTTAACAAAGAGATGAAATCAGTTAAGTGGAGAAATGACAGCGTTTTTAACAAATGGTGTTGGCAAAATTGGAAAACTATCTGCAGAAAAATTAAACAAGAT
>NW_006400053.1:675972-688630 GCF_000299155.1 Elephantulus edwardii | reverse complement strand
GCAACAATGAATGAATGGAATTCCAAAATCTTTGTAGATGTTCATTGAAATGAAAAATAAACAAACTTTAAAAAAATCAGTTGGATTTCTTTACAGTGACAAAGAAAATACAGAACTGGAGCTAAGAAAAACAATACATTTCACAATAGCTAATCACAAGATTAAATACTTGGGAGTAAACCTAACCAGAAACACAAAAATATCTATTCAGAGAAAAGTTCAAAACATTACTACAAGAAACAAAAAGAGACCTGGAGAAGTGGGAAAACATCCCTTGCTCATGGATAGGAAGATTCAATATTGTGTAAATTACAATACTACCAAAGGCACTTTACAAGTTCAATGCAATCTCAATACAAATACCGATTCAATTCTTCATTGAGATGGAAAAGGCAATCTCCAGTTTAATTTGGAATGGAAAAAGACCCCAAATAAGCAAAGCACTCCTCTAAAATAGAAGCAAGGTAGGAGGCATCCCACTCCCTGGTTTCAAATCCTACTACACTGCCATGATGGTCAAGGCAGCACGGTACTGGTATAATGACAGACACATAGATCAATGGAATAGAATAGAAAATCCAGAAATCAGTCCATCTACCTGTGGTCAATTGATTTTTGACAAAGAGATGAAATCAGTTAAGTGGGGAAACAACTGCCTTTTCAACAAATGGTGCTGGCAAAATTGGAAAACTATCTGTAGAAAACTCAAGCAAGATCCACACCTCACTCCATATACAAAAAACCAACTCTAGGTATACCATGGACCTAGTACTAAAACCAAGGATTATAAACGTCACTAAAGAAAAGCTTGGAAGAACTCTAGAAGTCCTAATCCACAACATACACAGTCTTGCAATCCATCTGAAAATTCTACAACCAGGAGAGGATAAAATAGATGAATGGGACCTTCTAAGAATCAAATCCCTATGCACATCTAAAAACTTCTCCAACAGAGTAAAAAGGGAAGCCACAGAGTAGGAAAAAGTATTTGGTAATGACATGTCAGATAAAGAACTTATACCTAAAATTTATAAAATACTTGAGCACCACAAAAAGATAAATAACCCAACTGAAAATATGGGAACAGTTACCTCACCAAAGAAGACATTCAGATGGCAAACAAATACATGAACAAATGTTCAAAATCCCTAGCTCTAAGAAAGATGCAAATTAAAATAACTATGAGATATCATCTCACCCCAGTCAGAATTGCAAAATTTAACAGAACAGCAAACATCAAATGCTGGCAAGGTTGCGGAGAAACTTAATCACTGTTGGTGGGAGTGCAAAATGGTGCAACCACTATGTAAGGCTATATAGCGCTCTCTCAAAAAGTTGCAAATAGAATACCGTTTGACCCAGAAATTCCACTACTTGGAATATAACCCAAAGAAACCATAACTGCCACCCAGAGAGATGTATGTACACCCATGTTTATTGTAGCTTTGTTTACAATAGCAAAGAGTTGGAAACAACCTAAGTGCCCATCAACAAATGAATGGATAGAGAAGCTCTAGTATATTCACACAATGGAATACTATGCTGCGTTGAAAAACTCGGAACTCATGAAATATTATGCTGAGTGAAATATCTCAGTCACAAAAGGACAAACACTGCATAGTTCCACTGTTGTGGAACAGGACTGAAATCAGGGTTGGATGAGACTGAGAAAGATTGGATAAATTATGTATACTGCATTGAAACAGATGAGAGAAAGAACTGCTTAAAAACAATATGTGTTGGGTATTTTGGTCATGAAAAGAGTCCAGAACGAAGGCTACATAGTGGAGTGTGCTGTGTGTGGGGTAAGCGGGGTGGGGAGGGAATTGTATACCAAAGAAAGAATTTTCCTTTTACTTTTCAAAGAGAAGTGCATACTGCAGGAGAAGGGTGGGCAGAGAGGAAAAATTCAACAAATGAATGAATGAATATCCAAAGTCTCTGTAAACGTTCATTAAAATTAATTTTTAAAAATTTTTAAAAAGATCCAACAGAATGTGGAAATTATCAAACAATGTTGGCCTAGTGTGCAATTACTGCCTCTAAAAACCCACCTCCAGTGGGTCAGCTATGGTCAGTTCTGACTACCTGGTGCACAACAACAATCATTAATATCACATGTAAGCATAATCTTGCTGAAGATTATCCAAATATTACTAGGAGAGTACATCCACAGAGAACTAACAAAAATGAAAGCTAGGTTTTGAAGAGGTCGTGGTGGATAAGGAAATCATTGCCTATGTAAATGGATCCTGTCTGAAAGTAGAGAGTACCAGAAGAATATATATTTGTGTTTAACCAACTATGCAAAGGAATTTGACTGCGTGTAGACCACAAAAAATTGTGGTTAACACTGGGAAGAATGGGAATCCTGGAGCATTTGATTGTGCTCATTTGAAACCTTTACCTAGACCAAGAAGCTGTAGTCTGAACAGAGCAAGGGAACACTACATGGTTCCAAATCAAGAAAGAAGTGAGTGTGTCAGAGAATGTAACCTTTCTCCATACTTTTTAAAAAATCTATATGTTGCACAGATCATTTGAGAGATTAGACTTTATGATGAAGACTGTGGCATCAAGATTGGAGGAAGGTTCATCAACAACCTCGTTACGCAGATGACATAACCTTGTTAGCCAAAAGTGAGGAGGGCTTGAAGCACTTGCTGCAGCAGATCAAGACATTCACTACAGACTGCAGCTCAACAGTAAGAAAACAAAGATCCTCACCAGTAGGTCAACAGGCAGTATGATAGATGCAGAAATGAAAGAAGTTGTTAATGATTTCATTTTGCTCAAAATCACAATCAACACACTTGGCACTAACAGTCAGGAAACCAAAAGACACGTTACATTGGGAAAATCTGCTATTGGATTTTAACCTCTCTAGAATAGTAAAGCAGGAGTGGCATCCACTTCGTAAACAATATGCCTCTGGAAACTCTATGAACTTTGAGAAATGATAGTAACAGAAAGGCTTCAGGTCTATTATTCATAGGGTCACTATGAGTCATGCTTGACTCGACGGTAATTAACAACAACAACAACAGAGTGTTAGAGAGCAATGATGTCAGCCTAGAGACTAATGTGTATCTGATCCAGGCCATGTCTTTTCCATTGCTTGCCATGCATCTGAAAGATGGACTACCATCTTTCAGATGGTAATCCATTTCAGATGAAATAAGGCTAACAGAAAAACTAATGCCTTTAAGTTGTGGTGCTGGAGAAAAGCATTGACCATACTATGTACTACCTACCAAGAGAACAAACAGGTCTATCAAGGACAGGGTGAAACCAGGTTGCTCTTTAGAGGCAAAGATTTTGAAGCTCCATCTTACATACTTTGGGTATCTTGTCAGGAAGGGCCAGTCCTTGGAGAAGTGCATCATGTTTGGAAGGGTCAGTGCAGGAGAGGAAAATCATAGATGAAATGGATTGACAGTGACTGTGACAATGGGGTCAAGTTTGTCAGAGATGGTGAGGTTGGCTCAGGATACGGTAGGGTACAGAGCTATTGTTCATAGGGTCATTAAAAGTCATAGTCAACTTGATGTCACATAACAACAACAACAAATCTGCTGGTGGGTAAACTGGTTTCAACTAGACAGCCATAGAGCTTGCATGAGTTAACAGGTGATAGTAAAGAGGAAGAATTACTGTTTATGGAGTACTGAGGTTCAATTTACAATGATGGAAAAATCATATTTACTAAAGTTTGACTGCAAAGCTACCATGTAATTGCTGTTAATGAGTTGTAAGTTGAATTGGAAAAAAAAAAACAAATGAACAAAAACTAGTGATCAAAAGAGAATATCGGCCCATAAATTATTGGTCAAGGGGCAGCTTAAGTTGGAAGGCACTCAAAATACACAGTGGCCATGACAGACCGGAACTACCACCAATAAAGATGGAGAAGGATCAGACAACACATGGTTCTTACACCTGGGCTCACTATGAACTGAAGCCAATTTGATGGCAACTAAGATCAAATGGCACAAATAATTCCAGTAGAGATTTAAGTAACATTTGATAGAAAATGACTACTGCATCTCCCAGGAAAGAGGAACTACAAAGAGCATCTCTTTCATTGTAATGATCTTTCAGGTCCCTTGGCCTATCTAAAAGTAATGACTAAGGGACATAAGCATGAAAATAAGTGAAACAGTACATCACAACCAAAGGACAGATGGCTCTCATGACAAAATTCGCCAAAAGACATAAGCTCTTAAGCCTCTGTGACTGATTATAGCAAATAATTAACTAGTGGCGCAGTCTGGATGGTAAACTGGTGCTGTTACACTGAACCAAAAAAGTGAAAAATCCAAATTTATTCAGTCCTGGAGAGATGGAGCAGATATGAGCATAGCCTAAAATGCAAACCTTCCTCTTTCTCCCCTGAGAAAATGCTAAACTCGGGAAACAGTATATCCTTGGTGACTGAGAGAAATATATTTTTACTAAAATTTAGACCTTTATAAGAACCAAATGATGAGATTAGGATCAGGAGATGTTGAAGACTAAAGACTGCAAGTTTAAAGAAGAGACTGATCCTTTTGGTAAACCAGTACTGGTTCCGCACTATTGCTCATGACAGTCCCTAAAAATATGCCACATTCTCTTCACCTAACTTTGTTATTATGGCTGAACCCTCTCTCCTCTGAGGTAATGTCTATAAAACTTGGCATCTATGAGCATTCATATCACATGTCAACTCTTAGCAATGGTAATTTTTCTGACAGCTAATTGGTTAAAGAGAAGAAATGAAAAGGACGGTGCATGTAAAGTCATTTTGCACCATTAGCTGCAGTGTTTTAGGTGGGACATGGCAATGCTTAACAATCAGAGAGACCCGGCTTTCACTTGTTAGCCAGTCAGAGAAGAAAAGGGGTGGGTGTGAAACCTACACCTGGAGTTTATTTACATGAAAGTTTAATTAGTGAAATGTGAAGGTGCCAGAAGATTCCCACCAAAAGCCCCTTGTGTTGGGGAAATAAATTCTCAAGGTAGACATTCATCTGGAGAGAGCTCCCCAACTTTGTGTCCCCCAAATGCTGAAATAGGGGTGTCCCTGAGATGCAGCATTACCTTTCATTTTCATTGTATAAAATCCAACAGCTGCTCCATTTCTCCACAAAATTTTAGCTTGCTCCATCACAGAGTGAGGTAAAAAGAACATGTCATCAGCATCCAGATTTCTCTCCACTCTTCCAAAAATAACGACATTTAACATGAAAAGCACAATCCTTTCCCCAAATGTCCGAACCTTTAAAGGAAACAAAAAGAAGAAGAAAAACTAAATGAGACCAGAGAGGAAAGTCAGACGTAATAAATTTTACATTTGGAATTAGCCATTGGGACCAGGTGTGTGCTCCACCATCACATGATTGTTTTTAGCTCAAAAGCCAAAGTGTGAGTCATGATTTTCCTAAGAGCTTTCACTCAATCGACCTTCCACACCAACACAGCCTCTGGAAGTAAGGTGCAGTGCCAGAGGTGACTCCAGGTTCCTGAAGGCAAAACTTCAGAAAGGAAGGACCATAAAGGCACAATAAATAATGATGAAGGCAGATGACAATAGAGGCACAATACTGAAAAGACATGCCAGAAGAATCTCTCCAGAAACCACCTGTGCTGAGGAAGTCCTCAAGGTATGTAGCCTTCTAGAGAGATTCCCTCAATGTCATGCGGCCCTGGGTCCTGAAATCGTGGTGGCCCTAACTAAAGAATAAGCAATGCCTTTGAGTTGTAGTGCTGGAGAAGAGTACTGAAAGTCCAATGGGCTGCCAAAAGAATAAACAAATATGTCTTGGAGAGAATGGAACCAGGGTACTCCTTAGAGGGAAGGATGGTAAAACTTCCTCTCACATAGTTTGGGCATGTTGCTAGAAGGGCCAGGTCTTGGAGAGATATCATGCTCACAGAAGGGGAGGATTAAAGAAGGAGGAGAAGATGCTCAATGAGTGGACTGACACAATAACCGTAACAATGGGGTCTAGGGTTGAAAGGTGATGAGGCTCGCCCAGGAGAGAGAACTGTGGTTCATAGGCCAATGTAAGGCTCCTCAACTCGATAGCACCTAATAACAACTGAAGCCAGTAGTTACCTGCAAGAGGCCCGGGACCCCTCTGTTCATGCAGACATACTGGATGTGCTCAAAGGCTGTGGAGCACTGGCCTCCGACTCTCCTCGGCTCATCACCTTCACGGTGGAGCCCACTCATAGCTAACCCTCCATTGGATGTTTAGAGGCTGTAAATTACAAATAAAGAGATTGCTTATCTTTCTCCCATGTTGCTGCTGATAGATTCATACTTCCAGAAAAACCCAGTCTTTGGCTTAGTAGCACAATTCAGTATGGATTATGCCCCCAGAACTCCTCAGGCACTCAGAGGGAAGATAAATGAGATTAATCCCTACATGAAAGTGGCTAACCTTAATGACTTATACAGATCTGAGTATATACTAGAGTTCCAAACTTGGAGAATGTCTAGGACTCATGGCCTACTATATTCTAAAACTGTGAAAGAGAACCCTCTTTTGTCCATATCAAAGTCACCACAAACAAAGAAAGTCTTTAGTCAAATTCAACCCACCCAAGCCACTGAAGCTTTAATGCAGATATCCTCAACAAGTCCAAATAACTTTTTCACACTTCTACCTATTACAATAGGTGTGTTCTCATGTGCGGTGCCTCCATGAAAAACTGCCCAGAACCAAGAGTGCTTGGCTCACATTACTGATTGTGTTCATCAAAAGTCAGCAGGACCCTGATCAAAAGGCAGAAACCAACAAAACTATTAATTTGCCCAGACTAAAAAACTATATCAACTTCACTGTGAGCCCTGTCTTAGGTGAGGTAAAGATCTGTGAAAGCCAGATCTCCGAGCAGCCACCACAAGCTCATACTCACACAGAGGCAACAAATCAAGTTCAAGATGCTGAAAACAGCTAGCTAGGCACAAAACTGGACCAGTGCAACATTGGAAGTTAGAGTTTTAAATTTACAAAACCAAGAAATGCAGACAAAAGCCAGAAAAGAAAAAAAAAAACCAGAAAAGCAAAGCAGACTGCATCTGGCATAAGGGAACTATCCAATCAAAAACTGGTAGGAGAAGAAGAAAATGTACTTAATTTGTCAAATTTCATTAAGAGGAAAAAAAATGTGCTCCATGTGATTTTGACTGAAAATTGGTTCTGAAAACACAAAGCTATGATCCAGTGCTAATCCTTGAATTAAGTTCACTAATTAAATAAACAAAAAGAACATTATGAGAGCTTTTTTTTTTAATTTGTGAAGAACTAGCTAAGGAACAAAACATAGTTAAAAGGGGAAAAAACCCAAGACCCATAACTCTATAAAACAAAATGGCAATAAACACCCCATATATAAGCATGGTAGCGTAGCTCACCAAAACATGGATCAGTAGGGGGAAATAACATCTATAAGTCTGTTAACAACATGGACTGCATTTCAGGAGTAGGGAAGGTATGCTTTCCTTATCTAAACTTAGAAAAACCTGAAGAAAGTGACCACTCTCATTCTAAAAAGAATATTTAAAGAGTAAATTAGATTCTTCTATTCAGAAGAGTGAGCCACAAAATGCCACCTGACCCAGAATAGGTCAAATACCACAGCAGGCACCAGGTATGCTATGGGACTGGGAATGCCAGGCTAATTTCAAATCTCAAGATCTAGTTCATTTTCTGGAAGACAAACTTCAAATGCACCAACTACTACTGCCAAAGATAAAGAAATTAAGGATTTCTACCAACCTTTTCAGTATGAAATTGATCGAACATGTAACCAATATCATTATTCATCAGATAAATGCAAATTAAAACCATAATCAGATACCACTTCGAACCAATGGAGTAGCTACAAGTAAAAAAAGACCATAACAAGTTCTCTCTTGGAAGTGAAAAAATTTGAACCCTTATACAATGTCAATGTAAAACAGTGCAGGCACTCTGGAAAGCTTTTAGCAGCTTCTTAAAAAAAGTAAAACATTAAACTGTCATATGACCCAGCTATTTCATTTTTTACATTATATACACAAGAGACCTGGGAACACATTTCCATACAAAAATTTTCACACATATGTTCTAAGCAACATTATTTAAATGGCCAGAAACATAAAACAATGCAAATAAATGTCTATCCACTCATGAATAGATAAACTAAATGTAGTTGATCCATACTGTGGAATATTATTTGCCCATTAAAAGGAACGAAGTGCTGATATATATTACAACATTGATGGACTTTTCCATGATAGAATATATATATAGAATAGACAAATATATATATGTAGAAAGTAGACTTTCAAGAGATTATCAGGGTATGTTTGGCTATGGGTGAGGTAGTTTGTGCCTCCTAATGGGGTTTCTTTTGGGATACTAAAGTACTCAAATTGGGGAGTGGTGATTGAGTTGAAACTCTGAAAATATCCTAAAAAATTACTGAAAGGGGTAAAACTACTTCTTAAAGATGATTTTTAAAAAGAAAGACTCAAATTTGTGAATTTGATTTAAAATTTTTCAACAGAAACAAACCTGGATTATTTATTTATTCTCCAAGTTGAGCTTAAAAGAGAGCTGATATTTCACTCAGTATTTAAAGACTTCTATAAGGGATACCAGTTAACATGTTGGAATATAAAGTGACATGTTTCAACACACAGGTGATCCCTTAATGTGCTCACTATTATATGCCAAAAATTTGGAAGACAGCAATCTAGCCAGCTGACAGGCAGTGATCTGTATTTGTTCCCATTCCCATGAAGTACAATATAAAAGAATGTGAAAATTATTAAACTATATCATTAATATCACATGCAAGAAAAATCTTCCTGAAGATTATTCAAAAATGTTGGAACAGTACATTAGGTAAAGTACATAGGTAACTGCCAGAAATTCTAGCTGGATTCAGAAGAGACAGTATGGAATGAGGAATATAATTATTGATGTCAGATGGATCCTGGTTAAGACCATCCATACACGAGAAAGATGTGTACCTGAAGTCTATTGACTATGCAAAGGCATTTGACTTTGTGGATCTTAGTAAAATTATAGCTAAAATTGAGAAGAATGGAATTCTCAGAATATTTAAAGTGTTCATGAGAAATCTATACCTACACCAAGAAGTTTTCTAAATGAAAGAACACTGCATAGTTTAAAATCAGAAAGGTATATATCAGGGGTGTATCCTTCCACCATACCTATTCAATCTAGATATTAAGCAAATAATTCGAGAAGCTGGACTATAGGAAGAAGAATGTGGCATCAGGATTAGAGGAATGCCCATCAGCAACCTCCATTATGCAGGTAACACAACCTTGCTAGCTGAACATGAGGACTTGAAACATTTGCTGCAGAAGATCAAAGACTACAGCCTTTAATATAGATTAGATCTCAACATCAAGAAGACAAAAATCCTGACCATTGGACCAATAGGTAACATCATAATGTTGTTCTTGTTGTTGCTGTTGTTGTTGTTGTCATAGACAACTCATAGTGACCCTATGAATGAAAGACCTGAACACTTGTATAACTTCTATCGTTTCTCCAAGTTTATAGAGTTTCTGGAGGCAAGCTATTTCAGAAGTGGATGCCACTCCTGCTCCAAGCTTGTTATAATCAAGGAGCTTCACTAAACAATGTCCACCATGGGTAACCATTATTGCTTTTGACACATCAGTGTCGCAGTCTTTAGCATCACAGCACCACAAGTTACCTCTGTACAGCAAATGGACAGACCAGTGCTACACCACTTAGAAAAATGTTTGACCAAAAACAATTAAAACCAGGCCTGAGGGTTGCAAACTAAAATCACCCACCTTTGTCTTGGTAGCATCACTTTCTATCCACTAGGCCAACAGAGTTCTCTCGTTGTTATTGTTAAGTGCCATTGCATCATAGATGACTCATAATGACCCTATGAATGAAAGACTTGAACACTTGTATAACTTTCATCATTTCTGCAAGTTCATAGTTTCTGGAGGCAAGCTATTCCAGAAGTGGATGCTACTCCTGCTTCCAAGCTTGTTTAATCAGGGAGCTCAACCAAACACTATCTACCATGGGTAACAACATCATGATAGAGAAGGGGAAAAATAAAAAAGATTGAGTTTATCAATGATTTCTTTTTACTTAGATTCAAAATCAATATTCATGGCTAGCAATCAAGAAATCAAAAGATAATTTGCATTGGAAAAATAGACTGTTAAGGACCTCTTTAAAGTAGTTAAGAGAAACAATGCCAGTTTAAAGACTAAGGTACACCTAATCTATGACCTTTTCATTTACTTCTTATGCATTTGAAAGTTGGACAATATATAAGGATGACAGAAAAAGAATTGATGTCTTTGAATTGTGGTGCTGAAGAAAAGTATTGAATATTCCATGGACTGCCAAAAGAAAAAGCAAATCTGTCTTGGAGCAAGTGTAATCAGGGTATTCCTTAGAGGCAAAGATGGTAAAAGTTCATCTCTTATAAAAAAGAACAAGGACCATGTGGATAACACCATATCTGACATTTACAAACTTCACAGGGGGGTTCCTGTCCACAGCATCAGTAACACAAAACCAATTTCCATGAGGTCAGACATGGTCCCACCTCTTTCTACATGCTCCATACCTCTTTCTACTCATCTCAACACCAATCTTACTGCTTTGATAGGTCCAAAGTACAATGTGATAGCTCACAGACTACACAGAACCATATTGCCATACTGAGTAAGTCAAAAGGATATAATTCAGATTAATAACAAAATACAGTCAAAAAAGCTCAGGCACCTCAGCCTCAAGCCTTGAGGCCCTCCCAAGTTCTTAGTCCTGACGATATTGTCTTCCCTCCCAATTGCCCGACAAAGTTCTCAGTCCTGCCAATATTGGCTTTCTTTCCCTACTCCAAGGTCTCATCTCGTCAATTCTCCAGTTCAGCCATAGCAGCTGCTGCCATCCTGAAGTGTGTCCTATATTTCACCATGTTGGGTGAGGTCTCTCTCCTCTGGGTGGGGAGGATCCCTTCCTTTTTCATGGGGGAAGATTTTTATCTCTGCAGCTAGAGCTGTTCAACTTATTGGTAAGACTAGTCAATCCTCTTGTAGATTGTTGAGACTGGCTAATCCTCTTTTGGTATGTTAGATAACCAATCCCTTTGTGGATAAGTCAACATGCCCCATTCACATAGTCCCACCCAGCTATATAGTCAGTCATCCATGCTAGAAAAGCCATATTAAAAGACAAACTCCACATATACTTTGGGCATGTTTTGGGAAGGGCCATGCCTTGGAAAAAAGACATCATTTTGGAAAGACAGAGGGTCAAAAAAAAGAGGAAGACTCCCAATGAGATAGGTTGACACAGTTACTGTAACAATGGGCTCATACATATCAGAAATCATGAGGATGATACAGGATAGAGCAAGGTTCAGATTTATTTTTCACAGGGTTGCTATAAGTTGTAGTTGACTGGATGGCACGTAACAGTAATAAGAGCATAAGGATACCAGGCAGTACTCCAAATCAACACAGTGAAGATGATAGATTAGATAGATAGATAGATAGATAGATAGATAGATAGATAGATAGATAGATATGATAAAAAGACACATATATATATACATACATACATACATACATACATACATACATACATACATACAAAAAGGTGTTTCTACCCATCTGTGGTCTTAAAACCCAGCAATGGTCTTAAAATGGATGTAGGAAAGATCCTGAAAATTACACTACAATATTGTTGTTGTTGATTGCCTTCGAGTTGAGCACGACTCATAGTGACCCTATGAACAAAAGGCTACAAAGCCTTTCTACAACTATCGACATTTATCAAAGTTCAGAGTTTCTAGAGACATGTTATTTAGGAAGTGGATGCCACTACTGCTTCCAAAACACTACAGTGTTGTTGATGTTGTTGTTTTTGTTGTTGTTAGGTGCAGATTAAAAATCACCCACCTTGGGCATGGTAGCATAACTTTCTGTCAACATAGGCCAACGTAGCTCTCTCTATGTTGTCGTTGTTATTGTTGTTAGGTGTCATCGAGTTGTAGACCACTCATAGTGACCCTATGAACAAAAGAGCTGAGCTCTACTCATAGAGTTTCTGGAGGCACGTGTTCATCAACGTATGCTAGGAAATTTGGAAGACAGCTCTTTGGCCAACTGACTGGAAGAGACCCATACTTGTTTCCATTCCCAAGAGAGGTGATCCAACAAAATGTGGAAATTATTGAGCAATATCATTAATATCCCATATAAGCAAAATATTGCTTATGATTATTCAAAAACAAAACAAAACAAACCAGTGAAAACAGTCTATAGAGCTAAAATAGTACATAGATAGAAAATTTCCAGAAGTTCACGCTGGATTTAGAAGAGTCTGGGGACTCCTTAAAAAGAAACACAAAGCAGGAGGCATCTCACTCCCTGATTTTAAATCCTACTACACTGTCGTGGTGGTCAAGACAGAGCGATACTGGTCCAATGAAAGACACATAAATCAATGGAGTAGAATTGAGAATCTGGAAATCAGCCCATCTACCTATGGTCAACTGATTTCTGGCAAGGAGATGAAATCAGTTAAATGGAGAAATGACAGCCTTTGAAACAAATGGTGTTGGCAAAATTGGAAAACTATGCACAGAA
>NW_006400053.1:668350-672937 GCF_000299155.1 Elephantulus edwardii | reverse complement strand
CTCTCTGGAGACTAAGATGCATCTGGTACAGGCCCTGGTCTTTGCAATCACTTGTTATGTATCAGAGCTGGACAATGACCAGGGAGGATAGAAGGAAATTGATGCTTTTGAGCTTTGGTGCTGGAGAAGAGTGCTGAAGGTACCATGGACTGCCAAGAAGACAAATGGATTCAACCTGGAGAGGGTTAAACCAGGCTATTCCTTGGAGGCCAGGATTCTGGGGCTTCATCTGACATACTTTGGACAAGTTGTAAGGAGGGACAGGTCCTTGGAGAGGGACATCATTCTTGGGAGGGTGGAGGGGCAGTGCAGGAGGGGAAGACCCTCTATGAGGTGGATTGATTCAGTGACTGAGGTAATCGGGATGGGTGTGTCAGAGGCTGTGCGATTGGCACAGGATAGAACAGGGTTTAGGGCTGTTGTACATAGGGTCACTATGAGCACAAATGACTCAACAGCATGTAACAATAACAACCACATTATTGTCATGATAAGAGTCCAGAATGAAACCTACATAATGGAGCAGACTTGGGTAGGAGTGGGGGGGAGGGTTATATAACAATGAAGGATTTTTTTTTTTACTTTTCAAAGAGAAAAGCAAATTGGGAGGAAGGTTGGGAAGCAAAGAAAGTGTGCAACAATGAATGAATGGAAATCCAAAGTCTCTGTAAACTTTCATTAAAATTTTTTTTTTAAAAAGCTAGGGTGCCAGGGATATCATTACTAATGTCAGATGGATCCTGGCTGAAGCAAAGACCAGAAGAATGTCTATGTGTGCCAAGGGAAAACCACCACGTGGTTTAAAATTAAGAAAGGTGTGCATCAGGTTTGTATCCTCTCTCCATACTTATTCAATCTGTTTGCTGAGCATTATTCATGAAGCTGAAATCTATGAAGAAGAATATACGGTAGCATCAAGATCAGAGGAAGACTCATCAATAACCTGGGTTATGTAAATGACACAACCTTGCTTGCTGAAAGTGAGGAGAACTTGAAGCACTTGCTTCACATGATCAAAGACTACAGCTTTCAATTTGGATTGCACCTCAACATTAAGAAAAAAAATTCTCACCACTAGACCAATAGGCAATATTATGATAGATGGAGAAAAAAATTGATACTGTCAACAATTTCATCTTACTTGAGTCTACAATCAATAATAGATTTGCTACTAGCAGTCAGGAAATCAGGAGATATATTGTACTGGGAAAGTCTACAATCAGGGACCTCTCCAAATTATTGAAGAACAATGATGTCAATTTGAGGACTAAGGGTTAATTGATGTAGACCATGATCTTTTCAATAATTTTCTATGCATCTGAGAGCTGGACAATGAATAAGAATTACAGAAGTGACACCTTTTAGCTGTGGTGTTGGAGAATAGTACCCAATATCCCATGGACTGCCAAAAGAAATAACAGAAATGCCTCTAAAATGGTGTAACAAGCATATGTGTTGGAGGCAAAAATAACAAAACTGCCTCACATACTTTGGGCATGTGTCTAGGAGAGGCTATTCATTGGAGGACATCATGGTTGGAAAGTTGGAAGGTTGGCAAAAGAGAGGAAGATCCTCAGCCAGATGGATTGATATAGTAAGTGCAGCAATGGATTCAAGTGTGTTAAAAATGTTGTGGATGGTACAGGAAAAGGTCAGGTTGTTCCTTAGGTTACTTTGAGTTGTGCTTGACTCAATGGTACCTAACACCAACATGGCCTTTATAAAGGTAAGTAGAAACACAATTCTATTTTTGCAATGTGGAGATGATGATTCTTAGTCATGAAGAGAAATTAAAGACTTGAAGCATGTTATATCCTGGACTGACCTTGAAAATATGCTAAGTGAACAAGTCAGATATGAAAGGATGAATATTGCATGTACTCACTTATATAAAATATCCAGAACAAACATAGAGATATAAATTTGTCGATAGTTCTAGAGGCTGGATGGAGAGGAATAGGGAATAATTATTGAAAGAGCACTGAGTTTCTGTTTGGGTGATGAAAACATTTTGGAGTAGTGCTGGTTACACAGTATGGTGAATATAAGTAATGTCATTTAGGTATACACTTAAAAGTAATAAAAAACAAAAATCCAATGTCTTAAAAATAAGAAATCATATAACTCACCTTTATCAGACCTTCCCTTGCAGGATCAGAGGTCTTTAGCACATCTTCGGTGGGCCACCAAACCCCCTTGATGTAGACAGCCACAACTAGGGAAAGCCAAGAGAGAATGATGAGGTGCGCTCAGCAAGCCAGCCTGTGACTACACAGCACAGAGCAAGTGGGAAAGGACAAAAAGAAGGTGTCTTGCAGGGGGAGGAGACGCAAGTGTTCTTTAAGAACTAATGTTTTCTGGGGTGCTCTGGTGGCCTAGTAGCAAGAAGCTACACTGCAATCCTGAAAGCACGCAACCCTGAAGGCATGCAATCCTGAAGGCACGTGGTTCAAAGCCACCAAATCCTCCACTGGAGAAGGAAGGGCAATCTCCTGCTGTGCCAGTAGGATCCAACTCCTGCTGTGCCAGTTGGATCCAAATCGATGGTACACAACAAGGGGGGGGGGGAAGCAAAATAGAGCTAATGTTTTCTGAGACCGCTAATCAGAAAAAGGAGACCACCATCTGCTGATCAGGACTTCACAGGTATCTTTATAAACAGCTCATTGTTGATAATGTGCACATGTAAAGCAAATGAAACTATACCCACAACCTGACAGACAATATTTCTACATATATATCTGCTTTAAAATACAACCTATGTAGAAATATATGTATCTGCTTTCTATTAAAGCAGTTCGTATGTAGAAAGATTAAATGTTAAAACCAAAACCAGATTCACTGTCAGCAAGACAGTAGGACTCCTAGCAGCACTCCATTAGGTTTCTGAGGCTCTAAGTAAATCTCTAAGTAAATCTTTGTAAGAAGAGACTAACCCTTTTCCTCCTGTGGAGCAAATGGTGGGTTTTCATGACTGACCTTTTGGTGAGGGGCCAACATGCAACAAACCAAACCACCAAGGCTAGTAAATTGTTGTTGTTGTTGTTGTCATTGTTGTTGTGTGCTGCTAAGTCAGAATAGACTCATAGCTTATCCTCCATGTAGCTGTTTGTGAATTTGAACCATGTGGCTTTGAGCTGGAAGCACAACTTCTCACTATTACGTCACCAGAGCTTCCTAAACTATAAGTAATCTTGTGGTAAGAAGCTGCACTGCAATCGCTAAGGCATGCGGTGTGAATCTACCAGCTGCTAAGGAGGTGGTTTCTGTGGTTGTTGGAACCAACCCTTAGCTGACCTTCCCATGGGTTTTCAGAGACAATGAATCACATGGGAGGAGATTGCCCATCCTTCTCCTGCAGGGCAGCTGATAGATTGGAACCACGTGCCTTTGAGATCGCAGCACAGATTCTTAACAATAGGCCACCAGAGTTCCTGAAGGGAAAGAGAAAGTCTCCTCCCATGTGATTTACAACCTCTGAAACCCCCCTGGATGGTCATCTATGAGTTGGTTTCTATTTAACAGTACACAACAACAACAACAACATATATACAACAACATATATAGAAAGGCAAATGGGTAAAATGATAAAAACTTCTTAGTCATAATCAAACTCTTTGTGGACATGAGTTGTTGGGCCTACAAGCTCAAGATCATAATCTTGGGTGCATCATAGTCAACTGTTACATACAGCACAGTCCACAAAGACAATGTTTTACATCCCACTTCAGTGAGTAGTGAACCAGGGTCTTGAAAATTTGCAAGCAATTATTGGCGTCACTCTGTCTAGAGCAAAGAGGAGGAAGTAAAGACTAGCCCAAAAGGAGCTCTGGTGGCATAGCAGTAGGGGGTGTGCTGTGAACCCAAAAGTGGTTCCACTCTGGTGGTTCAAATCCATCAGGGGTTCCACCAGACAAAAATGGGCAACCTCCTCCTATACAACTGACAGTCTCAGAAACCTCCGAATGGAGAGCCTGCTATGAATCACTTATGATTACTAATGAACAAGAGTGGGAGGTTAGTCCAAAGGACTAGGGGCCACATGAACTTCAGTATCCATGACCTTGAGAACAGAAAAAATAAATGGTGCTTGGCTACCATCACTGACCCTTCTTAAGGAGATCACAATGCAGGGTCCCTGATAGAGTGGGAGGAAAAACACGCAACAAAACTCAAAAGCAAAAAGAAAACCAGGCTTACTGATCTGACAGAGACTTGTGAAATCTCTACAGCTGTGGCCTTGAGGTACCTTTTAAGGCTCAACCTGAAATCACCTGACAGTCTCCTTTCAGTTAAAAATGTCATGTGCCTTCAAATCACTTGCAACTCATAGCAACCCTTTGTACAAGAGCCCTAAACCCTCCTCTATCCTGTGCCAACCTCACTGTCTCCGTCACACTCACTCCCAGTACCCCAATCACTGAATCGATCCATCTTATTGAGGGTCTTCCACTCCTGCGCCATCCCTCCACTCTCCCAAACATGATGTTCCTCTCCAAGGATCGGTCCCTCCTTGCAACATGCCCAAAGTATGTCAGACGAAGCTTCAGAATCCTTGACTCCAGGGAACATTCTGGCTTCACCCTC
>NW_006400053.1:665334-667503 GCF_000299155.1 Elephantulus edwardii | reverse complement strand
ATTACCACTAAACTTAGGAGACTCTGGTCACAGCATAAGAAACTGTTACCAGCTGATGAATCTGGAATCACAGAAACCAAGGAAGCTTTAGATATAAGCTATCAGATCAAGGGCTAGACAATGGGAGATAGATGTTGAAGGGAGTGGGTAGAAGTAGAGGGGCATCTTGACGGATGGTGGAGCAAAGAAATAAGTGGGTCAGGGCACTTATGTCAAGGGCAGGGACAACACCGAAACTAATAGTAATTCCATAATAAGGGATATATTTTTAAATTTTTCTGTTAAATGCTTATCTGTTGGATACTTCTCTAAATCTGAACATTCAGGATTGACACACACTAGGAAGAAGGATTGACCATCCACTTCCAAAATAGCAGGTCTCTGAAAATCCTATGTACAACAGAACACACGTAGAATGACAGGAAGGGCAACTGAGTATGGAAATACAAAGGAAGAGGAACAGTTTTAAGCAGACACTAGTGATTAGAACATGGAATGTGAGAACCATGAATGTAGGAAAATTAGATATTGCTAAGGAGGAAATGGAACGCACAAATATTGACATACTAGGCATTGGTGAGATGAGATGGACTGGCATGGGGCATTTTGAATCAAATGATCATATGATATACTAGTCTGGAGAGAAAAGGTGAGGAAAAATGGGTTTGCTTTCATAGTTAGAAAAGCCATCTCTAGATCCATCTTGAAGTACAATATTGTGAGTGACAAGATAATATCCATACACATACAAGGAAGTCCAGTGAATACCACTATCATTCAGATATATGCACCAACAACCAGAGCCAAAGAAGAGGAAATAGAAGATTTTGACCAACTTTTACAGTCGTAGATCAGGCGAATATGAAATCAAGATGCATTGATAATAATGGGTGACTGGAATGCAAAAGTTGGGAACAGAGAAGAAGTATCAGTAGTCAGAAAACATGGGCTCAGAGACAGAAATGGAGCTGGAGAGAGAATGATTGAATTTTGCACAATCAATAACTTTATTCATCGCAAACACATTTTTTAAGAGACATAAAGACAGGTAATATACATGGATCTCACATGATGATATACATAGGAATCAGATCGATTACATCTGCAGAAGGAACCACTGGAGAAGCTCAATATCAGCTGTGAAAACTAGGCCCAGAGCCGATTGTGGAACAGACCACGAACTACTCAGATGCAAGTTCAAGCTGAAGCTGAGGAAAATTAAACCAAATCCACGGTAACCAAAATATAACTTTGAGTCTATCCCACCTGAATTTCAGAACCATCTCAAGAACAAGTTTGAGGCCTTGAACACCAATGAGTGAAGACTAGAAGAGTTGTGGGAGGATATCAAGGGTATCATGTAAGAAGAGTACAAACATTCACTACAAAAAAAGTAGAGGAAGAAAAGACCAAAATGGATGTCAGAAGAAACCCTGTAGATTGCACTGGAGTGCAGAGAGGCCAAAGCACAAGGAAGAAAGAATTCAAGATACTAAAGAGCTGAACAGAAGATTTCAAAAGGCAGTGCAGGATGACAAAGTAAAATATTACAATGAAATGTGCAAGGAGCTGGAGTCAGAAAACCAAAAGGGTCGAACTCACCCAGCATTTCTTAAGCTCAAGGAACTGAAGAACAAATTCAAACCTCAAGTTGCTATAATCAAGGATGCTTTAAGCAGAGTATTAAATGATCCAGCAAGTATCAAAAGAAGATGGAAAGAATATACTGAATCAGTGTATCGAAAGGAATTGGCAGACACGGAAGAATTTAATGAAACAACATATAAGCAAGAGTCTATGGTGATGAAGGAAGAAGTTCAAGCTGCTTTGAAGGAAATAGCAAAAAATAAGGCCCCAGGAATAGAAGGTATTCCAATTGACATATTTCAGCTAACAGATGCTGCCCTAGACGTGCTCACCAAGTTGTGCCAAGAAATCTGGAGAACAACCACTTGGCCAACTGACTGGAAGAGATCTATATTTGTTCCCATTACAAAGAAAGAGTGTGGAACTATAGAACAGAGTGTGGAAATTATAGAACAATATTGTTGATTTCACATGCAACCAAGTTTCTGCTGAAGATTATCCAAAAACCACTGGAACAGCACATCAGCAGAGAACTGCCAGAAGTCCAGGTTGGGTTTAGAAGGGGTCATGGTACTAGGGATA
>NW_006400053.1:641161-659864 GCF_000299155.1 Elephantulus edwardii | reverse complement strand
TTCACCCTCTCCAGGACAAACCTGTTTGTTCTCCTAGCAGTCCATGGTATATTCAACACTCTTCTCCAGCACCATAGCTCAAAGGCATCAATTCTCTATCATCCCTCGTCACTGTCCAGCTCTCTGATGCATAGCATGCAATTGCAAAGACTAGAGACAAGCCAAAATAGGGTGTTAACCAATAACGTCAAGGAGAAACATGATTCTTAGAACAATCCACCAAGGTCAGAGTAGTATTGTCCCAAAGATAAAGCTCAGAAGGCAGGAAACTATAGGAAAGAAAACCAAATGTAAATAAGGAACACAAGGAGCAACTAGTAAGAGCGCTGTTATAATAAGGGAAGTATAATCAGTGTTCTAAAAAACAGTGTACATAAGTATTGAGTAGAAAATTCATATGTCCTACAAATTGAAAAATTGGGGGAAATCAAACAACAATCTTCTTGGATGAAAAAAAGAGTACACACTAACACTAACAGAATTACAGTTTGAAAACCAATGTTGAGTTGGTTGTTTCATGGAAGCACATTTTTTTATACCTCTGTATCTCATGTACTGTGTATTTGACCTCCAGGCTCCTGAAAGCACAGAATAAAATAAAGTGTCTTTGCAGTCAAATCTTTCTACTTAGATTTGGAGGAAAATATTAACATGGAGTAGAAAACCAAAATTAACTGAAAATGCAATGTAAAATAAATTTACTTTAAAACAAATTGTGTGAGAGACTCGGGTTAGAGACTCAGGTTAACTTACCATTTATTTTTTGTTCTTCTTGGCCATTTGAGGAATTTTGATAGAAAACCTAGATTTTTCAAGGTTACAATAACGTTGACCACTTATGACATACTACCCCTGCAGAGTCAGCCCTTCTTCACCAAGGTCCAACAGTCTCTAAGGTATTCTGTCAGCATCATGTCAGTGGTTAATTACATTGCTTTAGACAATAGTTCAAAAACCAGAACTCACTGGGTAAGGCAGGCCAATTAAAAGTTTTACATCTAACTAGATTTACACAACTCACTCATTTTCAAAATGGCATGTTCTGGAACTTATATACGAGGCTTATATAGCCACTGAAGATTATTTTACTGGTTAAAAAAGTGAATTAATAGATGTTCAATTACCAATATGATAAATATAATAAAACAGAAAGTGTGTTCTTATACGGGGTTCCTGGGGTGCCTCACAGTCTCACTGCACATGAAGGAGGATTAATTATCACACAAGTTGTCACAAAAGAGACCAAGAGATCCGGTTGGGGGTTTTCTCCTCTGCAATTAAATGAATCTTGAGCTGTCAAGTGCATCCATCAATGAAAGTGAAGCCAAATCAAACTCAACAAGCCTAAAATAATCATGCTCAAAAACTGTTCTTGGAGAGCAGCAACTTTTGATCAGCAAAACTACAGGGCAGAAGGGAAAGGTGACTGAGTCTGTGGAGAGGCAGCAGCCCTCTCAGAAGGGTGAATTACAGTTCCTGGGGAACCTGCAGGTGCAGCCAGGCCTTGAAAAGGGATCGTTCAACACTTAAGTTTTCCAAAAGGCAACATAATATCTTGCTCAGTGACCTCTGGATATCCATCACCTTTGGCCTAAGAAGAGACTGGACACAGGCAAAAGACTGTGCCAACAGCCTCCAATAAGGCACTATGAAGAACCTACTTCTCACATCAATTTCTTTTTCCCATTGAATCGCAGGTCATGTAGACCCCAGGAACCTGTCAGATCCAACAAACAGATTTGATTCTGTGACTGTCCAAGATTCCCTAAACAAAACCGTGAGGTCCCTGTAGCTAACCATCAGGGATCTGGTTCATCCGACGCTCAGCATCCTCAGCAAATTCGGCAATCCTTGGCCAAGCTCCCCAGCTGCATGTACAGCACTAGTGTGAACTCACAAAAGTGATGAATAATTCACCATCCCATCCTAGGGGTCCACAACTTGCCCGTGATGGCCGAGCAGGGTACACCAGGGCTGGGATCCAACCCAGGCCAAAGTGTCTCAGAATTGTTTGAGGGATATTTGGGTACATGCCCCCATGGAGGTCCACCGGTCAGCTCACCCAGGTAGGGACATGGTCAGGGTGCTGCAGTCTGGTGACCCATGAGCAGAAGTACAAGGTGTAAGATGCATAACCTTTTTTATCTTGTAAAAGATAAAAACAGAAATGAGAGCAGAGAAAGAAGAACAGGGAGAAAAGTGTGTTCTTTAGGCTGGGCTCCCTTGTTTGGAATCTTCTAGAACCAAGAAAAAACAGGGGCCAAGACATCTGAAGATCTCCAAGGAATGTCAGGCTTTCCTCCAACACTACAAGAAGACAAAAAGAAAGGCTTCTCCCAGAGCTGGAGCTATGAACTCAGCCTTGTACTCTGTGAGAGAATAAAGCCTCTGTTTGCTCACAGCTCCCACATGTAATATGTTTGTCACAGCAGCACTGGATGACTAATACACTTGGTCATTATGTCAATGAGGTGCAAAGTCTTCCCTAAACCAACATCAGCTGTTATAAGGGTTTGATCTGTTTCTCCTAAGGTGTTTAGAACTTTTCAGTGGTTTCTAGAAAGTTCCTCTGCCTCCCTCAAGTATTACTCATAGCAAAGAAAAATAAGCTTTGTTATTTATTGGCTTTTGTACATGAAACAATGGAAATGACTTTTTTTTGCACACCCATTTCCTCAGGAACTCCCTCTCCAAATGGTCTGTTTGTGCCATTTTTCCAGAAATGTCTTTCCTTCAGTTTAGTTGTTCACATCCTGCCGGTTCCCTAAAGTGGACATATGTTCCTACACACATTTCCTCAAGACCATTCATTTTCTATCCAGAGTGTTAAGTCAGCCACCACCTTTCTCGCTCCCCCTCCAAACACTAGCACAGCCTCCACACCTGATTGCAGGACCAGCCAGGACCATGCAGCAAGAGTCTAAACCTATGTGCTATCAACTCATAAAGGGGATCAAGTCCTCTGAGAGTCTAAAAACATGTGCACCTTCTTAAAAGTAAGTATTAAACAAGGCAATCCCTTAAGACATGTCACCTGT
Source organism: Elephantulus edwardii (assembly GCF_000299155.1). Lineage (NCBI taxonomy): Eukaryota > Metazoa > Chordata > Mammalia > Macroscelidea > Macroscelididae > Elephantulus > Elephantulus edwardii. The sequence goes on along the minus strand of NW_006400053.1, from coordinate 656,826 downwards.
GGCTTCTCCCACAGTCCGTGTCAGGGTAGCTGGCTGTCGTGGGTCAATGAGGATGCCATGTGGACTTACTGAGGGGATGGAATGGACAAGGATTTTAAGGTACAAGTGACCTCAGCCAGGAGGACTACTTGGTGCACTGGCCACATCCAAGACCTGGTGGTACATCTGCCTATGCCTGCTTTGCACATAGCAAATAAAACTCAATCAAGTTGAGGCTGGCCTTGGCTTAGGACACGTACAGCCTAGAAGAGACAGTGCCAATAACAAGAAGCAGATCCCAGCCTGAAGGAAAAGTCAGTGGTTCTAACTGAGGGTGCTTGATACTGAGCCTAAAGGGTGACGGTGACCCCACTAAGGGGGAAAAGGGATTCAGGAGGGGATATGACCATGCAGAGTGATGGCATGGGATGGTGGGGGGCAGTGCTTGGGCCTTACTGTGCAGACAGGGGGTGGTTCTGAATGGGTCTGAGAAGGAGGGTGACAGGATCCAATGACTGTTTTAAACAATTGCATTAACCACAGCGCACCCCAAGCTGCTGGTATGATGCCAGAGCAGTCTCATCTGAAGGTCACCATAGAGGAGTCAGCTGGTGAGGTGCAGCTCAGGTGGGTAAGATATTTGTTTAGGCCATGTGCTCATAGACAGCAGCACAGGGGCCTGGGGTGGACCACAGTGTAGGAAAGAGATAAGACAAAGAATGAGAGTGATAAAGGGATAAATCAAAGAACAGTGACAAGAAAGGGGAGGCAACAAGGGAAGACCAAAAGAAGCCACAGGTAGCAAGGAGTCAGGCTTGGTTTGGACACAGCAGAGGGTGGGGAGCCTGCCCCTTACTCAGCAAGCATTGACTATAGCGATGATTCACAGAACTGAGAGCTCCAGGCTGTGACCCAACCCCTTGACAAGTGTCCCAACACCTTAAGTCACCAAACCTCTCCAAAGACTGCCTGGGACAGCAGGGAGCAGAGCTCCCAGACCAGGACTGGGAAAGATGTTGTCCACAGGACAAAGCGACTTTGGTGTCAAGGGAGGATATCTTTGGAAGTTGAGGGGGAATAGGTACAAAGAAAAAAAAAAAAACAAAAAAACAACCTAGCTCTTTACCCCCAGTGGGAAGGGGTAATTCTAATTTTTTTTAAAAAAAAATTAGTTAAAATTTGTAAATTTAAAATAAAGATCACCTCTTGGGTCCCACAAAAAAAATGTTAACAGAACTAACACCACTGCCACACACCTACAAAACATCAAACTGCCAAATGTTGTTACATGGAATTTAACAACAGTAAAGAAAATCCATCTGATTGTACAATATAAGAAGTGAACCGTAATGTGTTGTTGTTGTTATGTGCCGTCGAGTCGCTTGTGACTCATAGTGACCCTATGTACAACAGCCCTAAACTCCGCTCTGTCCTGTGCCAATCGCACTGTCTCAGACACTCCCATCCCAATTATCCCAGTCACTGAATCAATCCACCTCATAGAGGTCCTTCCTCTCCTGTGTTGTCCCTCCACCCTCCCAAGCATGATGTCCTTCTCCTAGGACTGGTCTCTCCTCACAACATGTCCAAATATGTTAGACAGAGCCTCAGAATCCTTGCCTCCAAGGAGCCACCCGGTTTAACACTTTCCAGGACAAATCTGTTTTCCTAGCAGTCCATGGTATTCTCAATCCTCTTCTCCAGCACCACAGCTCAAAGGCATCAATTCTCCTTCTATCCTCCTTGGTCATTGTCCAACTCTCTGATGCATAACAAGTGATTGCAAAGACCATGGCTTGTATCAGACGCACCTTAGTCTCCAGAGAGACACCATTGCTCTTCAGTACTTTGGAGAGGTCCCTAACAGCAGACTTTCCCATGGCAATGCACCTTTTAATTTCCTGGCTGCTGGTGTGAAGACTGTTGACTATGGAGCCAAGCAAACTAAAGCTGTGTACAATCTCAATCTCTTCACCATCTATGCTGATGCTGCCAATTGGTCCAGTGGTGAGAATCCTTGTCTTCTTGACATTGCGCCTCAATCCATATTGTAGGCTGCAGTCCTTGACACTCTGCAGCAGGCGCTTCAGGTCCTCTTCAGTTTCAGCAAGCAGGGTTGTGTTATCCGCATAACGCAGATTGTTGATAAATCATCCACCAATCTTGACCCCACATTTCTCCTCATAGAGCCCAGCCTCCTAGATAATCTGTTCTGCATATAGGTTGAAAAGGTATGGAGATAGGATGCATCCCTGGCTTACGCCCTTCCCAATTTTGAACCATGCAGTGTTCCCTTGCTCTGTTCTCACGACTGCCTCCTGGTCCAAGTATAAGTTCCGCATTAGAATGATCAAGTGTTCTGGGATTTCCATTCTTCTCAAAGTCAGCCATAGTTTGTTATGATCTACACAGTCAAATGCCTTTGCATAGTCAATGAAACATAGACATTCCTCTGGTATTCCCTGCTTTCAGCCAAGATCCATCTAACATCAGCTACAATATCTCTAGTGCCACGACCCCTTCTAAACCCAGCCTGGACTTCTGGTAGTTCTCTGTTGATGTGCTGTTCCAGTCGTTTTTGGATAATCTTCAGTAAAATCTTGCTTGCATGTGAAATCAATGAGATTGTTCTGTAGTTTCCACATTTTGTTGGGTCACCTTTCTTTGGAATAGGAACAAATATCGATCTCTTCCAGTCAGTTGGTCAAGTGGTTTTTCTCCAGATTTAAGTAACAGTCACACATGGGTTAATCAACTGCACTCTTTGAAGGCAAGAATAAGGAGAGAGGGAGACAGTGTGTGGAAGCTGTGTGCTTTTACAAATTTTCTAAGCTTTTTGTTAACATAAACTGTTATAAAACATAGTCTTTAGAAACAAGTATGTAAAAATAAGGCTCATGCAGCTTCAGTGTGGAGAGTAGATCAGAGTAAGAAAGGACAGAGGGCCAATAGGGTGAGCCTGCTGAGAATCAGCTTGAACGGGACAAAAAAAGCCAGTGGGAAATCCCACATGGTGCAAAGGGCTAACATTTGATTGCAGCCCTGGTGCCTTGGAAGAAAGGCCTGGCGATCTACTTTAAACAGTCATCAAAAACTCAGGGAGAACAGTTCTGCTCTGGCCTCCATGAGGTTGTGGTGGTTAGAGCTGTCAATAAAGCAGAGAGAGAGGGGAGGGGTACGGGGTGCTCCTGAGCTTGAGGGGATGAAGTTTCCTTCAGAAGAGGATGAAGAAGAGGCCTGAAGTGTGAAATGCCTGTTGGAGACAGCAAGGAGAAGAGAGGCAGTAAACGAGAAGATCCCAACGTAGTTAAGAGTAGGGAGAGAAGACCCAGGCATGGTGCCATCACTGACAGCAAGGAAGGGGAAATAGCACACATCCAGCCTCTAGCCCCACACTAGCTGTGCTTTCTATGCCCCGGCCCATGGTTTGCTCTGCCGTTACAACCACAGACCCGCAGACTCCCACAATGCCAGCTGCCTTGTCCCCCGGAGCACTCCCTCAGAGTCCCAGCCATCACTGCCCCATTACAAATCTAAGAAATATGTAGCTCCAGTGAAAAAGAGCCCAGTTAAACCAGAGTGATGGGCCATCTTCCCAAAAGCAAAATACATGTAGGGGGAACCCCTCCCAAAAAAACCCCTTAAAACAACTTGGAAAAGTTCTGGCAGAGGACTGCACATAAACACATTCCAAAGAATTGCATGACTTTTATGCAACATGGACTGTGCTGGTCCATAATTTAAGGGGAGGGGAGGAAAATACACATGTTGACATGGCAACTGTCATATCGAATTACACAGGCTCCCAGTCCATGCAGATGTCTTCCTTAAAGGAAAACACTTCCAAGATGCCCAGGGAACTTGGTGCCTCTGCCACAGGGAGGGAAGCATCTGGTTTGCAACATCTCTGCATCAGCCTCCCTGTGTTTCTCAGGCCTTTTTTTGCCCTAAGCTATTTTGTTTTTATGTGGTTAGGTTTTTAACCCAGGGAAGTATGGATCAGATGGCATCTGGGTCCTAATACAGCTGGGTTGCAAAATATTGGGGGAGCAAAGATATCCATGCCTAAACTAGTCTATCTGGTAAACCAGAGCCAGTTACCATAAAATCCACCCCAATTCACGGGTATTAGAGCGGAGCTGTGCTCTGGAAGATCTGCAATTGAAGGGATTAGGGGAGGGAGATAAAATGGAGAACCAGGACCTTCTTCAGAGGACATCTAGGTGGAATCAAACCTCCAGCCTTTTGGTTACCAGCCCAGAGTGTTAAACGTTTGCACTACTTAGGGACTTCCTACCTAAGAAGAAAGCCAAACCAGTCACCATCAAGTTCTGACTCCTGGTAACCCCTGTGTGTCAGAGGAGAACAAAACTCTACCGAGCTTTATAGAGCTGGCTTATAGGAAGTAAATCACCAGGCCTTTCTTCAAGGGTGGCTCTGTGGGCTGTAACTTCCCACCATTCATCATTCACCCTCTGGACCACCCAGAAACTGTCTAGCTAGGAGAAGAATCTCAAGTAGAAACACGGCATACTCAAGGTTTGTAGGAAGCAAAATGATCCAGAATCTCCACACTCTCAGGGCTAAACTTTCACTATACCTCAAAGAAGCTCCCTCCATGACCCCAGACGATGCTTCCACTCTCAACACTAGAACATTTCACTTGGATGAAGCTGCTCCATTTTTCTCAAATACCACTAGTCCCTTGGTAAGAATTTGTCTTTGTGAGACACAGCTTTCCCTTGTGTTTAAATTCAACTCAAAGCAAGTAATAGCAAATAAAGAAGGAAATGCAAAAGAGCAGCCAACATATGTTCCCAAAACACATTCCTGTCAGTGTGAAGAGATCATCAATCTGCTCCTCAGATGGCCCAAGGAAAATAAACTTCTCCATGTGCAGCAAGAACGCAGCTCCTTCGGATTGTGTGTGTGAAGTGTGTGTGGAGAGGTGGGCCTCCATATGCTAACTCTGCATCTATTCCACCCTGGGGACCTCAGCTGCTTGGAGAAGTGCATTTTTAAGTGAAGACTGAGGTTCTGGCCAAAGCAACTTTCCTTAAAATGTCTAACCTTTGTGTGGCTCCACCGTTGCTGAGTATTGATGGCCTGAGCCGTCTTGGCCTGAAACTTACCATTACATTATTTGGAAAGCAAGCCCAGGTTTAAACATAAAGACACTAAAGGTCTCAGGGGAGGTGCACTCATGTGCAAATGAATGCTGGCTAATCAGGGTTCCCCAAGTGAGCTCTGGGCACCTCTCGAGATCCTTGGTGCCCTCTTTCACATACAACATCCAGACTTGTGGCTCAGTGTTGTCTCCTATTCTCCTACCTAATTAAGTTGCTTTTAATCTACTGTTAGTTGTGATCAAGTCAGCCATAATTCATGGTCACCTAATATATAACAGATCAAAACACTCTCTAGCTCAGTGCTTCTCTTCAAGCTAATCAGGGCATCCATTGTTGGGGCTACTGGTTAATTCATCTCATTGAGTGTCCCTTGCCCCTGTTGGCCATTTTATCAAACATGCTGTTCTTTCCCAACAATGAAGTCTTTATGCTTGACATGTTCAATGTCGATTTTGTTATTGTTCTTGTTGTTATTTATTGTGTGCAGTCGAGTAAGAACAAACCCATAACTGACCCTCCAGGGGTTTTCAGAGAAGGTAAATCACATGGGAGAAGACTGCCCATCCTTCTCCTGAGGAGCAGCTGGTCAATTTGAACTGCATGCCTTTAGGATTGCCGCACAGCTTCTTACAACTAAGTCATCAGAATTCCCTTGTTCAATGCTGTTGTTGTTAAGTGCCATTGAGTTGCAGGTGACTCATAGCGACCCTATGAACAAAAGTCCTCAACACTTGTGTGACTTTCATCCTTTCTCCAGGTTCATAGGTTTCCAGAGGAAGTGGATGCCACTCCTGCTTCCAAGGTTGTTTCAACCGGGGAGCACCACCAAACACTGTCCACCATGGAAAATCATTAACGCATTTGACACATCAGTGTCACAGTGTTCAGCTTCATAGCCACCACAAGTTACCTTTGTATGGCAAGGGCTATATCAGGGCTCTATGACCTAGAAGAATGTTCGAACAAAAACAATTAAAAATAGGCCATCGGGCCCTTCTGTATTTTACCATTCTGGCATGCCCAAATGCTGGTGACCTCTGGGCCAGAGACCCCCAGTGCATTTGGCAAGTCCGCTCTGCCAACACCCACTTGTGGAAAAAAGAAAGCCACAAGCGCCCAAGCATTACATCCTGGCCTCTCTTCCAGAAGCCAGAGGCCCCTCCAGCTGATGCTAAGACTCCCAAGACACATGTCCTTACCCTGCAGGCATGGTCCGACATTTCTGTAATTTACCATTCATGTTCAATGTGGGCAACACAATATCTCAGGCAATATTCTGTGATCCGTAGGATTTTCCTTTGCTTACTTTTGGAAATAAATTGTGAATGATTTCTTCCTAGTCTGTCTTCATCTGGAATCTCTACCGAAACCTCCCCACCATGAGTGACACTACAGTATTTGATATACAGAAGACATAACTTTAGTGTCAGCGACAACCAAGCCACCACAGTATAGCAAACTGACAGATGGGGAGTGATGTTTACTAGATATGAAGATACTTAAAATACTCCTAAGGCAGCTAAGTTGAGTTGAAGTCAAGCTGAAGACTCGTCCAGAGATGTTCTAACTTCATCTTCCTCACTCCGTGGAGCTGCCACACTCCTCAGACACCCAGAAAGCTAGGTCCCTTCTGAGAGTCAGACAGTCACAGGCCCCCTTTCCTTCTGACTGCCCACCCTCAGCCCCCTTGCCATCCCAGAAATCTGCATAGGAGTGAGGGGAGCCCCCACACAGCAGCAGGAGCAGGTCCCTCACGGCAGCTCCACTTCCATCTGACTGTTTGCCTTGGCTCTTGCAGTCACTTCAGGCCTATAAAAGGCATGACTTTTCCAGGAAAAAATCATCATTTTTTGATTCCCTGCTTGTTTTCCACAGGGTGTGCATGACATACAATCATCAAAATCTGTAAATAAATTAGCAGTAATTTGAAGGGTGAGTGTTTTGCTTGGTCACAAAACGTCCTGGGAGTAGGCTTTGGGGATGGATGTTCTAATCAGTGAAGTCAACATGTGGTAACAACTGCAAAACAATATTCCTTCAGGCCTCCGCCCCATGTATCCAGCTTTCCACATCTCTTCTCAGCTTCAAAGACACCTCCATTCCAGTTTGTCTGATTGCATAGGGAGCTCCTAAGGACTTCACAAAGCCTGCAGGGATGCTGTACCCTCTGTGCTTCCGCAGAGCCAGGTAACACAGTGGCATGAATGCCCCTCGCAGAGTTCAGAGGCCATTTAAGAAGGTCCACAGGAAAAGGTCTGTGATATGACAGGGAACAACTGTAAGGTGAAGTGCCCTTCTGAAAGCATACCCAGTCCCCCACATGGGCTGACACGCCATTGTGAACCTCTCCCCTGCCTCAGACCCCCTCAGTTTGATCTTGGGTAGTCACCCCCTGACCTGCTGCTTGCCCTAAATGGCTCAGCATTGTCAGTTGCCTTACCAAGTCAGGTCAGAACTGGGAGAAACAGAAACATTTACACAGTGGTGGGGGAAATGCAAAAGAGCACATTCACTTTGGAAAGCAGCCTAGAGGCTCCTCTAATAGTTAAATATACCGACCACATGACCCAGAAATGCCACCTCTAGTGTGTACCCAAGAGAACAAAAAACAAGTCCAAGCAAAAATGTGTGCATCCATTTTCCTAACAGCCAAAGAGCCAAGGCAACCAAACTCTCTAACAACTGGTTAGTGGATGAACAGAATGTCATATGTCCATGTCATGGAATTCTATCAGTCACAAAAAAAGAAGCAAAGTCATGTGCGCTAACAACTGTGAAGTACAGAAAGCCACTGATTTTAGCATTTAAAATGGGTGAATCATATTCCATATTAATCATAGCCTAATAAAGATGGTAGGGAGAGAAGGGAGGTAAAAGGGAGAGAGGAAAGGGAGGAGGAAGAAAAGATGGCTCCTGAGGTTCAAACCATCAGTTACACAAAGTTACAGTGCCCAGGCCATATAAAAGAAGCTTGTGTGAAAAGCTGGAGTACAGCAGTCCAAGGCTCAGCTACCTGACCCTTGCACATGAGTGGGCTTGTCTTGGTTCTACTGTAATGTCTTGTACATGAAAGCAAACATTGTGGTGGCAGAATGTCTGGTCTGAAAAGAGATGTGAAGATTGTCTCACCCCATGCAGTCTTACAGTTCTCAGACGCACGAGTCACCTAGCCTTTTGTCATACAGGTATTGACTGCGTAAGTCTAGAGCGGTGCTAAGCATCTGCAGTTCCAACCAGCTCTCTGGTGGCATCATGCTGCTATCCTGTGGTCCACACCTTTGAGCAGCAAGGTAAGAAAGTGAAACTCAGAGATGCCACTTAACCAGAATCAGGCTGTGAATTCAGGTTCTTTCCATTACAGTACCCTCAACAGAGGTTCCCAACACCAAGCTCTACAAGAATCCTCGCTTTCACAGAAGGATCCGGATGAGGAGAGCTCCGAGACCCACATCACAACAGGGAAAAGACAGATATGTGATCTAAAAAGTACCACCCAAGAGATATAATGGTCATGCCCAGTCCTGTGAAGATCTGTGTCAGAGAGGAGCCATGGCCACTTGCCCAAATGGCCCAGTGGGGCAACAGGAAATGTGCATATTCATGGGCACATAGCTTAGATTCCTTAGGAAGAATGCTTTAGCCAGAGGAGTGGTCCCAGATAGAGAGGTCATTCTTCCTCAACACAACCTTCCAGATCTTCTGCTCAGACAGGCTGTTGTTGCTAGCTGTTGAGTTCACTCATAGTGGCCCTATGAACGGTAGATATATACCATGTCCTAGCCTGTGCCATCCTCACAATCTCCAACATGCTCACTGTTACAGTCATTGTGCCACTCTATCTCACTGAGGATCATCCTCTTTTATATCAACCCTGTACCTTTCCCAGTTGGGTGTCTTTTTTTTCCAAGAACTGGCAGCTCCTGGAAACATGCCCAAAGAATGTGAGATAAGGTTTCATCATCCTTGCCTCAAAGGAGTGTTCTTTTTGCATGTCCTAAAAGGCAAATTTGTTTTGGCAGTCCACAGGACATTTCAACACTCTTCAACACCACAACTATCCAAAGGCATCAATTTTTTAGTCTTTTTCAGTGTTCAACTTTCAGATGTAAACAAATCAACTGAAAATACTATGCCTTGCATTAGGTATACCTTAGTCTTCAAACTAATAATCTTTAGCACTCTAAAGATGTCCCTGAAAGTAGATTTCCCCAGTGCAACTCGTTTTTTATCTCTTGACTCCTGTTACCATAGGTGTTGATTGTAGACCCGAATAAAATAAAATCCTTGACAACGTCAATCTTTTTGTCATCTATCATGATGCTGTCTATTGGCCCAAAAGTTTGGATTTTTGTTACCTTGATGTTGAGTTATATATGATCTTGAAAGCTTTAGTCTTTGATATTCCACAGTGCTTCAAGTCTTCACTTTCTCCAAGCAAGTTGTGTCATCTGTATAACAAAGGTTGGTGAAAAGTCTCCCTTCAGTCCTAAAGTGATGTTCTTCTTCACCTAGTCCAGCTTCTCAAATTAAATGTTCAACATACAGTTTGGATAAAGAAATGATAGAATACTCATTAAACTTTTCCTGATCTGAAACTATGCAAACAAGTGCTTCTTGGTGTACATTTAGGTTTTGTATGAGCACAATTCAATTTTCTGGGATTCCATTCTTCTTAATGTTAGCCATAATTTGTTATGATGCACATAGTAAAATTCTTTGCATAAATAATAAACATCTTTCTGGTAGTCACTGCGTTCAGCCAACATCCCTGACATCAGAATGAAATCCCTCATATTAAGGTCTCTTCTGAATCCAGGATCAATTGTTGGAAGTCCCCTACTGATGTACAGTTCCAACCATTTTTACATAATCTTCAACAAGATTTGACTTGAATATAATATTGGTGATGTTGTTGTTAAGTGCTGTCAATTATGACTCATAGCAACCTGATAAACAAAAGACCTGAGCCCTGTTCTAGAACTATCATAATTTCTCTAATTTTCATAGAGTTTCTAAAGGCCTGTTGTTTAAGAAGTGGGTGCCAATCCTGCTTCCAAGCCTGCCTTAATCTGGGAGTTCTACCAAACCTTGTCCACCATGGACAGGGTAACCATTATGGCATTTTCACCCCAGTATCACAGCAACCCAATTATCTCAGTACAGCAAACTGACACACTGAAAATTTGCACACTCTTTTGTTTGTTCTTTTTTTGGGGATAGGAACAAATATGGATGTGTTCCCGTTAGTTGTCCTTATAGTTGTCTTGCAAATTTCTTAGTTTAGGATAGTGAGTACATTCAGAGCTATATCAGTTTGTTGAAATACCTCAACTGGTATTCCATCATTTCCTGGGGCTTTACTTTTTGCCAATGCCTTCAGTACAATCTTGGATTTCTTCCTTCAGTACTATTGGAAGCCAATGCCGTTTCATAGTCTTAGTCTGAAGACTTCACTGAAATCTGTACATCATGGGAAGTCCTGCTGATATTTGAAATACTGGTGGCATAGCTTCCAGAATTACAGCAACATGAATGTCACCACAGTATGGCAGACTGACAGATGTGTAGTGAAATCAAAGTGTAGTCTGTAATAAATGAAGTGTCAGTTGATTTAACTATGAAAATAATCTTTTAAGGGCAAACAATTACATTCAAGTTAAAGGTAATCAGGTAGGAAGTCTACTATTTTTGTTTAAAAAGAGAAGTTAAACCTAAGTGGCGGTGGTGGTTAGGTGTCTTCGAGTTGAGTATAACTCATGGTGATCTTAGGAACAACAGGCTCTCTCCTGTGTCATCCTTATCATCTGACATACTTGAGCTCATTGCTGTAGTCACTGTGTCAATTCATCTGGCTGAGAGACTTCCTCTCTTTTGCTGATCCTCTACCTTTCCAAATATGTGATATCCTTCTCCAAAGAATATCCTCCACTAGTAACATGCCCAAAGTGAGAATAAGCTTTGACACCTTTACCTCCAAGGAGCACTGTGTATGCCCCCTCTCCAAGACATAACTGTTTATTTTTTTGGCAGTCTAGGAGATAGTCAGTGCTCTTCTCCAATGCCATATCCCAAAGATATTAATTTTTTTCTCTATCATCCTTATTCACTGTCCAGCTCTCAGATGCATAGCAAGTAATTGAAAAGATCATGACCTGAATCAGGCTCACCTCAGTCTTCAAACTTATATTACTGCTCCTCAATAATTTAGAGAGGTCCCTGATAGCAGACTTTTCCCAAAGCAATACTATCTCCTGACTATTAGTACTAAGGGTGTTGACTATGGATGCAAGTAAGATGAAGTTGTTGACAACTTCAATCTTTTCTCTATTATAATATTGCTAATAAGTTGGGTGGTAAGAATTTTTGCTTTCTTGAAGGCTTAGTCTTAGAATTTCTGCATCCAGAGCTTCAAGTCTTCCTCACTTTCAGCAAGTAGATGGTACACAAGCATTAAAGACATATTAGCAAGAAATGGGAGATACAATTCTGGCAACTGTACCCATGCACAGACACTACTTCCATCTGACACTGAAGACATGTATGTGTGTGTGTGTGGGGGGGGGATGTAGCTATGATATTTTCAGCGGAGCTTCCAAATAAAGACAAACAGATAAAAGACTTTGTGATTTGCTTCCAAAGCTCAGCTAATAAAAATTTTAGGGATACTGTGTTCACTTCAGCAGTACCTATACTAAAACTGGAACAATACGGAGAATATGAGTATGGCCCCTGCACAAGGATGACACGCAAAAATTCTATGAATATAAAAACAGACAAATAAGAAATGGAAAATATCCCATGAATCCCAGTGGCTCAATCCTCAACTAATACTGTGGATGGTGCTAGATCAGGCAGTATTTTATCCCACTGTGCATGGGGTTGCCAGTAGTTGGAGGCCAACCCAGGAGCACAAACAAAAGCAGAAAACAAAAATTATGTTTTTCTAAATGTCACAGTTTTTTGGCATACACTAGTGAGCACATGCAGGACTGAACATGTTTGCTGAAACATCTCAACTGGTATTCTACCAAATCCTAGGGCCTCATTTGTCCCTATGCCTTCCACACAGCTTGCCCTTCTTCCCTCAGTACCATTGCTCTTAACCATATGCTGCTTCTTGAAATGGTCAGTGTTGAAGAACCAGTTTTAATACAGTCACAGTGTATTTCTTCTGTTTGGGAGGTCCTTCATTGTTCAATAGCTTGTCCACAGAACCTTTCAGTACTAGAATAAAGTGGGTCCTAATTATAATTTTCCCTTATTAATCATCATGGAGTAAATTCTGACAAAAATCTTACCACAGGGGTCCCTAGGCTGCGATCTTTCACATCTTTGGCCCATGGAGGGGATAATAAGTTTAGACTCCTGACCTCTCTGTAGCAGCTCTGCATTTCACCAAGATGCTAGCAAGGCTTCTTAATCCTTTCTTATTAAAGGAGGGAGACTGATCTGGGGACAGTCATGCAGGTGAAAGACGCCATCTGAGGGAAGCTACCTCAAGCAAGCAGCATTCAAAACTCAGAGAAACCCAGGAGACAGCTCTCCCCCGGAGCCCTCCAAGGAGCCACAGCCAGAACCTTGATTTGCCCCCCTCACTCCAGAAACATAAGAAAATCAATTCCTGTTCTTTAAAGTCAGCTGTTTTGTGGAATTGTGTCCAGGCAGCTGCAGGAAACCAAGGCACAGCAGACTGCAGGTAACAGGAACTGAGGAGTTCACAACTCCAGGGGGTCTTCCAATTGTTCCCAGTGTTCCCAGAGTCACTGTGATGGTTTCAGCAAGATCATCAATAATCAACTCTGCTTACCAGGTAACTTCTGACTCTTTTAACGTCTTTGTGTGCACACACAAACATACACACCATTCACCCTTCACAAAGCTAACTTCTAGAAGCAAACTGGGGGTGGGGAGGGGGACCAAACACCAAACCATGATAGAGTTCCATAGGTCACAGACTTCCAAAGCTGTGTAGAATGTCTATTCTGCCATAAGCCACTGAAGAGGCTGCATGATTCAAGCCACAGGTGTGTGCTATATTAAAGAAAACACTCATTTATGCATTAAGATGTGAAATAAATAATTCTGAAGCACTGTTAACATTTGACTGTTGGGGTAGTTTGTGGTTTGTGTTTTTTTTTTTAATCTTGCAAAATCACAGTAATACATCCTTTGGCAGGAAGAAAACATTTAGAAACTTAATTTGAAGTTATTATATATACACATACATATACAAGAAAAGGTCCATGCTGCCATACTGAGATTTCTTGGCACTTATGAATATTTATTATACTGCATTCTTGAAAAGAAAAAATATAAAGCTAACATAAATAGGAAACAGACTTATAAGAATCAGTCATATGTTTTCATTATGTAAATTACAGTTAAAGGCCTATAACCAGAATTTTGTTAAAATGCCTGAATGGGGGAGGAGAGATTGCTGGTATTTAGACATTTCCTTAAAATTAGCACATGGGATTTTCAAGGGTTGTTTTTTTTTTCAAACTATTCACTGAGGAACTTCCACAAGCACGCTGTTACTTTCACCAACAGTCACAAGCTCTGGGCAGAGCGCATAGACCCAGGGCTACCCTGACCCCTCTGTTGATGTCAGTCATGACTTAGCTTAGCCAGAGGGAGGGGCAATGTGCTAAACCCTGACTAACCAAACTCAGGTCTCACCCAAAACTCAGCCACCTCCAACCTTGGAGCAAAGAAGTAAGTACCTTTCCAATAAGGCAAAAACTTCCAGCAGCTAGCTAAACACACTCATGTTTTATACATAGTAACAAGGATGGCATTAAGGAGAACATTAAGAGTGAACAGATTTCCCCAAAGATATTAACATTGAGCTTGGGACAGTATCTTAGCGGTGCATCCTCTGAGAAAGAAGCCTGGACACATAGGTGAGAGCCATGTCCCTTTCCCCATCAGTGAGTTTGGGAGCTGAAGTAGCACTTTTCTGCAAATTGTACTTAGCAGACTATAACTCCAAAGGGTCACCAGACACCACGGTATTTAAGAAGGGCTAATTTGTTAAGGCAGGAGATATGGTGGCCTAGTGGGTTAGGAATTGTGCTGCCAACCCAAAGGTATATAGTTTGAATCCACTGGCTGTTCCAAGGAAGAAAGATGGGAAATATCTTCTAGTACAATTTACAGCCTTTGAAAAATCCACTAAAGGGTCAGCTATGAGTCAGTTCTGACTCAACAGCAATGAGATGGACTGAGTTGAATTCACTGAATTGAGTTGTGAGGATTTTTGTTTTCTTGATGTTGAGTTGAAATTCATACTGAAGGCTGTTGTCTTTGATATTGAGCAGTAAGTGCTGCAAGTCTACTTTATACAAGCAAGTTTATATTATAACCTTGTTATTGATGAGTTCTCTTCCAATCCTGATACCATATTCTTCTTCATAAAGTCTAACTTCTTAAATTGTTTTCTCAACATACAGATGGCATATGTATGGAGAAAGGATACATCCCTGACACATAGCTTTCCTGACTTTAAATCATGCAGTGTCACCCTTGTTCAGTTGAAACAACTTCTTCTGATCTATATGTAGATTTAACATGAGCACAATTATATATTTTTTTCTGGGATTCTTATTTTTCTCGATGTTAGCCATAATTTGTAAGGATCCACACAATCAAATGCCTTTTCATAGTCAATAAAACACAGACAAACATCTTTATGGGAGTCTCTACTTTCAGCCAGGATCCATCTGACACCAGTAATGACATGCCTTCTTCCACAGGCTCTTCTGAATCCATGTTGAACTACTGGAAGCTTTCTGTCAATGTACCTTTCCAGCCATTTTTTAATAATCTTTGACAGGATTTTACCTCTGCGTGGTATTAATGACAGTTTGATAATTCCCACATTCTGAAGGATAACCATTAAAAAAAATAGAAACAAATATGGATCTCTTCCAGTTGGTTAAACAGTCTTCCAAATCTCTTGGCACAGACTAGTGAGCACACCCAGAGCTGCATTCATTTATTGAAACATCTGAAATAGTATGCCATAAATTCCTGAGGCCTTCTATTTTGCCAAATCAGCACAGCTTGGACTTCTTCCATCAGTGTCATTGGTCCTTTATCGTATTCTGTTTCCAGAAATGGCTCAGTGTAGACCAAATTTTGTAAAATGGTGTTACATAGTCCTTCCATCTTTTCTTATTTTTCCCTAATATTGGTATACTTACAAAGTTAATATACATTTTATTACACACTATTCTTCATTCATATTGTATTTCATACAATCATTCTCATGCATTGTTGTTGTTTATTGTTATGTGCCATCAAGTTGCTTGCGACTCACAGTGACCCTATGTACAACAGCCCTAAACTCTGCTCTGTCCTGTGCCAATCGCACTGTCTCTAACACTCCAATCCCGATTACCCCAGTCACTGAATCAATCACCTCATAGAGGGCCTTCCTCTCCTGCGCTGTCCCTCCACCCTCCCAAGCTTGATGTCCCTCTCCAAGGACTGGTCTCTCCTCACAACATGTCTAAAGTATGTTAGACGGAGCCTCAGAATCCTTGCCTCCAAGGA
>NW_006400053.1:633003-640901 GCF_000299155.1 Elephantulus edwardii | reverse complement strand
TGTTGACTGTGGAGCCAAGCAAACTAAAGCTGTGAACAATCTCAATCTCTTCACCATCCATCCTGATGTTGCCAGTTGGCCCAGTGGTGAGAATCTTTGTCTTCTTGACACTGAGCCTCAATCCATATTGAAGGCTGCAGTCCTTGACCCTCTGCAGCAACCACTTCAGGTCCTCCTCAGTTTCAGCAAGCAGGGTTGTGTCATCTGCATAACACAGGTTGTTGATAGATCTTCCACCAATCCTGACACCACACTTCTCCTCAAAGAGCCCAGCCTCCTGGATAATCTGTTCTGCATACAGTTTGAAAAGGTATGAAAGGGTTGAAAAGCTCTCATGCACTATGTTTTATAAAATCAATCACCATTGGGCCTTGCCCATCATTACCCAATCTTTTCAGGTATCCTCTGGATCCTTCACATTTCCTTCTTCCCTTCCCACGAAACTGTGTAACCCTTGGTTTCACCCTCTCATCCTCACCCCTCGGCTCCCACCTCTTCCCTCCACGGTCCCTATATGTTTAATTGGCTATTCTTCTATTTTTGCAATAATGGTCTTATGCAGTATTTGTCCTTATGAGACTGAGTTAGTTCACTTAGCATAATGCTCTCTAATCTCTGCCAAGTTATGTACCATTTTTTCTAAATTGTTGCTCCTGAATGCTGCATACTATTCCATTGTGTGGATGTACCACAGTTTGTTTTGCTGCTTTCTGCAGCATTCAATATTTTGCCCATTGAATCCTTCAGTATTGTAACTTGAGGCTTGAATTTGGTCTTTAGATATTTTAATTTGAAAAACGTTGAATTTATTTTACCCTTTTATTTGTCTAACTCCAATTCTTTGCACATTTTTCCATAATATTTTGCTTTATCTTCTCAAAGATAACATCTCAACATGAATAAAACTAAAATCTTCACCACTTGATCAATAGGTAACATCAAGAAAAATGAAGAAATGACTGAAACTGTAAGTTATTTCTTTTTACTTGGATTAATTTACTTAGATACAACCATTGTAGCAGTCAAGAAATCAAAATATGTGTTGCATTGGTGGAAATTTGCTGTCGAAGATCTCTTAAAAGTGTTAAATACCAAGGGTGTCAGTTTTAAAGACTAAAGTACACCTGATCGAAGTCATGATATTTTCAATTGCTTCAAATACACTTGAAAGTTAGATAATGAAGAAAGACAACCAGCAAATACTTGATGCCTTTGAACTGTGATGTTGGTGAAGAGTACTGAATATACCATAGACTGCCAAAAGAACAAACAAAGAGCGCTTTTTACAGACAAGGATGGTAAAATTTATCTTGCACACTTTGGGCATGTTGTCAAGAGGGCTAGTCTCTGGAAAAATGACATCATTCAGGTAAAGGTAGGGAGTCAGTGAAGGAAAGAAAAGGCTCTCAACAAGATGGATTGACACAGTTATTTCAGTCATATGTTTGAGTGTGGCAGAGACTGTGGTGATGGTGCAGGCTTGGCAAGGGTCAGCTATGTTATTCGCAGATGGCCCCTAACAAGAACAATTCTTTAAGGGAGCTCAGGTGAAACATTCTATAAAATGTTGTGCTGCTAATCTAGAGACTGCCCTTCTCTGGTGATCTGAATCCATTAGAAACTCCAGGCAGGCAAGAGCTTGACCATCTCTTCCCATGATTTATAACCTTGAAATCCCACTGTAGGGACTGCTGTGAGTTTGAACTGACTTAAAAAAACCAAAAATAATTCATTATGGAGGGGGCTCTGGCCACAGTTCTAAACATAAAGACAAGCAGTTTAAATCCATGAGCACCTCTACAGAAGAAAGATGGGTAGCCTCCTTCCAATGTCATTTACAGCCTCACAAATCCAAGTGAGAGTTGCTATGAGCAAAACCAATTCAGTTGGCGGGGGGGGGGGGGGGGGGGAGTTGTGTTGTGCTAATGCATTAATGAAGTTTTAGAAAATATTAGAAAAAAGTAATACATGATCATTTTAGAAAACAGAAAAGTGTAATAATGGAGACTATTTCTAATAGGATAGGATTTAGATTGAGAAACCCATGAGGTCAGGGATGAGGCACTTTGCTTGTATTCATAAGAGGATGCTCTAGTTCCTGGGACCCGAGCAAGCCAGAATCTTTCCTTCTTCCCCACCTCATGCTGCCCCTGTCAGGTCCCAAAAACACCACTGCACTGAGCTTGGCCACTCTTTCTGGAGGGCTCATTCCAGGGAGTGAAAGTGTGCCACAAATAGCCTCGTCTAACACAGAGGAAGAAGTGGATCACAGATTCTATAAAACTTCAGCACCTATCCCCAGTCCACACCTTACTGTGCCCTGCTAAGTGGCTTCAGGGAGTTACACAACCACTCTGGACCTTGATCCCTCACTTGTTTATTAAGACTGGTTCCTGCTTCAATGGGTGACTATAGCATTACAGGTAAAGTTGCCCCTACATATACCCCAGTACACATGCTGCTAACAAAAACAGCTATGTTCAAAAGCACCTCTGAGTATAGTTGCCATGTATGAGAGGGTAGGCTTCAAAACAAAAGCCATTTTTACATGTGTCAATAAGCATAAAAAACTTCCACACTACAGAATCCTTAAAAGCTGGGGGAAACAATTGAGTACTACACTGAAGTCCTAAATTCTGCCTAAGATAGCAACTACCAATTCCCTTGGTCTTCCTGGATTCTAATGGTGTATCATTAAATTAGGATCCCTCCTTGGAAAATCCATTGATAAGTACCAACCTGTCTTTGTGTCCTGAGGATTAACCAAAACCAAGAGTTGATGCTGAGGTTCATCACGGTGCATGGTGCAAAAGCTAACAGATGAAGCTTCAAGTTTAACCTAGAGAGGGGAGGAAAATCATAAAATAAGCCTCTTTTCTTTCATCATCATAAGGTCACAGGAAGTTATTTAGAAGTAATTAGGGGAGCTCTGCTGGCCTAGAGCCAAGAAGCTGCACTGCAATCCCAGAGATATGCGTTTCAAATCCACCATATGCTCTGCCGGAGAAGGAAGGGCAATCTCCTCCTGTACTAGTCAGACCTGATTTGACGGTACATACACACAAATAATAAATTTTTTTTTAAAAAGGAAGTACTTAGCACACTGAACAAATATCATTACACAGAGATTAGTCTGGCAAGGCATGTGCAACATGTTTTTTAATAAATACTTTACCTACTCAGTTGATGCTGATTTTGTGTATCGTAGAGTAAACCTCAAGAGAGAAGATTGCCCATCCTCCCATGGAGCAGCTGGTGAATTTGAACCAAATGTCTTTGGGATTGCAGTGCTGCTACTTACCATTGGGCCACCAGAGCTCCTTTGCCATTCAGAGCTGTCCTTTACTATCTCCCACCTGGCAAAACTTCTCTTTCTCTCATTGACCTGCCATCTATCCACCTATTAACACCTTTTCTACAGACCAAACACACTTCTGCATAACTCCCACTGCACAAGCATTCTCCATGCTAATATTTCTTGGTTTCATAGCCAACAGCTCATTTCAGGCCTAGTGTCTGCCATACTGGCCTCTTCTGTCTACTCAGGGTCCCTAGGTAACTACATAGAAACATCCCTGAACATGCCTATCTGCCCCCACAAGCATGCTGGGTCTCTCCCTGGCAGGGTTCCTGAGAGCCACAGGGAGGATCCACACTCCATCTATGTACTGGAGACTTGGCCTTTCTGTATCAGCCCTGGGTGCCCATTATCTGATCTGTAGCCTAGAGAGGAGCACAGAGTAGCAAGTTTAGGATCTCTGATGCTTCACTCCAGATCTTCTTCTAGTACACCTACATCCCAAATCCTCTCTGTGTCTATGAAACCCACTATGACCAGCTCCTAATGTGAAAGACCAACACATTCTATTACAAAGACTGCTCTGAAAACCAGGATGGTCTGAGGAAATGAGAACAGAAGGTATCCACTAAGTCAGATACGCAGATTGCTTGTAAAAGTCTGCAGCAAGGAACCAAGATGGCAATGGTGGAGGAAACAGCTTAAGGAGCTGAAGGAGCCGCAAGATGCATAGAAATGGCCCACCAGAGAGACAGATGCAGCACACAGAAACCAATGCAGCATGACATGGACAGTATGAATTTGTGTCAGAACTTTTGTTAAAATAATTAGTTTGGGAACCACAGAAGCAGTGAGCCATGGGCCCTGACAGAAGCTGCCAGTTGAGCCACTGTGGGACCCACTGCCAGGAGCAAGCAGGTCTGTGGGAATTTGACTGAGTTTTCTTGGGCCACATAGACCCACCAGGAGTGAGCAGGTTTGTGGGAATTTGATGGCATTTTCTTGGGCCCCACTGACAGGCCACGAGCAATTGGTGGGAATTTGACTAAGTTATCTTAAGTCCTGTGGGGCTCAGGGCCCCACTGAGGTGGAGGCCACTGGGCGACGGCACCTAGTGGAGGGCCACTAGGCAAAGAATGCTGAGCCAAAGCTGCTGGATGGGAGACGGAGAGCTGGAATTTGAGTAGGTGCCCCCACTCATGAGCATACTCAGACAGTTGAAATCTGAGTGAGGTCCCCATAAGTGGTTGACCCGCTCCTGTGGTCAACCTGCCCCCCCCCAAGACCTACCCTGCCCCACATTAAGCTCCACACTTGTGATGCATGTCCACTCAATCAACTTGCCTTTAATCTGGAGCACCTTGATCTGACTTAGCTACAAGAGGCTGCTCTCACAGACCCTGAATTGAACCTTCCCTTCAGTCAGAAGTTCAGAGAGAAACATACATGGGGTAGCTGTCCCACTGATTTCTAGAGCATTGTCTTCAGATCAAGAACCTATCAATGTAATGAAAAAAAGCAGGCAATCTCACACCCTACACAAGCACAAAACAAGATGTCATACTCAAAAGGTGACACAGTATCAATGGCTTTCCTTAAGCCAGAAAGTCTGATGAAACTTTGTGACAGAGGATTTAAAAGAACAGTAATTGAATATTTTCAATGGGTAAAAGACAAACTTGAAGAATTATAGGACACAGCAAACAAAAATCAGGAGGAGATTAAAAAAAAAATCAGAACAATGCAGATAGAACAAACAATGCATTAGTGGCACTGGAAAAACAAGAAACCATGATCCAAAGTATGAGGTCCAAGGTTTCAGATGCTGTCAACATGATGCAGGTACACATAAGCAGAATTGAAGAGATGGAACACAGAACCAGTGAAATAGAAGAGAGAATTGTCACCACTGATCTGCTAGAGCAAAAAGCAGACTCAAAAAGGAAGGAAAAAGAAGAAAAATTAAGAGTAATGTGGGACACAATCAAGAGAAATAATATACCAGAAGAATACCATTAGAATACCAGAACAGGAAGAAGGAAGTAAAGGCACTGAAAAAGTTGTAGAAGAATTACTAGAGGAAAACTTCCAAGGCATAATGAAGAATGAGAGAATATATTTTCAAGAAGCTGAGTGAACATCATAAAGAATAGACTGCAAAAAAAAAAACCCACCAGGACATACCATAGTCAAATTTATCATAACCAAAGATAAGGAGAGAATTCTGAAGGCAGTGAGGGAGAAACAAAGAGTAACCTATAAGGGAGAGCAGATAAGATTAAATGCTGATTTCTCAGCTGAAATCATGCGAGTAAAAAGACAATGGAAAGACACATATCAAACACTCAAAGAACACAACTATAAACCAAGAAAGCTGTACCCTGCAAAAGTGTCCATCAAATATGAAGGAGAGATCAAGATATTCCCAGAAAAACAGAACCTAAGGGAGGTTGTAAAAACATTGCAAGAAACACTGAGAAATGTCCTTCTTACAGAGGTGCCACAGAAAGCAGCATGGACCAAAGTAACTAGCAACAACATCAAAAAGAACTCAACAAAATGATAGCAATAAAACCCTGCCTTTCAATAATCACACTGAATGTGAATTGTTTGAATGCACTACTGAAGAGAAAAAAAAGAGTATCAGACTGGATAAAAAACCAAAATCCACCAATATTTTGTCTACAAGAGACACACCTGAAAAATTAAGATAAAGAATAAAAATAAGATGATGGGAAAAAATATACCAATCAAATGGCAACCAGAAAAAAGCAAGAGTAGTGATATTAATCTCTGATAAAATAAATTTCAATGCCAAAACCATCACAAAGTACAAGGAAGGTCACTCACTACATAATGCTTAAAGGGTTAATAGAATAAGAGGACATATCAATAATAAATATCTATGCACTAAATGAAAGACATGCAAAATATATAAAACAAACATTAACAAAATTGAAAAAGGAAATAGACAACACTACCATAGTAGTTGAAGACGTCAATACACCACTCTCAAGAAAAGACAGAACTACCAGAAAAAAAGCTCAACAAAGATGCTCAAAAATTAAATCACACAATAAACCAACTTAACCTCATAGATATTTATAGGCTAATGCACCCAAAAACAAACAAACAAAAATCCCATGGTATATCTTCTTCTCCAATGTGCATGGATCATTGTCCAGAAGAGGTCACATTTTAGGTAATAAGGCAAACATCAATAAATTTAAAAACATAGAAATAATCCACAGCATTTTCTCAAACAACATTGTTACAAAATCAGAAATCATTAATAAGAGGATAAAGGAGAAAAAACGGTACATTTGGAAGCTGAACACTACCTTGCTTGAACATGACTAGGTACCAGAAGAAAAAAAATGAAATTAAAAAGTATCTTGCAACAAATGACAATGAAAAAACAACTTACCAAAACCTCTGGGAAACAGCCAAAGCAGTAATCAGAGGTCAATTTATATAGATAAGCAGACATATCAAATGATCATTGACTCTCTAAACCAACAAATTGAAAAAGAACAGCAAGAAAACCTGACACCTTCTAAAAAAATCTGAAACTATAAAAATTAGAGCAGAAATAAATCAAATAGAAAACCAAAAGACAATTGAAGCTATCAACAAAACTAAGAGTTGGTTCTTTGAAAGGGTCAATAAAATCAACAAACCAATAGTAAAACTAAGGAAAAGACAAAAATAATGCAAATAAGAGATCAAATGGGAAACATCAAAACAGAACCTACTAAAATAAAAAGGCTAACATTGGAATATTATGGAAAAATTATACTCAATCAAATATGAAAACCTAGAGGAAATGGACAAACCCTTAGAAATTCATAACCTACCTAAACTGACACCAAACAAAACTGAACCGCTGGACAGACCCATTACAAAAGAAAAAAATGAAAAGGTAATAAAACAACTTCCAGCCAAAAAAAAGTACTGGACCAGATAGTTTTACAAGTGAATTTTATCAAACATTCAGAGAAGATCTGTCACCAGCTCTACATAAACTTTTCCAGAAAACAGAAAAAAATGGGATTCTCCCAGACTCATTCTATGAAGCAAACATGTTCTTGATAACAAAACAAAGACACCAAAAACAAACAAACAAACAAACAAACAAAACCCCAAAAAACCCTATAGGTCTATACAAAATATCTCATGAACATTGATGCAAAAATCGTGAATAAAATCTTGGCCAATAGAATCCAACAACACATTTAAAAAAAATTCACCATGACCAAGTGGGATTCATAACAAGTATGCAAGGATGGAACAGACCACCAACTACTCATACGCAAGTTCAAGCTGAAGTTGAGGAAAATTAAGCCAAATCCAAGGCAATCAATATATGACTTTGAGTCTCTCCCACCTAAATTTCAGAACCATCTCAGGAACAGGTTTGAGGCAGTGAACACTAATGAGTGAAGACCAGATGAGTTGTGGGAGGATACCAAGGTTATCATCCAGGAAGAGTGCAAATGGTCATTGCAAAGACAGAAGAGGAAGCGAAGACCAAAATGGATGTCAGAAGAGACTCCGAAAATTGCACTGGAGCGCAGGGAAGCCAAAGCACAAGGAAGAA
>NW_006400053.1:618513-631693 GCF_000299155.1 Elephantulus edwardii | reverse complement strand
TTGATGCCTTTGAGCTGTGGTACTGGAGAAGAGTATTGAGAATACCATGGACTGACTGCTAGGAAAACAAACAGATTCGTCCTGGAAAGGGTTAAACCAGGTGACTCCTTGGAGGCAAGGATTCTGAGGCTCCGTCTAACATACTTTGGACATGTTGTGAGGAGAGACCGGTCCTTGGAGAAGGACACACGCTTGGGAGGGTGGAGGGACGGCGCAGGGGGGGAAGCCCTCTATGAGGTGGATTGATTCAGTGACTGGGATAATCGGCATGGGAGTGTCGGAGACAGTGCGATTGGCACAGGACAGAGCAGGGTTTAGGGCTATTTTACATAGGGTCGCTTTGAGTCGTAAGCGACTCGACAGCACATAACAACATCAACATATGATTAGGTATTATTGTCATGACACAAGTCCAGAATGAAGGCTGCATAGTGGAGTGGACTTGTGGAGAGGGATTGTATAACAATGAAAATTTTTCTTTTACTTTTCAAAGAGAAGAGCAAATTCGGGAGGTGGGGTGGGAAGGGGAGGTGGGGTGGGCAGGGAGAAAATTGTAACAATGAATGAATAGAAATCCAAAGTCTCTGTAAACTTTCATTAAAAGTTATCAGAAAAAGAAGTAAAAAAAAAAAACCAAACAGTCTGCAGCAGTATCTACAGTTTCAGGGAACAGTTTGTTTACAAATGACTGCTGGGGTGCCTCTGTGATAAAAATGGCCCAATTTTTCCTTCCGCAGTGGAGAGGCAAGGCATGGTTCATCCATCCAACATGGCTTTTGTTGTTATTGTGTACTGTGAAGTCAGAACTGGCCCTTCAGCTGGCTCTCCAGCAGGTTTTCAAAGGCAGGAAATCAGAAGAGGAGAGTGTCCATTTTTGTACCTTGGAGCAGCTGGTGGATTTGAACCACATGGCTTTGGGTTAGCATTGCAACTCCTTACTAAGCCTACTGTGTGGTAAAAAATGTTTACAAAGGATTGTATCACCACAGAAAGATGTTTATTTTAGAAAGTACTGTTTTCAGAGTATGGTCTCGCCGATATTTTTAATAGTTTGCACAGAGATAAAAACCAAACACAATGTCAATGAAGAATAGTGTAAAGCACAATGTATATGAACTTTGTAAGCAAACCAATAAAAACAAACCAAAAAAAAAGATAAAAACCAAATGGAAACATTTAAAGATTTACTTTAAATTAAACATTAAAGATTTATTTACATAAGAAGGTTAGCTGTGGATGATTATATGTTCCCTGTCCTGTGCTCAAATTGGCAAGCAGCATTACACAATGCGGATGTATTATGGTATTTTTAAATGTCATGGGACAATTTCAAGATTAGAAAGTCAGTTAAGTATGAAAAGATGTTCAGAAGTTCCAGAGGAATGGCATATAATTAATTCTGAAACTACATCTCAATCTCTAATTTTGTTTTAAAAAAATTTCTAGGTTGAAAAAGAGACATAAAGTTGTTAATAATAATAAGTTTCACCACCATTCCATATTGCACTAATTTCAACATGAGGCCATATTAACCACTAATATTTTTAAAACTTTTTAAAATTTAAAACTTTTTTAAAATATTTTCCATTTTTATAAGGGAATGAAGAGATTTGAAATAAAATCACTTGTGCTTTTCTATCACATTGAAAAACCTTAATTTTATTACTTTTATTTTGCTTTTAACTCTTGCTTCTTTGAGTGAAAGTTTACAAATAATATAGGTTTTTCATTCCTCATATAGGTTTGCTTCATAACATTAATCATATTGACTATAGTCATTAATTTATTACAATGCCTGATCAGCTCCTTACTGTGGACTGCTGTTCCTTTCTCTCAAATTTATGTATTACTCATTGTTTTCCTGCCTTTCAATCCTCATCCCTGTTAATCATCTCAAAATAAGTGAACCTACCCTTAGCTTTTTTAAATAGTGGTTTTAATAGTGTCTTTAGTGAATAACTAATTTGAGGTGTTTTTTTGTTTGTTTTGCACCACTCAGCATCATTTTCTCTAGATTCATCCATGCTGTGCTGTGTTCACCAATCTTTTATCATTTTTCAGTGTTACATGGGCGCGTGGCCAGGAGAGACCAGTCCTTGGAGAAGGACATCACACTTGGAAGGGTGGAAGGACAGTGTAGGAGAGGAAGATCCCAGATGAGACAGATGTGTCAGAAACAGTGAGATCGGCTCAGGATAACAGAGTTCAGAGCTATTGTGCATAGGGTAGCTGTAAGTCCTAGTCGACTTGATGGCACATAACAATACTCCATTGTTTGCCACAGTTTCTTTAGCCATTTGTCCACTGTTGATACACGAGATGTTTCCAGTTCAGCTATTGTAAACAACATTGCAATAAACAGTTGTTGTTGTTGTTGTTGTTGTTATGTGCCATTGAATCACCTGCAACCCATAGCAACCCTATGTATAGCAGCTCTGAGCCCTTCCCTATCCCGAGCCCATCACACTAATTCCAACACACCAACTCTCATTGCACCAGTCACCGTATCATACATCTCATCAGAGCTCTTCTCCTGCGCTGTCCATCTGCCTTTCCAAGCACGATGTCCTTCTCCAAGATCTTATCTCATAGATGTATGTTCGTGTCACAGACCTTCTTTTGTTGGGATAAATATCAAATAATGAGTTTGTTAGATAAAATCATATTTCTATTTTTAAACTTTTAAGGAAGACCTAAACTGTTTTCCAAACTGGTCGCACCATTTTACATTCCCACCAACAATGAAAGAGTTCCACACCAGAATTTGTTATTTACTATCTTATTGAACTTTGCAATTGTTGCTGGGGTGAAATGATTATTTCACTGTTGTTTTGATTCACATTTAATAGCTAATGGTCGTGAGCATTTCTTCATGTGTTTCTTGGTCATCTGAATATTTTCTTTAGTAAAGTGTTTCTTCATATCCTCTGCCCATTTTGTAAGTGGATTATTTGTGTTTTTCTCAATGAGGTGTTGGATTTTTCTCTAAATTTTAAGAGATCAGTCCCTTGCCAGGCACATTATCAATTTTCCCAGCTTGTGATTTCTATTTATACTCTTTTTTTTACAACTGAGATTTTATTGTAAGTTTATAAAGAACTTGGATTTCCAGTCATTTATTATTGCACATTTTCCTCCCTGTCTCCCCACCCCCACCTCAGTTAATTTTTTTCTTTGGAAAAAAAGGTTCATTGTTATACAGTTCGTCCCCCTATCCAGACCATTTTACTATGCAGCTCTAATTCTGGACTGTTGTAATACCAATAATACCTAATCATGTATTCCTTTTATACAGTTCTCTCGCTCTCTCATCTATTTCAGTGCATGTACATTATTTATCTCCTTTTCTTTGTTTCCCCCCAACCCCCCTGTCAGTCTTGTTTTATAACAGTGGCATTACAACTATTTGTCTTTTTGTAACTAAGGTATTTCACTGAGCACAATGTCTTCCAGGGTCACCCATTTTGTATAATATTTCACGAGTTCCTTGTTTTTCAATGCAATGTAGTATTCTATTGTGTGAATATACCACAATTTATCCATCCATCCATCTATCTGTTGATTTGCATTTGGGTTTTTTCCTACTCTTTGCTATTGTGATCAAAGCTGCAATAAACATGGGTGTGCATATATATGCTCGGGTAGCAGTTCTGGTTTCTTTAGGATATATTCCCACTAGTGGAATTGCTGGGTCAAATCGTATTTCTATTTCCAACTTTTTGAGAAAGCACCACACTGCCTTCCATAGTGGTTGCACCATTTTACACTCCCACCAACAGTAAATAAGGGTTCCAGTTTCTCCACCACTTTGCCAGCATTTGGTTTTTGCTATTCTTACTGGGATGAGATGATATAGTTGTTTTGATTTGCATCTCTCTTAGAGCTAGGGATTTTAAACATTTCTTCATGTGTTTATTCACCATCTGAGTGTCTTCTTTAGTGAAGTATCTGTTCATATCCTGTGCCCATTTTGCAATTGGGTTGTTTACCTTTATCTTGTTGTGGCGCTTGAGCATTCTATAAATTCTATGAGGAGAAATGTGGGGTCAAGATTGGTGGACAATTTATCAACAATCTGCGTTACGCGGATGACACAACCCTGCTTCCTGAAACTGAGAAGGACCTGAAGCGCCTGCTGCAGAGTGTCAAGGACTGCAGCCTACAATATGGATTGAGGCTCAATGTCAAGAAGACAAAGATTCTCACCACTGGACCAATTGGCAGCATCAGCATGGATGGTGAAGAGATTGAGATTGTACACAGCTTTAGTTTGCTTTGCTGAAGAGCAATGGTATCTCTTTGGAGACTAAGGTGCGTTGATACAGGCCATGGTCTTCGCAATCACCTGTTATGCATCAGAGAGTTGGACAATGACCAAGGACGATAGAAGAAGAATTGATGCCTTTGAGCTGTGGTGCTGGAGAAGAGTCTTGAGAATACCCTGGACTGCTAGGAAAACAAACAGATTTGTCCTGGAAAGGGTTAAACCAGGTGGCTCCTTGGAGGCAAGGATTCTGAGGCTCCGTCTAACATACTTTGGACATGTTGCGAGGAGAGACCGGTCCTTGGAGAGGGACATCATGCTTGGGAAGGTGGAGGGACAGCGCAGGAGAGGAAGGCCCTCTATGAGGTGGATTGATTCAGTGACTGGGATAATTGTGTTGGGAGTGTCAGAGACAGTGTGATTGGCACAGGACAGAGTGGAGTTTAGGGCTGTTGTACATAGGGTCGCTATGAGTCGCAAGCGACTCGACGGCACACAACAACAACAACAACAACAACAAGTCCCTTATCTGACATGTCATTACCAAATATTTTTTTCCCAGTCTGTGGCTTCTCTTTATACTCTGTTGGAGAAGTTTTTGGATATTCATTGGGACCTGATTCATAGAATGATTCCCATTCGTCTATTTTATCCTATCTCAGTTGTAGGTCTCTTAATACTCTTGATGTACATAAGGATTTCCTTTTTAGGAGGTTACGATCACACAACTTTTCCTCTTACTAGCTGTGTATTATCCTTTATCTTTGATAGTGTATTTGTGCTATAGTTAGGGCTCTGAAATAAGCCCACATTTTCCTTATTAATTCTTTAGTTTTGGGTTTTGTGCCTCAGTTCTTGATCCACCTTGAGTCAGTTTTTGTTAATTCTATGAGATATAGCCACAAACTGTGGCTGACTCTGAGAAGAATGGGAAACCCAGAACATTTGATTGTGCTTGTGTAAAATCTATACTGGGACAAGGAGGCAGTCATCAGAACAGAGCAAGGAGACACTACATGGTTCAAAGTGGGGGAGGGTATACGCCATGGATGTATTCTCTCTCCATACCTTTTCAATCTATATGCAGAATAGTTCATCCAAGAGGCTGGGTTGTATGAAGAGGAATGTGGTATCAGGATTAGAGGAAGATTCATCAACATTCTGTATTGTGCAGATGACACAACCCTGCTTGCTGAATCTGAGGAAGACCTGAAGCGTTTGCTGCAGGCTTCAATATGGATTAAAGCTCCATATCAAGAAAACAAAGATTCTCACCACTGGGCCAATTGACAGCATCATGATGGATGGTGAAGAGATTTGATTGTTAACAGCTTTAATTTGTTTGGCTCCACAATCAACATTATTGGTACCAGCAGTCAGGAAATCAAGAGATGAGTTGCATCGGCAAAGTCGGCTGTCAAGGACCTCTCCAGAGTACTGAAGAACAATGATGTCAGTCTGGAGACTAACATGTGCCTGATCCAGGCCATAGTCTTTGCAATTGCTTACAATGTATCAAAGAGCACGATTATGACTAGGGATAATAGAAAGAGAATTGATGCCTTTGAGCTGTGGTGCTGGAGAATAGTTTTGAATATATCATGGACCACCAAGAGAACAAATGGGTTCGTCCTAGAGAGGCTGAAGTCCGCTTGCTCCTTGCAGGCAAGGATTCTGAGGCTCCATCTGACATACTTTGGGTACGTTGTAAGGAGGGACCGGTCCGTGGAGAGTGACATCATGCTTGGAAGGGTGGAGGGGAAGAAAAAGAGAGGGAGACCATAAATGAAATGACTAGGGTAATGAGGGTAGGTGTGTCGGAGACAGTAAAGTTGGCAGAGGATTGAACCGGTTTCAGGGCTGTTGTACATAGGGTTGCTATGAGTCGCAAGCGACTCAACAACACATAACAACAACAACTATGAGATACAGATCTTGTTTCAATTTTCTGCAAATAGATAGCCAGTTTTACCAGCACCATGTGTTAAAGAGGCCGTCTTTCCCACTTAGCATGTTTTATCTCTGTCAAAGATCAGCTGTCCATAGCTGAATGGATTTCTTTTTGAGTTCTCAAATCTATTCCCCTTGTCCAAGTATCTGTTGCTGTACCAGTATGAAATATCTTCACTTGAGTAATTGTCCTACTTTGTTATGAGTTTGCTAATAACACTAAAATCATTCACTGAATATACTACATGTTTGCTTTCAAATAAAGCAATCATGTACACATGTAAAACAGGAGCATTCAACATAAGACCATAGCCTAACGTTACCTCTTCTGTTTCACCACACTTCCAAGATTATCTGGCATCTCCCACATCCCAGCAGCTCTATTGTTTATTCACTAAAAGTCAGACTGGGCAAACCCCCACATCATTTGGGCATGGGTACTTTTCCATGTAGATGCCATCAGGGGGTGCCAGAAGCACGTGTGATCTCTTGATCACAGAAGTGGAAGTTAGCCACAGAAAGGAATTCTTCCGGGAATGATTGCTAGCTAACTGAGAACCAATTCCTAGCTGATGCTCTGGTGGGTTCCTCAGGCTGTAAATCGCATGAGAAGACAATTTCCATCTTTATCCCTTGGAGCCATCGGTAGATTCAAACTGCCAGCCTTTCTTTAGCTTGGCAGCATCATCTCCTATCCTGTTATTGTCATGTATGCTGCTGAGTTAGAACCAACTCATAATTGGTCCTCCAGTGAGTTTTCAGATGCAGTAAATTGCATAGGAGGTGGCCACTTTTCTCCTGCAGGACAGCTGGTGGATTCAAACTATGTACCTTCAGGCTGTCCATGCAGCTCCTTACCACTAGGCCACCAGAGCTATTCACTAGGCCACCAAATTTCCCTGCCTCCAAAAAATCACAAGGAAGACATAACTACAAACTGCACATG
This sequence comes from Elephantulus edwardii, assembly GCF_000299155.1. Lineage (NCBI taxonomy): Eukaryota > Metazoa > Chordata > Mammalia > Macroscelidea > Macroscelididae > Elephantulus > Elephantulus edwardii. Next base: position 624,533 of record NW_006400053.1, on the reverse strand, counting down.
TCCCTATTTTAATTACCCCTGGAATAACTTTAACACTGTGAAAAACTCTGTCTTTCCAGGCTCACTCTGCCAGTCAGAAAACAAGTGTTGGTGCAAGTGAAAACATATTATGTGTGCAGATATTTGTTAAAGGAAGTAATTACATGGTTTAAGATCAGGAAGGGTGTGCATCTGGATTGTATCCTTTCTCCACACATATTCAATCTGTATGCTGAGGAAATAAGTCACAAAAGGATTGGAGGAAGATTCATCAACTTTGTTTGCTAAAGGGGAGGATGAAATAAAATGCTTGCTGCAGAAAATCAAGGACTATAGCCTTCAGTATGGATTGCATCGCAACATCAACAAGACAAAGAGCCTCACTGACCACAGAACCAACAGTCAAAATTATGATTGTTGTTGTTGTTGTTGTTGTTGTTGTTATGTGCCATCAAGTTGCTTGTGACTCATAGTGACCCTATGTACAAGAGCCTTAAATGTCGTTCTATCCTGTGCCAAACTTGCAGTATCCAACACACTCATTCCCACCACCCCAATCACAGAATCAATCCATCTCATCGAGGGTCTTCCTCTCCTGCGCCGTCCCTCCACTCTCCCAAACATTATGTCCCTCTTCAAGGACAAGTCCCTCCTTGCAACATGCCCAAAGCATTTCAGATGAAGCTTCAGAATCCTTGACTCCAAGGAGCATTCTGGCTTTACCCTCTCCAGGACAAACCTGTTTGTTCTCCTAGCAGTTCATCGTATATTCAACACTCTTCTCCAGCACCAGAGCTCAAAGGCATCAATTCTCTATCATCCCTAGTCACTGTGAAACTCTCCAATGCATAGCACATAATTGCAAAGACTATAGCCTAGATCAGGCGCACCTTAGTCTACATCCTGACGTCATTGCTCTTCAGTACTCTTGAGAGGTCCCTCACAGCTGACTTTCCCAATGCAGTCCATCTCCTGATTTCCTGGCTGCTGTTACCAAGAGTGTTGACTGTGGATCCAAGTAAACTAACACTGTTAACTATCTCAATCTCTTCACCATCCATACTGATGCTGCCATTTGGCCCAGTGGTGAGAATCTTTGTCTTCTTAATGTTGAGCTTCATTCAGTCCATATTGAAGGCTGTCCTACTCAGTTTCAGCAAGCAGGATTGTGTCATCTGCATAAGGCAGGTTGTTGATGATTCTTTCACCAATCCTGATGCCACATTCTTCCTCATACAGCCCAGTCTTGGATGATCTGCTCTGCATATAGATAGATGGAGGAAAATTGAAGTTGTCAATAATTTCATCTTGCTTGGATCAACAATCAACACCCTTGGTACCACAGTCAGGAAATCAGAAGACATACTGCACTGGGCAAATCTGCTTGCAGGCACCTCTCCAAAATACTGAAGAGCAATTATTTCAGTTTGAAGACTAAGGTGCACCTGCTTCAGGTCATGGCCTTCTCAATCAACTGCTATGCATCAGAGAGCTGGAAAATGAATAAGGATTACAGAAGAAGAAATTTTGTCTTTGAGTTGGGGTTCTGAAGAAGAGTACTGAATATCCCATAAACACCAAAAGAACAAACATACATCTTGGAAAGGGTGCAGCCAGAGTGCTCTTTGGAGGTAAAGATGGAGAAGCTTCATTTTTCATACTTTGAACATGTAACCAGGCAAGGCTAGTCCTTGGAAAGGTTCATCATTCTTGGAAAGAATGAAGGAGAGGAAGATCCCCAACGAGATGGATTGACACTGTGACTTCAGCAATGAGCTCTAGTGTCTCACAAATTACGAGGACGGCACAGTATAGGGCAGGTTTCAGATTGGCTGTTCAGAGAGTCACTATGGGACCTAACAACAACAAATGGTGACTTAGTGGTAAAAGACTACGTTGCAATCTCAAAAGCACAGTGTTCAAATCTATCAGCTGCTCTGTGGGAACTTGGACCTGGAGGCAGTTGCCAGAACAGAGCAAGGAAACACTGCATGATTCAAAATTGGGAAGGGTGTGTATCAAGGATGTGTCCTAACTCCATATTTTTTCAGTCTATATGCAAAACAGATCATGCAGGAGGCTGGGCTCTATGAGGAGAAATGTGGCATCAGAATTGGAGGTAGACTCATCAACAATCTGTGTTATATAAATGACACAACCCTGCTTGCTAAAACTGAAGACGATTTAAAGTGCTTGCTGCAGAAGGTCAAGGACTGTAGCCTTCAATATGGATTGAAGCTCAACATCAAGAAAACAAAGATTCTCACTACTGGGCTGATTGGCAGCATCATGAAAGATGGTGAAGAGATTGAGATTGTTGGCAGCTTCAGTTTGCTTGGCTCTACAATTAACACTCTTGGTACCAGCAGACAGGAAATTAAAAGACTCAATGATACACAACAACAAACATTGCTACTGACACAATTTCACTAGAAATCACACGATTTTAAGACTGATCCAAATTTGGGAGTGTGTACTTAACAACATGCCTCTGGAAACTCTATGAACTCTGATAAATGACAGTAGTTAAGAAAGGCTTCAGGCCTTTTGTTCATAGGGTCACTATGAGTCATGTTTGACCTGATGGCAATCAACAACAACAACTTCAAATACTTAAATACAAAATAATAGTTTTGTTACAAAAACATTATTTTATTTTATTATTGTGATTTGAAATAAAGTTTAGAAAGGCTGGTTTTCATTAACTTCTTTTTACATATTTCTCTCCCTTCTTTTCCTTCCCCCCTCCTCAAGTCTACTTCATAATGCACCTCTTGTTATTATTACACATACAATGCCTAATCATACATTCCTTTCAGACAGTGCTTCCCTTCATCTGTTCCAGTGCAGTGTTCATTATCTTGCCATGGTTTTGCTGTTTCCTCCCCAACCCATATTAGGGTGATTTTGTATCAGCAATGTTGGGTACTATTTGTCCTTTTGTGACTGAGATATTTGACCCAGCATAAGGTCTTGCAGGCTTACTCACATGTGTAATGTTTTACAAGTTCATTGGTTTTCAATGCTGTGTAATATTCTGTGAATATACCACCATTTTTATACCCACTTGTTTGTTGATGAGCTGCTTCCATCTCTTTGATATTGTGAATAATGCAGCAATAAACATGGGTGTGCATATGTGTGTTTGAGTTGTGGCTCCAGTTTCTTCAGGGTCTATTCCCAAGAATGGGATAGCTGGGTCAAATGGTATTTTTATGTCCAGCTTTTAGAGAAAGCATCAGATCGCCTTCCATAGTGATTGTACCATTTTATATTCCTACCAGCACTGAATAATGGTTCCAATCTCTCCACCACTTTGTCAGTATTTGTTTGCTCCCTTGTTGAACTTGGCTATTGTTGCTGGGGTGAGATGATATCTCAGTTGTTTTAATTTGCATCTCTCCAATAGCTAGGGATTTTGAACATTTCTTCATATGTTTGTTAGTCATCTGAATTTCTGCTTTGGTGAATTTTCTATTTATATCTGGTGCCCATTTTGTGATTGTGTTGTTTACTGTTTTCTTGTTGAGGTGCTAGAACAGTCTATAAATTTTAGATATTAATTCCTTATCAGACATATCAGCCAAGTAATTTTTCCCCAATCTATGTGTTTCCTTTTTACCTTATTGGAAAAATGTTTTTTATTTGCAGAGGTATATGATTTTCAGAAGGTTCCACTCATCTATTTTATCCTTTCTTGTGACAGTTTTTCATTATGCTTGGAAGTCTGTTCATGCTATAGATTAGGGCTTATAAAGTTGTTCCTAATCATTCTCTGATGAATTTTATAGTCCTTCATTTTACTCCTACATCCCCAATCCACCTTGTGTTGGTTTTTGTGTATAGTGTGAGATGTGGGATTTGCTTAAGTTTTCTGCAGATAGATTTCAAATATTGCCAGCATTTGTTCAAGAGGCTGTTTCCCCACTTAACTGATTTTATCTCCTTATCAAAGAATTGATGTCTTTGAGCTGTGTTACTGGAGAAGAGTATTGAGTATCATGGACTGCTAGGAAAACAAACAGATTCATCCTAGAAAGGGTTAAACCGGGTGGCTCTTTGGAGGCAAGGATTCTGAGGCTCCATCTAACATACTTTGGACATGTTGTAAGGAGAGACGGGTCCTTGGAGAAGGACATCATGCTGGGGAGGGTGGAGGGACAGCGCAGGAGGGGAAGGCCCTCTATGAGGTGGATTGATTCGGTGACTGGGGTTATCGGGGTGGGAGTGTCAGAGACAGTGCGATTGGCACAAGACAGAGCAGAGTTTAGGGCTGTTGTACATAGGGTCGCTATGAGTCGCAAGCGACTCGACGACACATAACAACAACAGCAACAACAACATCAAAGTCTGTTGGAAAATAGGTATATGAGTTGATTTTTGGGTTCTCAGTTCTATTCCATTGGTCTGTGTCTGTCACTGTACCAGTACCATGCAGGCTTGACCAGCTGTGTAGTTGGATTTGAGATCAGGGAATGCGATGCCTCCTATTTTGTTTCTCTTTTTCAAGAATGCTTTGCTTATTTGAGGTCTTTTTCCATTCCAGACAAAATTAGAAATTGCCTTTTTTATTCCATTGAAGAATGGAATTGAGATTGCATTGAACTTATAGATTGCTTTTGGTAGAATTGTCATTTTCACAAGATTGAGTCTTCCTATCCATGACTATGACATATATTCCTCCATTTCCCTAGGTCTCTTTTTGTTCATTGAAGGAGTAGTTTGTCCTTTTCTTGGTATAGGTCTTTTATGTCTCTAGTTAGGTTTGTTCCTAAGTATTTAATCTTGTGAGTATCTATTGTAATTTGTATTGGTTTTCTTAGCTTCTTTTCTATGTTCTCTTTTTCATTGTAGAGAAATCCAACTGGTTTTTGTATGTTGCTCTTGTATCCTGCTACACTGCTAAATTGGTAGACTATATTCAACAGATTTCTTCTTGAGTCTTTTGGGTTTTCTAAGTATAGTATGATATCTGCGTATAGACATAGTTTTACCTGTTGTTGTTGTTGTTAAGTGCCATGGAGTCATAGGTGACTCACAGAGACCCTATGAATGAAAGACCTGGACACTTGTATACCTACTCTTTGCCAATTTAGTTTCCTCTGATTTCCTTCTCTTGCCTTATTACTCTAGCTCAGACTTCCAATACAATATAGAATAGGAGTGGTGATAGTAGGTATCATCATCTAAATCCTGGTCTCAAGGGGAATGCCTTTAATTGAGTCCACTGAGAACTATATTTGATGCAAATTTTTAAGTCTAAAGACCAATTTATTCATTTCACAATTAGGAAAACTGAAGTCCAGTCAGGTATTACTTGCATGAAGTATCTCATTTAATCCTCATAGCACTCAGAATAGCTAGGTGCTATTATTGCCTTGGCTTTAGGGCTGAGAAAACAAAGATGTTCAGTTACACAGTTCGCAGTCACAGAGTTCTGCCCTTGCTGTCTGGCTGCTGCCCTGCTCAGGCACAAAGAAGTAGCCAGTAACAGAGTCAGGCTCAGATTCTTGAGTTCAGAATTCCAACCCAGTATTTCTTTTGCTTCTTATTTAAGGACTATTCTGGTATTTGCACCAGAAAGTTTCTATTGTTTTAATAACTCTACAGAGTTATTTCACTAGCATTCTACTCTTTAACAAGACAATTAGACTTTATAGAGCTTTCACCAATAATAAGGATAACACATACCTGCTCCCCAGTGGGAAGAGAGAGCACCTGTGGTGTGGGTCCAGCCCTTTCCCTGAGTGCAGTGTAATAAGCCAGGGCTGCTTCCCAAATCCCTTCAGAGTCATACTGCAGAATATCCACTGGGTACACACCTGCTGTGGGGATAAAAGGTAAGAAAGGACAATCGTTTCAGTCTTTCTTTTGTTTAAAGTCTAATATTTCTTGAGGTTCTACAAAACACACATACACAAAACTCTATATTGAATGCTAACTTTATTCACTCTTTTTATAAAGAGAAAGTATTCATTAAGAAGTACTCAAATAGACCACTTGTCTGTCTCTCTCTCTCTCTCTCTCTCTCTCTCTCTCTC
>NW_006400053.1:613585-618413 GCF_000299155.1 Elephantulus edwardii | reverse complement strand
CACACACACACACACACACACACACACACACACACACACATATTCATTTTATGGAGTCAAGACAGTTTCTCTGCACCATGAACTGAGCAAACCCCTCTCACTGATGGGACTTGTCCCCCAAGCTGTTCCTTCAGGTGTCCCAATGCTCCCTACCAGCCTGTTCAGATGGATTGAAGTCTGAATCCTGGATCCTTACAGAGACCATGTCAAAAGCATCATCAAGATAAAAAACAAAAAAACAAAACCCAAACCATGCATCACATCCCTCCATTATCCATAACTCCATTCGAGACTTCAGCATCTCATAAGAACCTCTTATCTATCTCTTTCCCATCTGTCTTACCCTGTTATTGCTGCTGTGTACCATCAAGTTGGAATCAACACATGTAATGCTCTAGTGAGTTTTAAGAGGTAATAAATGAAGAGACTGTTCATTCTTTTCCCCTGGAACATTTGGTGGATTAGAACCATGTATTGTTCCATCATTAACACAATTCCTTATTGTTAAGGGAGCTCTGGTGGTCTAGAGGTGGGAAGCTGTGCTGCAACCCCAAAGGAACACAGTTCAAATCTACCAGCTGCTCTCCAACAAAAGGATGAGTAATCTTCTCCCGTGCAATTAACAGCCTCTGATCCACCAGAGGATCAGCTATGAGTCAGTTCTAACTTAATGGTACACAACAACAAGAAGCCACCAAAGCTCCCCATCCTCCACTTTATCCACCATCAATAAAAATAACAACAGCAGGGAAATGTGGCACTCGGCCTACCTCATCTCACTACTGAATCCATCTTTAACTCTATTTACAGAAGGCAGGGTCTGGGAGTGTAAAAGGAACTCTTGTATCAGTTAAGTCTCAGGTTGCTAACCAAAATGCTGGTGGTCTGAGCACACCAGCAGCTGGCAATATGTCCCTTTTAATGATTAAAGCCTCAAAAACACCATGGGCACTTCTACTCTAGGAGGGGTCCCAACCAGTCAATTCTACAGGACCTTCAATGAAGCCTGGTTGCTTCACAGCACTCAACCTGTTCTAGAATCTCTGCCTCAGGCTCCTTCTCCCTCAGCATCACCGACCTCAAGACTCTTCTCAAACAGCAACACTCCCAAAAGCCCAAAAGCCAAGTACAAGGGCTTTGGCGATCACTGAGTTCAAATCCCAGACAGGACATTTTTCTTACCCTAATTCAGACACCTGAGCTGGGGGGCAGGAGTTGGGAGAGCATGTCACCATGATGCTTCACCCCTCTACTTCCCATGCACACACAGACAGCTCCTCAGGGTTTGGTACACAGCGTCCCTCCTCCCCATTGTGTAAATAGGGTCCCATCTCAGCATCACCTCTACTTTGTAAATGGGAGTGGTGGTTCAACATATCTATCCATTGAAACTACTGCTTCTAGTTGATTGAGTGGCTTCACATGAGCATTAAATAAAAGGGGGGAGAAGGTCTTGCAGGTTGCACAATTTAAAGAATGTAATCAATGTCACTGAACTATGTGTGGAGGGATCTTTGAATTGGTGTATGTTCTGTTGTACATATTGTTGTTGCTTTTATTGTGTATTCTTGAGTCGGTATCAACTCATAGCTGACTCTCCAGCAGGTTTCCAGAGGCAATCAATCACACAGGAGTAGATTGCCACCTTTCTCCCACAGAGCAGCTGGTAGATTGTTATCATATGCTTTTGGGTTGGCAGGGCAGTTCCTCACCACCAGGCCACCAGAGCTCTCTCTCCAGTGTGTGTATTTCTAACAGTGTGAGTATGTATAGGGTGTGGGTCCTGTGCTGCTTCAATCCTGGGGCACTCATTCACTCTGCAGCCTTGGTACAAAGCATCCTGGGGAATGTCATTTTGTGGTAGAGAGATCTGACTCTGGTGACAGTCCATAGAGAGCCCCTGCTAACCCAAGGCTGTGCATCCCTGGCAGCCTGAATCCACCATGGCTCCCTGGGAAGATATGCAGCCTCCTCCAGCCATAAATTAAATCCTCAGAAACTCCAGGGTCACAGTGAGGTGAACCAACTAGACAGCAATGAGTTTACATTTTGGGAAAGATGCAGGCCAGATCTGGGCTGCTAATCCACACCAAGGATTTTTGCAGAGCTGACAAAGGGCCTTAGCCAAAAGTCTGAGAAGAAGCTGAACTTAAAAATAAAACTTATTGCCATCCAATGGGTTTCAACTTGCAGCAATCCTACAGAACAGAGTAGAATTGCCCCAAATGGCCCTGACAGCTACTCATTTTTATGGACCTACCTCATTTTTCTGCAAAAGAGCTGCTGGTTCAAAGTCTCCCACTTCCTTTTATTTTGTTTTTGGTTTCCAGCAGAATTCTTTAACCACAGTGCTATTTTATCTCCTCAAGCTAACCCAAAAGTCCCCTTTTCTAAGCTGAAGGGACAGTGAGGATGTTGCTGGAAGGGGTGCTCTAGAGACAGGACACCCCACCCAAGACCACCAGCTCAGGAGGGATGATGCTTGGGGCCCTGGGCAAGCTCTGGCTCCCCGTAGACTGCCCAGGGTTGCCCGCATTAGTGCTGGTGGTGTGGAGTTAGGAGAAATGGAATAATCTTGTTCATTCTATATCATGAAATTATTTTGCCCACAGGTTAAGCCCTCTCACAGATGTCTAGACAGATTCTAAAGATCCCTTTCCCAAAACAACCTGATCCAACTGACCCCCAGTGTCCAGAAGACCTCTAAGGCCAGCCATCCTCCCTGACCTCGTCCACCACCCAGTGAGGGAGTGTTAATAGTCGCAAGATAACATGGCCCTCAAACTCCCTTGTGCAGACATGGCCAGCAGCCCCTCAAGCTGGGAGACTCTCCAACGCTTTTTGTGTTCATTATTTCCTCTTCCCTTGAGGGAATTCCCCATCAGAAAAGTTTGGCAGCTTCCCTCCTACACAGAAAACTTTCAGTTGGCCTTCTGGAAAATTAAGTGGGAGTGAAATGGAAGCTGCTCACAGTCAAAGAAGAGAAAGCAACTAGCTCCTGCACAGTTCTGTGAGGAAGAAGGCCAGAAAAATGGCAGAGCCTCTCTCAGCCTCAAATTCCCCCTCCTCAACCAGCCACAAGGAATAGGACCCCTTCTTGTTTAAGAAGATACTGCTCCTAAAGGAGAAGGTTCTCAGGGTTCCTCCCTGCCTCTTCCTTCCAAAGCTCCCTCCTACTCATGGCCTCCACCCCACTCTTAGCCCCACAGACAGTGCCCAAGGCGCCTTTGAGGACATGAATAACTGTGAAAGTTTTGCTTCCTGGGGGCAGGTCTCCACACTTCCTCTCACAGTGAGGGAAGTCAGAAGGAGGCCAGGTTCCAGATGTGGTATGCTAACAACGTGCTAAGAAATCTTTTCAGTACAATATAACATGCTTTCATGAAGCAAGCATTACAGTTGGGGGATTGTAATTCACTGCAGACCATAAAAGAAAATTGAAATCCAAAACCAGCAACAAATTTAGAAATTTCCTTTAAGCACTATATTTCCATTGTCTCTCCGAAAAACAAAAACAGTGGTATATTTTGAGGAATTCTTCTTAAAAAAAAAAAACCACATTCTTCTACGGACAATTCTTAAATCATTCAAGATAAAAATTGTTTTTAAAAAGCACAAGTCCACAGGTTAGAAACTACTATTTGACAAGTCTAATGATTGATTAAGAGCTTTCTTACTTGTTAATATGTAAACTACAATGTCAAATAACAAAAACTGTGAAAGGGGTCAATGCTCTTCAGGTAATCACACATATGTGGCAATTATTATTGAAAATATCAATGAGCATATTTTAAATTGTACTCAGTCGTGTCATTACCTTGGAGTATAAATTGACTCACATCCAACTCTCCAGTGGGTTTTAAGAGGCAATAAATTGCACAGGTGATTTTCCATTTTCTCCCACAGAGCAGCTGGTAGATTTGAACAACCAGTCTTTGGGCTGGGAGTGCAACTTCTAACTTGCTAAGCCACCAGAGCTCCCTGTTTTAGCCCTGCTCTTAAGAATGAGCTTTCCAATAATGGTCTTTCTTATTTGTCCTTATGTGGCTGAGTTAGTTCACTCAGTATAATGTTCTCCAGTCTCTCCCAAGTTATGTAGTATTTTTCAAAATCATTGCTTAGTGCTGCATAGTATTCCATTGTATGAATGTACCATACCATTGTTGCAAAAATGGAAGGATAATTTGTAAAACACACATGGGAGCACAAGAGGGGGAAGGTGGGAACAGAAGGGTGAGGATAGGTAGGGGGGAAACCACAAGGTTGCACATTTGGGTGAGTAGAGGGAGGGGGGAAAGAAATGGGAAAGATCTGGATGAAAAAACAGGGTAATGATGGGCAAGGTCCAATGGTGATTAATTTGCTAAAACATAATGTATGTTAGCGATTGTATGAAACACAATGTGAATGAAGAATAGTGTGAAACACAATAAATACAAATTTTGTAAGCAAAGCAAAAAAACAAAAAAAAAGAAAAAAAACAAATAAGGAAAAAAAAAAGAATGAACTTTCCAAAAGCTTCATTTATTTTTTTTTTTAACTAACACAAGGTTTTTATTAATTCACACAATTTTACAGTAAAGATCCCAAAATTAGATGGATGGATAGATAGATAGATAGATAGATGATAGATAGATAGATAGATAGATAGATAGATAGATAGATAGATAGATAATAGACATACAGATAATAGATAGAATATCTTAGATGGAGATAGAGATATCTATATATTCATAATTTATCCTTGTTTTTGTTTCTTGTTTCATTACATATTTAACTATTTTTGGTCAAACTTAATACAGCAAGTTAGGTTCTCATTTAATAATTT
>NW_006400053.1:612020-613485 GCF_000299155.1 Elephantulus edwardii | reverse complement strand
TTGATTGCATCTTCAATCGATCTCCAACTGTAAAAGTTGGTAGAAATCTTCTATTTCCTGTTCTTTGGCTTTGGTTATTGGTGCATATATCTGAATGATAGTGGTATTCACTGGACTTCCTTGTATACATATCGATATTATCCTGTCACTCACAATATTGTACTTCAAGATGGATCTAGAAATGACTTTCTTAACAATGAAAGCAACTCCATTTTTTCTCACCTTTTCATCTCCAGAGTAATATATCATATGATCATCTGACTCAAAATGCCCCATGCCAGTCCATCTCATTTCACCAATGCCTGCCTAGTATGTCAATATTTATGCATTCCATTTCTTCCTTAACAATATCTGATTTTCCTACATTCATGGTTCTCACATTCCATGTCCCAATCACTAGTGTCTGCTTACAACTATTCTTCTTCCTTTGTATTTCCATACTTGAAAGCTCCACCTCAGTTGCCCTTTCTGTTATTCTCCATGCGTTCTGTTGTACATGGGGTTTTCAGAGGCCTGCTATTTCAGAAGTGGATGGCCAATCTTTCTTCCTAGTCTGTCTTAATCTGAATGTTCAGATTTAGAGAAGTATCTGACAGATAAGCATTTTACAGAAAAAAGTGAAAGATATATCCCTTCTTGTGGGGTTAACCATTAGTATCAGTGTTGCCCCTGCCTTTGTCACAAGTGCCTTTATCCAATTATTTCCCTCTTCCACCATCCATCAGGATACCCATCCACTTCTACCCACTCCCTTCAACATCTCCCATTGTCCAGCCCTTGATCTGATAGCTTATATCTGAAGCTTCCTTGGCTTCTGTGATTCCAAACACGTCAGCTGCTAATAGTTCCTTATGATGTGACCAGTGTCTCTTAAGTTTAGTGGTAATGTTTCTCAAGCAAAGGCGATGTGTCCTGTACAGCTGGTGTAGATAGGTTTTTACCTTGGCCCAAGGGCCACATTATCTATAAAGAAAGAAAAAGCTCAGGCAAAAAATAGAAAGAAAAGGTGAAAATAGCTGTCAGAAGAGACTCTGAAACTTGTTCTTCAACATTGTTGTTTTTTGTTGTTATGTGCTGTAGAGTTGCATGTAACTTATAACGCCCCTATGTGCAACAGTCCTAAACCCCCATTATTCCAGTCACTGAATCAATTCATGTCATCAAGGGGCCAACTGTCTTCTTCTCCTAAGTAACTCTCATTTTATGTTTTCTGAACTGCAGCTTGGCACATTGGTAAAAATTTCCATTGTTCTTTTGACCTACATAAAAAAGGACCATGCTACAGGGTTGGTGGGGGGAGAGTGTAGCTTTCTTTACATTATTTACATAGATGTTCAAAACAACAACTTGTGAATAAATTTAAGACAAGTGTACTTATCATTGTTACAAAGTTGTGTTGAGCTACCATAAAGTAGGAACCAACCCATAGCTGACCCTCTAGAAGGTTTTTGGAGTCAATTAAATG
>NW_006400053.1:606409-611070 GCF_000299155.1 Elephantulus edwardii | reverse complement strand
ACGTGGGTATACATATATCTACTTGGATGTCATTTATGGTCTCTTTAGGGTATATTCCCAGTAGTGGAATTGCTGGGTCAAATGGTATCTTTCAAAAGCTTCATTTATGGCAGTAATCAATCAGCAGTATGTCATGTCATTGGAGAGCTGGATTCAAGTCACTTGATATTTTAGTAATGTTTATAGTTCTTAAATCACAGCAAAAGATCATTTTCCTCAAGAAAATAAGATTAAAAGAGTTAAGAAGACAAAACTAGGAAGTGACATTCCACTTTTGTTTTTAAAAAATTAACAGAAGTAAATATCTCCCTGCTCTTTTATTTTTTGTTTGTTTTTTGACAAGCACCAGATGTTCTGCATACTCAGAGGTGAACCAGTGACAGAGTTGCTAAGGATTCCAAAGTTAACAAAACTCCTTCAAACTCATTAGCATTGTGTTTCCAAGGCTGTAATTCAAACAGGAGGAGAGGCCTATCTTTCTCCCTCTGAGCTGCTGGTGTATTCAAATCTCCAGGGAGACATCAAAGGGTTAGCTGTGCTGAGAACTCCCTACAGACTACAACACAAGAGCTTCAAACTCCAGTGAAGCATGGCCATCCCCACATCCCCTGGCTATCTTGAGGCTGGATATGAAAACAGTATTCACAAATGCAAACAAATCCAGAACTCCCAAGACACTCACACCAGCTTGCCTTCAAAAGCTTTTCCTTGTGCCATGTGTTGTGTGATTTCTTGACTCTTACTTCCATAGGCATTGATTATGGATCCAAGTAAAATTAAATCTGTCATAACTTCAGACCTTGCTCTACTTATTTTGATATTGCTTAATGAAATATGAAATGTCTGGCAATCTACTTTTGAAAAACAAAAATCAATCATTAAAATCTCTATGAAGTACCATTCTATCTTGACACACACAGGAGGCCACCATAATTAGTTTGATGGCAACTTGGGCATTCTATCTATGGCCTTCCAAGCTCGTTGCATGGAGTTCTACATTGTTATCTGCAAAAGTAGTCCCAGTAGCATCACAGTTAAAGAATCCAGTTGCTAAAAGGTCCTCAGTTACAATCCACTGGCAGCTCTCCAGGGGAAAGATGAGACAACAGTTGCTTAAAGATTTATATCCTTAGAAACTCTATGGGCAGTGCTCTGTGCTACAGGTCACTGTGAGTTGCAGTCAAATAAATAGCAATATTTGCGTGCTTTAGTTGTATCAGCAATTGAGGGATAGCATATTTAAATAATGCCTGGGCAAGCAGATGGGTCACTATCAGGCAGATAGAAAACAGAAGCCCAATATCAGATATAATGGCACATTTCACCAGGGAAGGTGTTCCTCATAGAGGAGTAGAGAGTAGAAGGGACAGGAAAGAAACATATGGATGTTTTTGTTGTTTTCTGGACAGACTCTTACTGCCAAAAGATTCTTTGCAAAGAATTAAAGGAGAAAAATGTTGGAAGACAGTATGTAGATTATGCTGAATTTTTTTTTTTAGCAGATGAGCAAAACTGTCAGAGTGGAGAGATACCTGGTTGGCAGGTCTGCTGGTGGCTGTGGTAAAGTTTTTATTACCCAGCAATCAACAGTCCAGTGCTCTGTTATCACATATTTAATAATGACCTTCTTGCAATTTGTCATTGCCTTGGCTGAGATTAAATCACTTGCTCCAAGTCTAAAATGGTAAAATAGGCAGATAATTTTCTATCCTACTCTCACAAAAGTTTTTGTCATCTTATGCTTTTAAAACGAAGGGCTCCTAGTATGAACACTGGCACTTCTTAATTTTAGGCAAATGATAGTAGAGTAAAAGTATTTTTCTCCCAGAATCATACAAAAGGATATAAAATTATACAAAAATCTACTGTTCATTTTGTTTCCAAAGAAGTGTCACATTGAGGGTCTTCTACTCCTTTGCTGACCCTCTATTTTTCCAAGTATTATGTCCTTGTTCAAAGACTGGCCTCTCCTGACAACATGTCCAAAATACAGGAGACAAAGTTTTTCCATCCTTGCTACTAAGGAGCATCATGGTTGTTCTAAGACAGATTTGTTTGTTCTTTTGATAGAACATGGGATATTCAATTCTTCCTTATTAATATTCTTCCTTATTCGCTATCCAACATAACAAGTAACAGAAAAACCATGACTAGGTCAGGAACAATTTAATCTTTAAACTGATATCTTTGCTCTTTAGCACTTTAGAGAAGTCTCTGACAGAAGATATTTTTCCCAATACAACACACATTTTCTTTTGATTTCTTCACTGCTGCTACCAGTGTTATTGTCGATTCAAGTGAAAGAAAATCCTGGATAACTTCCATCTTTTCTCCACCTATTATGATATTGTCTCATTGTGAGGATTTTGGATATCTTGATGTTGAAATTTAACTGACACTGCTGAAATGATTGAAAAGCATATTCAAGCCTCAAGTTTCAATATTGAGAAATATTATAGGAAAAATGTTGAATGATCCAGGAAGTATCAAAAAAAGAGGGAAGGATTACACAGAATTGCTGTACTAAAAATAATTCATTGACACTGAAAAATTTCAGGAAGTACAAATGAAAAAATGTTGTTGTCATCGTTGTTGTTGTTGTTGGGTTCAACTGAGTATAATTCCTATCAATCCTATGAACAACATATCTGACCAAGTTCTATCCTATGTCATCCTCACAGTCTCTAACACATTTGAGGCCATTGCTGCAGTTACTATGTCAATCCACCTGGAAAAGGATCTTCCACTCTTTTGCCGTCCCTCCACCTTTCCAAGCATTCCCTCTCCAATAAACTGCTTCTCTTAGCAACATCCCCAAAGCATATGAAATGAACCTTTATCATTCTTACCTCCAAGAAGCACTCTGGCTGCACCTTCTCCAAGACATATCTGTTTATTCTTTTGGCAATCAACAGGGTATTCAGTCCAATACTACAGTTCAAAGGCATAAATTCTTCTGTTATCCTTATTCACTGTCCAGCTCTCAGCAGCATAGCAAATGACTGAAAAGACTATAGTCAGAATAAGGCATACCTTAGTCCTCAAATTAACATCATTACTTCTCAATAATTTGAAGAAGTCTCTGACTGCAGATTTTACCAGTGCAATACATCTTCTAATCTCCTGACTGCTGGTATTAACTGTAGATCAAAGCAAGGTGAAGTTGTTGGCAGTTTTAATCTTTTCTCCATTTATCATAATGTTGCCTATCACTCCAGGACGAAGACTTTGTTCTCTTGACATTGAGACGCAATCCATATTGAAGGCTGTATTATTTGATCTTCTGCAACAAGTGCTTAAATCCCCTATACTTCCAGCAAGTTGCATCATTGACATCTCAAGGTTATTGATGACTCTTCCTCCAATCATGATGCTACCTCCTTCTTTATAGAGTCCAGCTCCTCAAGTAATTTTCTCAACATACAAATTGAATAGGTATAAAGGATACAACCATGATGCAAAACTTTCCTAATTTTAAACCATTTTATTATCCCTTGCTCTGTTCACAAAACAGCCTCTTGTCTAGGTGTAAATTTTGCATGGACACAATTATGTTTTCTGAGCTCCCATTCTTTTCCATGTTAATCATAATTTTTTATGATCCATACAGTCAAATGCCTTTGTATAGTTAATAAGGTACAAATAGATATTCTTCTGGTATCCTTTGCTTTCAGCCAGCATCCGTCTGACTTCAGCAATAATATCCTAGGTGCCACTGCCTCCTCAAAATATGGCTTGAACATCTGGTAGATCTTTTGTCTATGTAGTGTTCTTGTCATTTTTAAATGATCTTTGGTAGTATTTTTCTTGTTGTTGTTGTTGTTGTTGTTGTTGTTGTTAAGTGCCGTCAAGTCGCTTGTGACTCATAGCAACCCTATGTACAACAGCCCTAAATTCTGCTCTGTCCTGTGCCAATCTCACTGTCTCTGACACACCCATCCTGATTATCCCAGTATTTTGCTTATTGTTTGATAATTTCCACATTCTGTTTCCCACTTTCTTGGAATGAGAATAAATATGGTTATCTTCCAAGTCATTGGCCAGGCAGCTATCCTCCAAATTTCCTGGCACAGACTGATGAGTATGTCCAGGGCTGCATCTGTCATTTGAAACATATCAATTGGCATCCTATAAATTCCATGGCCTTATATTTTGACCAATGCCTTCAGCTGTAGCTTGAATTTCTTCCTTCATAACCATTGGCTCTTAATCATAAAGTGCTTCCTGAAAAATGTCAGTGTTGGCCAATTCTTTTTGTTATAGTAATTCCATGTATTCCATCTTCTTTTGATGCTTCCTGGATCCTTCAAGATTTTGCCCATAGTATCCTGACTTGAGGCTTGAATTTTGTTTTCAGCTCTTTAAGCTTGAAAAAAATGCTAAGTGACAAGCAACAAATGCTGGCGAGGTTGTGGAGAAACTGGAACCCTTATTCACTGTTGGTGGGAGTGTAAAACGGTGCAACCACTGTGGAAGGCAGTAAGGCACTTTCTCAAAATTTTGCAAATTGAGATACCATTTGACCCAGCAATTCCACTACTGGGAATATATCCCAAAGAGACCATAACTGACATCCAAGAAGATATATGCACACCCATGTTTATTGTGGCTTTGTTCACAATAGCAAGGATTTGGAAACAACCCAGGTGCTTATCAGCAAA
>NW_006400053.1:588495-598832 GCF_000299155.1 Elephantulus edwardii | reverse complement strand
TCAAGGATTCTGAAGCTTCATCTGACATACTTTGGGCATGTTGCAAGGAGGGACTGGTCCTTGGAGAGGGACATCATGTTTGGGAGAGTGGAGGGACGGCACAGGAGAGGAAGACCCTCAATGAGATGGGTCGATTCTCTGAGTGGAGTGGTAGGAATGAGTGCATTTGAGACAGTGAGGCTGGCACAGGATAGAACAGCGTTTAGGGCTCTTGTACATAGGGTTGCTATGAGTCGCAAGCAACTTGATTGCACATAACAACAACAAAACTGCCAAGGGAACTTAAGACTAAGAACATTTAGCTTTTTTTTTTTTGGTCTTGTGATGATTTTGTTGGTTTGCGTTTGTATTTTCACAGAATTCAACAGTGTAATGCAAATCTAACCTCATCACTGCTCCCTTAACCATTTTGCAAAAATATATTCAACTTTGCAGACCTTGAAAACAGGGATTAAAATGCCTAGAAAATTGAATGTGCCAGCAAACATAAATTTAGTCATCAACTAGCAAAGGACCCTAGATGCTCCTTTGCAGCACACTGTATCTATAGTTTAAAACTGTTTTAAGAAACTGGTTTTTTTAAACTTTCATTGCTGATGAGTCAAAATGGGCTCAAAGTCGACCATCCAGTGGGTTTCTGAGGCTGTAACTCCACTGGGGGGGATTTATCATCTTTCTCCAACAGAGCCACTGATGGATTTGAATTTTAATTAAGTGTAGCCTTGGAGTTAGCGGCTCAACCCCTACTAATAATCAGAACTCCCTAGGAAACTTAAGTTGTTGTGCATCATTGAATCAGAACCGACCCATATCTGACCTTCCAGTGGGCTTTCAGATGCTATAAATCATCTAGGAGGCAGCCCATCCTACTTGCATGGTCCAGTTGGTAAATTCGAACCACAAACTTTTGGTTTAGTAGTAAACTTGCTTACCACTGAGCCAACAGAGCACCCAAGGAAAATCATGTTGTTGTTGTTGTTGTTGTTGTGTGCCATTAAGTTGCCTGTGACTGATAGCAGCCCTATCTACAACAGCTGTGAATCCTGCCCTGTCCTGAGTGAGTCTCACCTGACTCTGACACACCTACACCCATTACCCTGTTGCAGTGTCAGTCCATCTCATCCAGGATCTTTTCCTGTGCTGTCCCTCTACCCTTTCAAGTATGTTGTCTTCTCCAAGGACTGGTCCTTCCTGGCCACGTGCCCATAGTATGTGAGATGGAGCTTCAAAATCATTGCATCCAAGGAGCAGTTTGGTTTCACTCTCTCTAGGTCAGACCTACTTGCTTTCTTGTCAGTTCACAATATATCCAATACTTTTCTCCACACCACAACTCAAAGGCACCTATTCTTCTATTATCTTTAGTCCAGCTCTTTGATGCATAGCAAGTAATTGCAAAGACCATGGCCTAGATCAGGTGCACTTTAGTCTTCTGACTGGCACTGTTGCTCTTCGGCACTCTCAAGAGGTTCCTGAGAGCAGATTTTGCAAAAAATTTCATCTTTTTATTTCCTGACTGCTGGTGCCAATAGTGTTGATTGTGGAACCAAGCAAGCTGTAATTATCAAAATCTTAATCTCGTCTCCTTCTATCAAGATGCTGCCAATTGGCCCAGTGGTAAGAATCTTTGTCTTCCTGATGTTGAGCTTTAATACATATTGAAAACTGGAGTCCTTCACTTTCTGCTACAAACACCTCAGATCCTCCTCCGTTTCAGCAAGTAAGGTGTGTCATCTGCATAAGGTAAGTTGTTGATGAGTCTTCCTCTAATCCTGATTCTACATTCCTCCTCGTAAAGCCCAGCCTCCTGAATGCATGCAGATTGAAAAGATACGGAGACAGAATGCATCCGAGACGCACTCCTTTCCCGATTTTGAACCATGCAGTATTTCCTTGCTTTTTTTCTGACAATTGCTTCCTGGTCCAATTATGGGTTTCAAATGAGCACAATCAAATGTTCTGGGATGCCCATTCTTTTCAAGGTTAGTCACAGTTTGTTGGGATCCACACAGTCAAATGCCTTTGTATAGTCAATGAAACACAGAGAGACATCCCTTTGGTACTCTCTGCTTTCAGACAAGAACCATCTGACATTGGCAATAACGTCTCTAGTGCCATAGCCTCTTCTAAACTCAGTTTGTATTTCTGGTAGTTCTCTGTCAATGTATTGTTCCAGTCACTTATGAATAATCTTCAGCAGGATTTTGCTTGCCTGTGATATAGTTCAATAATTTCCAGTCTGTCTGGTCACCTTTTTTTGGAATGGTAATAAATATGGATCTCTTCTAGTTGGCCAGGTTGTTACCATCCAGGACAAAATCTGTCAAACTATGTCAACTGGTATTCTATCAGTTCCTGGGGCCTTGTTTTTTGTCAATTCTTTCAAAGCAGCTTGGACTTCCTCCCTCATCACCATGGCCTCTTGATTACATGTTGTTTCATGAAATTCTTCTGTGCCAGCCAATTCTTTCTGGTACAGTGACTCTGTATCCATCTTCTTTTAATGCTTCCTGGATTATTCAATAGTCTGCCCATAACATCTTTATTCGAGGCTTGAATTTTCTCTTCAATTCCCTCAGCTTGAGAAACGCTTATTCAGTTTGTCCCCTTTGATTTTCTGACTCTAGCTCTTTGCTAGTTTCATTTTAATTCTTTGTTTTATCTTCCCAAACTTCCCTTTGAAATCTTCTATGCAGCTCTTTAACTTCCTGCTTTCTTTCCTTTGCTTTGGCTTCTTGATGCTCTAGTGAAATATTTAGAGTCTCTTCTGACATCCATCTCGGTCTTTACTTTCTCCTCTATCTTTGTAATGACTTTCTGCTTGCTTCCTGGATGATATTCTTGATATCCTCCCACAGCCAATCTGGTCTTCATTCTAATGAAGACCTGAAGTCTGTTCCTAAGATGGTTTTAAAATTCAGTTGGGATAGACTCAAAGTCAAATTTTGGTTCTTGTGGATTTTACTTAACATTCTTTTTTTTATTTTTATAACTGATCTTTATATTGTTAACGTGTTAATATACATTAAATTGAAAATTTTAATTATATGCATGACAATTAACAATCTGGAATAAGAAGCGCATTATGGAGAGAATTGAGGTAGGAGGATTTAGAGGGTGGCACAATATTGTGCATCAAGTAATGAATGAAGATTCAACCTTCCTGTAAACTTTTTTAAAATCACAATTTTTAAATAGGGGAAAATACAATTTTTAAAATCACAAGATGAAGTCCCAAGATAACTTCAAGAATTTACTTAACATTATTTAGCTTCACTTTGAACTTGCATATGAGTAGTTGATGGTCTGGTCCAAAATCAGCACCTGGCCTAGCTTTCACAGATTATATTAAGCTTCTCCAACAATACTTTCCACAGATGTATTTGATCTGATTTCTGTGCATACCATCAGGTGAAAGCCATGTGTATAGCCTGTGTTTATGTTTCTTATTTGCAATGAATAAATCATTGATTGTACAAAATTCTATCATTCTCTTCCAGCCTCATTTCTGTACTATGTTCATGTTTTCCAACTAATGATCCTTCTTCCCTGTTCCCAACTTTTGCATTCCAGTCAATAATTATTATTAATGCATCATGGTTGCTTGTTCAATCAATTTCTGACTGCAAATGTTGGTGGAAATTACCTATTTCCTCCTTTGTTTCTGGTTGTTGATGTATATATTTGTATAGTGGTATCCACTAGAATTCCTTAAATGCATATAGATATTATCTACACTCTATTTTAAGATGGATCTAGAAACAACCTTTTTAACTATGAAATAAACCCATTTTTCTTCATCTGCCAATGTCAGTATTCACGCATTCCACTTGTTCTTAACAATGTTCATTTTTCCTACATTCATGCTTCTCACATTTCACGTTCCAATCATTAGTATCTGTTTACAACTCTTCTTCATTTGTGTTTCCAAATTCAAGGGCTTAGCCTGAGGAGCCATATCCACTAGTCTAAGTGTGCTTTGAAAACAAAGGA
Organism: Elephantulus edwardii; assembly: GCF_000299155.1. NCBI lineage: Eukaryota > Metazoa > Chordata > Mammalia > Macroscelidea > Macroscelididae > Elephantulus > Elephantulus edwardii. Next base: position 594,839 of record NW_006400053.1, on the reverse strand, counting down.
AAATTCAAGTCAGCCCAAATTCTGTCACACAAAACAAGAGCCATGGCGGGGGGGGGGGGAGCCCTTCTCAGCAACTTAGTCAGCTAAGCCCTAGAACATGTATCTTTGTAAAAACTATCCCATCAGCAGTACCCCAAATGCACCTTCTCTTTTTTGGTTTTTATCTGTATTAACCTCTAGCTTGCATCTCCTTTAAGCACTTTGTCAAAACCTTCTGTACTCTGTTTCTCCTCATTTTGCACAAAGCTCTTTTTCCATAACAAACACTTGCTTTTTCATGTTATATAGACTTGTAGCTTTTTCACAACACCCTAGGTCAGCAACACTAGGTCAACAACTAGGTCAACAACCTGTGATAGGACTGAAGCTGCTGAGAAAACTTTCTAGTCCCAGTCCAGCCTGAACCAGACAGTCCTAAACCAAACAGCATTGAACAAGAAGAAGAAAATGCCTTCATCTCTGCAATGCTTCTACTATTAGCCATGAAATAACACTTTTCACAAGTTACTCAAAATATGGGCTGTGAATGGACTTTATAACCTTTTGTCAAAGTAGTACATTCCTAAATGTTTATCTAAATGTTACACTGCAAACAACCAGAACTCAGAAGCTGGGAAAATGGATTTATATCTGGAAAGTCCAGCGCTCAGTGAAGCAATGAAAGGAACTGATCCGAGAAAAGGCTGGTGTTGGATCCCCCTGATCTAGACCCAGAAGTTGTGCACACTGTTTAAGCATTTAGCCAATCAGAGGACTTAAGTACTTGACTGAAGAACAGATGGAAATGAATGTGTTAATTTTAAATGCTGTTGCCTCCAGTCTGCTTAGACTCATAGCAACCCTATGAATAGCAGGTAAGAAGCTTGCCTTATTCTGGGTCATCCTTACAATATCTGATACGCTCAAGCCCTTACTGACAGTCACTGTGCCAATTCAGCTTGTTGAGGTCTTCCTCTCTTTCTCTGGCCCTCCACCTTTTCTAGCATGATGTCTTTTTCCAAGGACTGGCCCTTCCTAACGCCATGCCTCAAGTATCTGAGATGGAGTTAGTTCACCATCCTTGCCTCTAAGGAGCATCCTAGTTACATTTCTTCCAAGACAGAGTTGTTGGTTCTTTTGGCTGTTCATGTTGAGTGTTCTTCCCCAACACCACAATTCAAAGGCTTCGGTTGTTCTGTTATCCTAATTTACTGCCCAACTTTTGGATGGATATGAAGCAACGAAAACAAACCCCACAAGTTGGATCTTGCGCAACTTAAACTGACATTCTTGCTCTTTAGCACTTTTGAGAGGTTCTTGGCAGCAGACTTTCCTAACTCAACAAGTTTTTTCATTTCTTGACTGCTGTTACCATGGATATTGATCGTGGAGCTAATTAAAATTAAATCCTTGACAACTTCAATCTTTTCACCTTCTTTCATGATATATTGTCTAATGGTCTAGTGGTGAGAATTTTTCTTGATGTTGAGATGTATCCATATTGAAGGCTGTAGTCTTTGATCTTTTGCAGAAAGTGCTTCAAGTCTCCACTTTCTGCAAACAAGATCATGTCATCTGCTTAGCAAACATTGTGGATGTGCCTTCCTCCAATCCTGATGTTATATTCATCTTCTTATAGTCCACTCAGGGCATCTAACAACAAGCTATGGGAAAGGTGTGTTGAGGGTGTGTCAAAAGGGGGGCACCCAGCCTCTGGCAGTTTCTACTAGCCTCAAAGAAGCCTAGGCTAGTCTGCTTGGCTAAAGATGGTATATTTCTCAGTCCAGGAGAGGGGTGCCTTTGAATTTAAAAAGATGCCCCCTTTAATCTGGGGGCTGATTACTGGCCACGGGATCTAGGAAGAACACTGAAAACTTCTAATTCCAGAGACAGGATGATGTGTGTGTCCAGAGATAGAGCTGAGTCTTGGTGGGAAGACAGAGTATTGAGAAGGAAAGTGAACGGGAGGAAGCAGAAGAGAGGTTAAAGGGTGGGGGGCCACATCTGGAGAGTAGTGGGGTGTGGTGGGGTGGACATGAGGGAGATTGGACCTAGCTGCTAGATGCTCTCTCTCCACATGGACAGCTGTTCCAGATAGCCCTGCTGTGCTGCCTGTGGCTCTGTGTTCACTTGTTCTTCCTATACAATGTTTCAGTTAGGTTTCACAACCTTTCCAAAGGCTGTTGTGCTGTGGCACTCAAGTCCCTGGTTCCCTGCTGCTTGATCCTCAAGAAGGCTGGCCTGGGCTGCTTAAGGTTCTGTGTGCTTTCATTGCTTTCTTTATTCATGCTTCAATTTGGTCTCTTCCTTCAATATTTAAAGTACTTCTTGGTCTTTAAACTGTGAGTTGAAGAACTATCTTTTCTCTCATCCTTGTTTCTGGTGTCTTCTGCCCACTCCACTGTAAGATCACCAAGGAAGGGTCCCAGTGCAGGCTGAGAAAGATACATAATTGAGGAGAAACTGCAGGGCTGGCTCTCAAGCAGAAGACCAGCTCCCACTAAGAGTTAGAGGGGGATTTTATACTTTAAGTGGGAACTGGGGAAGGGGATGCATACAGATGTTTTCTTCAAGATAGGGAAGTGGCCTGAGGTCTCAGATAACTATTCCTGGGGACATGGGGTTAGTAAGGTAGTTTCACAGAGAGAAAAAGCACTACTGCTGTTTCCTGTTTTTGGATTCTCTCTGTATCCATTTGGGAGATGGAGAGGGCTCTGCAGTCCTAATATCCACCATCCTGAACAAGCTTATCACTGTCAATGTGTAATTCAGGAGAGTGGCCCCCAGGTGGGTCCAGAACCACAGGCCCCAGGGACAGACACCACGTCTAGGAGGAATAACAGGAAATGACACTCCTCCCAGGAAGAAGCAGCCCACACCAGGATTTAATCTCATCCACTAAGGGGCCACACCTTGGAGGGTCAGAGAAAGAGAGGAAGACCCTCAACAAGATGGACTGACACAGTGACTCTAACAATGTCAAGTATATCAAGGACGGCGAGGATAAGGCAAGATAGCGGAGGGTTCAAGTCAGCGGTTCACAGCATCGCTACGAGTCCTGGTTTAACAACAACAAGCCGTCCCCAGGGGCGAAGCCGCCGGGGTGAGCGCAGGAACCACCTCCCACCCGGAGCCCGCGCCCAAACGCCATCCAGGGCTGGCCCCAGCTTCCAGCCGTCCCTGAGCAACCACAGGTGCGCACCTGCCGCGCGCTCTTTAAGTTTGAGTTTGTGCCCTGCCAGGAGTTTGGGGATGCTGAGCTTTGGAAACCCGAGAAGCTGGGACGTGGCGGGAGGGGCATGGCTGCTGTAACTAAGCCAGAGGAAGGCTCCGCTTACCTGGGGCTTCACTGAAGACCTTGGATTCCATGGTCTCCCTCCTGCCCTGGAGCCAGCACTGCCGCTCCGCCCAGGGCCCGCCTCCTTTTCCAACCGCCCCTCCCACCTCTCAGCCGCCCCGCCCCTCTGAGTCCTCTCTGCCCCTCCCACCTGGGGGGGGGGTTCAGTTCTGCCCCACCCACCTGGTCTCCACTCTGCCCCTCCCACCTCTCAGATGCCCCGGCACGCCCACCTGGATTAGCCCTGCCCCTCCCACCGGGGTCTGCTCCTCCGCTCCCACCTCTCAGCCGCCCCGCCCCTCTGTCGGAGTCCTCCCTGGCCCTCCCACCTGGGTCCTCTCCGCCCCTCCCACCGCTCAGCTGCCCTGGCCACAACCTGGGGTCCGCTTGGCTCACCAACCTCAGGATGGCTCTTCTCCTCCTTCTTGGAAACAGCTCTCCCACCCTCGCCCCACTCCGCCCCTCTTACCTGGGGCCATTTTGCCTGGTCCCCACTGGGAGTGCTCCTTTGAGACAAAAATGATGACGCTCTGTCTCACACTGGACATGTTGCTAGGAGAGGTTATTCCTTGGAGAAGAACATTATGATTGGAAAGGTGGAGGGACAGAAAAGGAGAGGAAGATACTCAACCAGATGGTTGAGACAGTGACTATAGCAGTGGGCTCCAGGATGTCAGAGGGGACCGCCCTACCCCTCCCAGCAGTGATCTGCTCAGCCTCTCCCATTTGGGGATCTCTCTGCTCTTCAGACATGCCATCCTCCACTCTGGTCAGAATCTTTAAGCCATTGCCCCATAATCCTTTCTGCCAACTATTTCTGAGTTTTCAAATTACTTGCAAAGGACCTTCTAGCCTTTCTGTCAGTATCGCACTTATATTTTAACAGTGTTTCCAGCCCAGCAGTGGGCCTGCGGTCGAGTAGAGTATGAGTCATAGCGACCCTACGAACAACAGATCTAAACTCTGTCTTATCCTGTGCCATCCTCACACTTTCTGACACACAAAAGCCCATTGAGGCAGTCATCGTGTCAATCCACCTGGTCTTCCTCTCCTTCTCCGACCCTCCACCTTTCCCAACATCATGCCCCTCTCCAAGAAATAGCCTGTCCTAGAAACATGCCCAATGTATGTGAGGCAAAGCCTCATCATTCTTGCCTCCAAAGAGCACTTTCTTTTGGTGATCAGTGGGATGTTCAGTGCTCTTCTCCAACAACAAACCTCAAAGATGTCAATTGTTCTTCTGTCATCCTTATTCATTGTCTAGCTCTCAGATGCATAGCAAGTGATTGGAAAGACCATGGCCTAAATCAGATGCATCTTTGTCCTCAAACTGACATCATTACTCCTCAATAACTTGGAGAGGTCCTTAACTGCAGATTTTCCCAGTGCGATGTGTCTTTCTTATTTTCTGGCTGCTGGTACTAAGGGTGTCTTTAAGGAGAATGAATCTCCTTCCAAGCAGTTAACTGCCTCTGAAAACCCATGGGGGATGGGGGGAGGGGGTCAGCTATGGGTCAGTTCCAACCAGATAGTAGACAACAACTAGTAAAATACCCTTAGGAAGCTCTAGTGTTAAGGAGCTGCACTGCCAATATGAAGGCCCCCAGTTCAAATCTCCCAGGTGCTCCACAGGAGAAATCCTGTCCTGTGATTCACAGTCTCTGAAAACTGGCTGGAGGGTCAGCTATGAATCAACTTAGATTCAAAGGTACATAACAGCAACAAAGTAAAATATTTGGGAGTTTCTGGTGGCTTAGTGGTAGAGTCCACTGCTATATCTTCTCCCATACAATTTACTGCCTCTGAAAACAAGCTGGAGGGTCAGGTATGAGTTAGTTCTGACTTCATGGCACATAAGAACAGTAAACTGTTACAGTCACTTCCAAGAGGAATGAATTACTTCACACAAACGCAATCAGAAGTAGTGGAATCAGTTGACAAATACATGTACAAATGCTCAACATCTAGCAGTGTTGTTGTTGTGTGCCGTATACTTGATTCCAACAGTGTGCTGAAAAGCAGTGATGTCAGTCTAGAGATTAAGGTGTGCCTAATCCAGGCCATAGTCTTCACAATTACTTGTTATGCTTCAGAGAGCTGGATGTCAGAAGAAGAATCGATGCCTTTGGGTTGTGGTGTGGAGAAAAGTCTTGAAAATACCATGGACCACCAAGAAAACAAACAGCTCTGTCTTGGAGAGGGCAAAACCAAATTTCTCCTTGGAGGCTATGATTTTGAAGCTCCATCTCACTTTCTTTGGACATGTGGCTAGGAGAGACCAGTCCTTGGAAAAGGACATCATGCTTGTAAGGGTTGAAGGACAGCGCATGAGAGGAAGACCCCAGATGAGATGGATTTATACAGTAACTATGACAAGGAGTTTGGTGTGTCAGAATTAGTGAGAATGGCTCGGGACAGGGCAGGCTTCAGAGTTGTTACACATAGGGTAGTTATGAGTCGCAGGTGACTCGACGACACATAAAAACAACAACAAGGTTAATAATTCTGTGTATAATGGTGGACACGATGTTCTTTTTATCTCTATAACTTACACAATTGGAAAGGCAGCTCAAAGATAACAAGAGGCACACATAATCCAGGGCATACAGTATAGTCTTTATTGCTCATTACAAAATCTTTCAAATTTGTTTCCTGGCAAATGTGAGCATTCCTTTTTTGCTGGTACTTGAAACTGGTGGTTATTTGTAATGGCAAAATTCAGTGAGAAGAAATTGGTTCTCTGGCATTTCTTCCTGGCAAGTTTCAAGGCATTTTCACAGGGAGGAGGGCTACTTTCAAAATTCTGAAGACCTAAGGTCAGCTGGCCTTAGCCTTCCTTTGGTTGGCAGTCCAGAAGTTTGTTGTTCTGCACTAGGCTGCTTTGTACTCATTTCCTAGGTTACAGAAATAATTACACACACACACACACACTGGGTGGCATTGTTGCTGTTGTTGCTGTTATGTGCCATCGAGTCGTTTGCGACTCATAGTGACCCTATGTACAACAGCCCTAAACCCTGCTCTATCC
>NW_006400053.1:585176-588395 GCF_000299155.1 Elephantulus edwardii | reverse complement strand
TTTTGCTTTGTGTTTGAAATCTTCAGTTCAGTTCTTTTACTTCAATATCTCTTCCCTTTCTTTTGGCTTCTCAATGCTCTAGTGCAATTTTCAGAGTCTCTTGATAACCATTTTGGTTTTAACTTCCACTTGTGTCTTTGTAATGAATGACCTTTTTGCTCTCTTCATGGATGATACACTTGACGTCATCCCACAACTCATCTGGTCTTCAGTCATTGGTGATCAATTCTTCAAACCTATGTGTACATTGCTAATTACTTTATACCTTGGGTATCTGTATTATTACTTGTTTATCTGTCAATACATTATATTGGGGGAATTATCTGCATATTGCATATAAACAATAATCAATGGTAATGAAGGAGGTAGTTGAAGCTTCACTGAAAGCATTGGCAAAAAATAAGGTCCTAGGAATTGATGGAATACCAATTGAAATGTTTCAACTCATAGATGCGGCCCTGGACATCTTTACCAGTTCATGCTAGAAAATGTGGAAGGTAGCTACCTGGTCAACTGATTGGAAGATATCCATATTTGTCCCAAGAAAGGTGATACAACAGAAAGTGGAAATTATTGAACAATATCATTAATATCACATGCAAGCACAATATTGCTGAAGATCGGCAAAACACAGCTAGAACAGTACACTGGCAGAGAACTGCCAGAAGTTCAAGCTCGGTTTAGGAGAGGCCTTGTCACCAGGGATATCATTGCTGATATCAGATGGATCCTGGTGAAGGCAGAGAATACCAGAAGAATCTCTACTTGTGTTTCATTGACTATGAAAAGCATCTGACTATGTGGATCATAACAAATTTTTGCTAACATAGAAAAGAATGGGAATCACAGAACACTTAATTTCCCCATATGGAAGCTATACCTAGACCAAGAAGCTGTTGTGTGACAAAACAGAAAACTGCATGGATTAAGATCAGGAAGGGTGTGCATTAGGTTTGTATTCCTTCTTCCTAGCTATTCAATCTGTATGCTGGGGAAATAATTCACAAAGCCAGAACCTATGAAAAGGAAAGTGGTATCAGGTTTGGAGGAACATTCATCAGCAACCTGCATTATGCTGCTGGCACAACCTTGCTTGCTCAAAGTGAGAAGGATATTATATGCTTATTATAGAAGCTCTAGGATCACAGCCTTTAGTATGGATTGCATCTCAACATCAAGAAAACAAAGGTCCTCATCACAGACCCAACAGTCAACCTTATGATAGATGATGAAAGGACAGAAGCTGTCAATTATTTTAATCTTGCTTGAATCAACAATCAGTACTCTTGGTATCAGCAGTCAAGTTATCAGGAGACATAGTACATTGGCTAAGTCCTCTGTCAGGGACCTCTCCAAAAGGATGACAGAAGAAGAATTAATTAATGCCTTTGAGTTGTGGTGCTAGAAAAGAGTACTGAATATCTCAGGAACTGCCAGACAGACAGATATGTCTTAGAAAAAAAATACAGTTAGAGTGTTCCTTGGAGGCAAAGATGGCTAAGCTTCAATGTTCATACTTTGGACATGTAGCTTGGCAAGGCTTTTCCTTGGAAAGGGCCATCATGTTGGAAAGATGGAGGATCAGTGAAGGAGAGAAAGATTCCAATGAGGTGCTTTAAAAAAAAATTCTTCAGTAAGTGCTTCAAATTTTCTTCACTTTCTTCAAGCAAGTTTGTGTCATCTGTATTACATAGATTTTTAATGAGTCTTCTTTTAATCCTGATGCCACATTCTCCTTCATATAATACAACTTCCTGAATTATCTGCTCAGTATACATACCTAATAGTGAAAGTGTACTCATTATTAATAAAATCTAAGAATATTAATAATTCATTATGATTAAGGAGTGCAAAATTAAAGAGGAATGTTGTCACATTCTCATCAAAAAGAACATTTTAATATCTATTCTAAATTACAATGCTGTCAGTGATAATATTCAAACACATACAAGGATATCTGTTAATACAACTATTATTCAAATATACACACCGACCACAGAAGCCAAAGATGAGGAAATCAAGGAATTCTACCAAATCTTACAATCTGAAATTGACTAAGCATACAATTAAGACTCTAATAGTAACTAATGTCTGGAATGCAAAAGTTGGAAGCAAAGAAGGAGGACTATCATTGAAAAATATGGCCCTGGAGACAGAGATGAGGTTGGAGAACACTTGATAGAACCTTGTAAAATCAATGATTTTTCGTTGCAAATACATTCTTTAAGAAATATAAATGGAAATTAAACTTATGAATTCTGCCTGATAGAATGCACAGTAATTAAACAGACTATATGTGTGGAAAGAGACTGTAGAGAAGCTGAGCATCAGAATCAAAAGAAAGCAAGGAGGTACACTGAGGAAAAGACAATCAGATACTTATATACAAGTTCAAATTGAAGCTGAAAAAATTAAACCAATCCAGGAGAGTAAAAATATGACTTTGTGTTTATCTCATTTTAATTTTAAACTATTTCAAGAATAGATTTAATAGAAAATTAATGGTCAAAGAACAGACAAGTCATGGAATGATATCAAATACACTGTTGTTGTTGTTATGTGCCGTAGAATTGCTTCCAACTCATAGCGATCCTATGTACAACAGCCCTAAACTCTACTCTGTCCTATGCCAATCACACTGTCTCTGACACACCCATCCCAACTACCCCAGTCACTGAATCAATCCACCTCATAGAGGGTCTTCCCCTCCTGCACTGTCCCTCCACCAGCCCAAACATGATGTACCTCTCCAAGGACTGGTCCCTCCTTACAACTTGTCCAAAATATGTCAGACAGAGCCTCAGAAGCCCAGTTTAACCCTCTCCAGGATGAATCTGTTTGTTTTCCTAGCAGTCCATTGTATTCTCAATACTCTTCTCCAGCACCACAACTCAAAGGCATCAATTCTCCCTCTATCCTCCCTAGTCATTGTCCAACTCTCTGATGCATAACAAGTGATTGCAAAGACTATGGCCTGTATCAGACGAACCCTAGTCTCCAGAGAGACACCATTGCTCTTCAGAACTTTGGAAAGGTCCCTAACAGCTTGCTTTCTCATCGCAATACGTCTTTTAATTTCCTGGCTGCCGGTGCCAAGAATGTTGACTGTGGAGCCAAGCAAACTAAAGCTGTGAACAATCTCAATCTCTTCACCATGCATCCTGATGCTGCCAATTGGTCCAGTGGTGAGAATCTTTGTCTTCTTGACATTGAACCTCA
>NW_006400053.1:580242-583286 GCF_000299155.1 Elephantulus edwardii | reverse complement strand
CCATCCATCCTGATGCTACTGATTGGTCCAGTGGTGAGAATCTTTGTCTTCTTGACATTGAGCCTCAGTCCATACTGAAGGCTGCAGTCCTTGACCCTCTGCAATAAGTGCATGAGGTCCTTCTCAGTTTCAGCAAGCAGGGTTGTAGCATCTGCATAATGCAGATTGTTGATATATCTTCCACCAGTCCACTTACTATATAACAGGTTTTAGAAAATCCTAAGAACAACAGAGAAACACTAGTAGATATGAAGGTAGAGAACAGATTGGAAGTCATTCAAAGTTAAGAAGAAATAGCTATAAAAAACCATTAATAATTAAAATGTGGAATATACAGAGTATCAATCTAAGAAAATTAAAGTTGTAAAAATGAAATAAAATACATAAAGATTGACATTCTAGGCATTAGTGAGCTGAAATAGACTGGCATTAGCCACTTTAAATCACACAATTATATCACCTATTATGCAAGGAATAAAAAATTGAGGAAGAATGGTATTGCATTCATAATAAAAAACACCAAATGAGCATGTTGTTGAGTACAGAAGCAATTACTTGCTTGAACTTAACGATTTCTATAAGACATAGTTTTGACCACCACAAAGCCAAGCAAACTTTTAATTTGAAGTTATATATGTATTCCAGTCATGATCTTCACCCACAGAAGTTATATGGCCTGTAAATGAAAACAGAGGATATGATGCAGACTTCTATTCTTCAACATCACTGTTGAAGTCCAATGTCACCATTAAAGAATTGTTCGCGTCCTGCTAATGTTTTAAGAAAAAAGTCTTTATAGGATATGTTTTAATTTATGGAGTTATCCCTGGTACAGGCTATATTGATTCCTTCTGAAGTTTTGTGGAAAATCTATATTTCTGCCTCTTTTCTAGCTCCTAAGGAGATCGCAGTTCAAACCCACCAGTCACTCTGAGGGAGAAAGATGTAGTCTGCTTCTGTAAAGATTTACCTTAGAAACTCTGGGGTGGGGGATGACCCACATTCAAACATAATCTCTAGAGATGATTTTAGTAAACATAAAAAGGGCAAAGAAAAACAAGCAGATCATTTTGGAATGAGAGAAACTATCTGCATGATGTAAAAAGTGTTGGTCATAGTTTTTATTTACTAAGATTCAAACATCAAGAAAATCATTGCTAGACCATAGGTAGTGGCAGCTACAACCCATCACTGTTGCAGGCAGAAGTGGATAAAAGACATTAGGATGGATGAATTCATAAGAAAAGATCGGCAAGAATGCTATAGGGTTCGATGGTCAGAGCTGGGTTGCTAGGATTCTGTAAGAACAATTTTAGGCAAGCCCTCTGGTTCTCCATCCACATGCCCAAGGCACATTCCCTTCCCCAGGCTCTTGTGGCAGCTGCAACTCACTTTCAGCTGCATTCTTCTTGAGATCAAATCCACATCGCTGATCTAATGATCAGAAAGAACTTAAAAGGCATCTGGAACCATGTCGAGAGTCAAAATGTAGGGCTCCATTACATATCTCAGTCATCCATAAGATGAGTGTTTCAGAATTTTTTAAGTTCAAATACAAAACATATGGGCAGTTATACTGTCCACTGTCCACAGAATCACTGACTGAGAATGATAGCAGAACACTCCCTAAATGTGGTCGTCAAGAAAATGTCTCCAGTGCAAGCTTTAAATTTGAGTTATTCCTCCTCTTAAGAATAGCAAAACAGGAGTCCAGGGTTTTCTATGCAGGAAAGAAAGAGGGTTATTAAAGAAAATACTTTGCAAAGGGAGATGTGGAGGGACAAAACGCCATGACCAACAGAACAAAAGATTGATTCTTTTGAAGATTGTGTAGATGGGGAAAGGATATTATGTTGTTAAGAGTTTAAGTCTGTAAATTAGCTAAAATTATGTTAAGAGAGAAATATGAATTTGCTGTTTCATGTTTGGCTAAAGGGATCATGTTTTGCTGTGTTAAGTGTGACTAGAAGGGCAGTGTGAAGTGAGATAAAACCTCAGGTGTGGTGCCTGTTGTTAGCGTTCTAGATTGAAGCTGAAATTTAGACTGCTAGAAGGCAATAACTAAATGTGTGTTAATGTTATGAGTATGTTGAAAAACATAGAATGAAGCTTTTAAAGCTAAGGATTTGAATGTTAGAAATTAGTAAGCAAGTGTGTGTCAGAAAAGGCTAAAGAGGAGAATGCAGAACGCCCTCTCCCTATGTTGATCAAAAGATGCTATATCAGACCCAGAGAGTTCATGTGTTTATTAAAAAGTGTTGTATTAAATTTGTTGTTGTTGTTGTTGTTGTTGTTTCTGCTGCTAAGTGCTGTTGAGTCATAGACAACTCATAGCAACCCTGTGAATGAAAGACCTGAACTTTCTTCATTTCCTCAAGTTCATAGAGTTTCCGGAGGCAAGCTACTTTGGAAGTGGATGCCACTCCTGCTTCCAAGCTTAGAACCCCAGTATATTTATTGGGAGAAGAAGCATCCTAACTCTGAGGAAATGTCTCGATTTTGATTAGTAAAACAATGGCTTTGGAAGACCCTGCATGGAATAATGACATGAAAACCTGACTCTCAGATGAGATGGTATTGCCAAATGTTTGTTTCCAGCAGGTTTTCTCCTCCCCCTATTGGAAAAGTTTTTGATGCATGTGGGACTTAATCTTTAGAAAGGCCCATGTTATCCTCTCCTGGTTGTTCTTTTCTGGCTGTAGTTGCCAGTCTCTTTATAGCGTTGGCTGGGCCTTCTAAGTTCTACCTCAGCCTGTCTTTTATGATCTTTATGGTTTGGGGCTTTGGTTTTGCCTTGAATTTACCACCTTCTCCAAGTGAGAAAGATGGACAGTCTCTGCTCCAGTAATTTATAGCCTCTGATACCCTACCAGTAGGTCAGCTCTGTGTTGGGTTTTGTTTGTTTGTTTCCTGAGTCAATTTTAACTCAACAACAACAAATTAGATATTTAGGGAGCTTTGATGGTGTAGTCTACAAGGTATTTCAGAAAATGAAAACAAAATCCAGAATTCAGTGATTAAACAATATGACAAGAAAATCAATG
>NW_006400053.1:574386-576386 GCF_000299155.1 Elephantulus edwardii | reverse complement strand
CCTGAAAACATGCCCACACCATCCTTGTCTCTAAAGAGCACTCTTATTGCATTTCTTTATAGATAGATTTGTTTGTTCTTTTGGCAGTGTATGATATACAACTTTGAGATGCATAGGAAGCAACTGAAAATATCATGACTTGGATAAGACACATTTTGATCTTTAAGCAGAAATCCTTGCAATTTAGGACTTTGGAAAGGCCCTTGACTGCAGATTTCTCTAATGCAACATATCTTCTTATTTTTTGACTGGTGCTATCATGAGCAATAATTGTGAAAAAGTGAAATTGTTAACAACTTTAATCTTTTCTCCATATATCATGATGTTGTTTTTTGGCCAGTGGAGAGGATTTTATTTTCTTGATGTTGAGATGTAGTCCATATCAATCTTCTGACATTAAGTGTTTCAAGTCTTCTTCATTTTCTACAGACAAGGTTGTGTCATCTGCATAACATAGATTGTTTACGAGCCTTCCTCCAATCCTAGTGCCATATCCTTGTTCATATTGTTCAACTTCTCCAATGAAATACAGATTGAACATGTGTGGGGAAAGGCTATAACCTTGAGATAACTCTTTCCTTATTTTAAACTATTATTTAAAACATTGTTCACTTGTTCTGTTTGGACAGTTACTTCTTGGATCAAGTATAGATTTCACAGGAGCACAATTAAGTGTTTTAGGATACCTATTCTCAATGTTACACATAATTTTCTATGTCAAATATTTTCATATAACCAATAAAACGCAAGGAAACATCTTGCTGATGTTCTCTGCTTTCAGTCAAGATTCACCTAGTACAATCATTTCACTTATTACAACCAGCCATACGGATTACATCTTGACATTGAGAAACCGAAATACAATGGTAATAGTGTGATAGATGGAGAAAAGATTGAAGTTGTTAAAGAGTTAATTTTACTAGGATCCATGATAAACCACCAGCAGTCAAGAAATCAAAAGATGTATTGCATTGGGAAAGCCCACAGTCAAGAAACTCTCCAAAGTGCTAAAGAGCAAAGGTATCAGTTTAAAATCTAAGATGTGCCTGGCAAAAGCCATTGTATTTTGATTGTTTCATGTATGTATTGGATGATGAATATGAAGATCAAAGATGAATGGATACCTTTGAATTGTGGCATTGATGAAGAGTATTGAACATAACATGGACTGCCAAAAGAGGAAACAAATTAGTCTTAGAGGAAGTACAACCAAAGTGTTCCTTTTTGTTGTTATTATTTGTTGTCAATTCGCCTGCGACTCATAGCGACCCTTTGTACAACAGCCCTAAACCCTGCTCTATCCTGTGCCAACCTTATTGTCTCTGACACATCTACCCCCATTACCCCAGTCACTGAATTAATCCATCTCATCGAGAGTCTTCCTCTCCTGCACTGTCCGTCCCTCTCCAAGGACGGGCCTCTCCTTGCAATATGCCCAAATTATGTCTGACGAAGCTTCAGAATCCTTGCCTCCAAGGAGCAGCCTGGTTTCACCCTCTCCAGGATGAACCTATCCATGGTATAGTCAATACTCTTCTCCAGCACCACAGCTCAAAGGCATCAATTCTCCTTCTATCCTTCCTAGTCATTGTCCAGCTCTCTGATGCACAGCAAGTGATTGCAAAGGCCATGGCCTGTATCAGGCTCACCTTAATTTCAGACTGACATCACTGCTCTCAGTACGTTGGAGAGGTCTCTCATAGCAGACTTTCCCATCGCAATATGTCTTTTAATTTTCTGTCTGCTGGTGCCAAGAGTGTTGATTGTGGGGCCAAGCAGACTAAAGCTGTGAACAATCTCAATCTCTTCACCATCCATCACGATGCTGCTTATTGTTTATTATTTATACCCTCTTTTCTTAGTTTCCCCCTAGCTCCCATGTCAGTCCTGTTTCATAACAGTGGCATTAGGCAATATTTGTCTTTTTGTGACTGAGATATTTCACTCAGCATAATGTCCTTCAGAGTCACTGCACTTAAACAGATGAGGGATAGAACTAT
>NW_006400053.1:559068-573926 GCF_000299155.1 Elephantulus edwardii | reverse complement strand
CCTATTCTGTGCCATCCTCACAATCTCCAACACACTTGAGCCCATTGTTGCAGTTACTGTGTCAATCCACATAGTTGAGAGTCTTCCTCTCCTTCACTGTCCCCTCCACCTTTCATGATGTTCTTCTCCAAAGAACAACCTCTCCTAGCAACTTGCCCAAAGTATTTGAGACAAAGTTTTGCCAGCATTTCCTGCAAAGAGCACTAGCTACAGTTTCTTCAAGATGTATATGTTTATTCTTTTCACTGTTTGTGGGATAGTAACTACTCTTTTCCAACACTGCAGTTCAAAGGCGTTACTTCTTCTATCACTCTTATTCATTCACTAGCTCTCACTAAGTGATTGAAAAGAGCATAGTATGAAATCCAGCGCATTTTAGTCCTCAAACTGACATTACTGCTCCTCAATAATTGGAGACCCCTGACTGTAAACTTTCCCAGTGTAATACTTCTTCTGATTTCCTAACTGATGGTTGTTATTTGTTCTTATGTGCCACCTAGTCTCTTGTGACTCATAGCGACCCTGTGTACAACAGCTTTGAACCCTGCTCTATCCTGTGCCAATCTTATTGTCTTTGACACACCTACCCCCATTACTCTAGTCACTGAATTGATCCATCTTATCAAAGGTCTTCCTCTCTTGTTCTGTCCCTCCAAGTGGCCCAGTGGTAAGACTCTATTTTCTTGATGTTGAGCTTCAATTAATATTGAAGGCTGCAGTCCTTGACCTTCTGCAGCAAGCGCTTTAGATCCTCCTCAGTTTCAGCAATCAGAGCTCTGTCATCTGCATAACACAGGTTGTTGATGAGTCTTCCTCCAATCTTGATGCCATATTTCTCCTCATAGAGACCAGCCTCCGGCATGATTTGTCCTGCATATAGATTAAAAATGTATGGAGATAGGACACATCTCTTTGCGTATACCCTTCATGATTTTGTACCATGCAGTGTCTCCTTGCTCTATTCCGACAACTGCCTCCTAGTCCAAATATAGCTTCCATTTAAAGCACAAATTGATTGTGGATCCAACTAAAATTATATTCTTGACATTTTGAATCTTTTCTCCCCCTATCATGATATTACTTTTATCCAAGATCCATCTGACATCAGCAATTATATCCCTGGTGCCACAGCCTCTTCTAATCCTGCTTGAACTTCTGACAGTTGCCTATCTATGTATTGTTCTAACTGGTTTTTAATTATCTTCAGCAGTATTTTGCTTACATGCAATAATGATACTGTTTGATGATGTCCACATTCTGTTCGATCACCTGAACCTTGTCCTATCCTATGTCATCCCCACAATCACTGACACACTCAAGCCCATTGCTGCAGTTACTTTGTCAATCCATCTAGTTGATGATGGCCTTCCTCTCCTTTGCTGTAAGGCTGAAAAAAAGAATACTAGAAGTATGTTTATTTATGCTCTATTGACTGTGTGTATCATAACAAGTTATGACTAACATTGAGAAGAATAGGAATTCCAGAACACTAAATTGTACTCTTGCGAAACCTATACATAGACCAAGAGACTTTTGTGTGAACAGTGCAAGAGAACACAATATGGCTAAACACTAAGAAAGGAGGGTGTCAGGGTTGTATCCTCTCATTCTATTCTATCTGTATTATGAGCAAATTATTCAAGAAACTAAAATCTATGAAGAAGAATGTGGCATCAAGATCAGATGAAGATTTATCAATAACCTGTTTTATAATTTTGTAGTGTGTGTGTGTGTGTGTGTGTGTGTGTGTGTGTGTGTGTGTGTGAACCGTCAAATAGGGTCCTATTGGTAAAGGAGGAGATTGCCCCTACTTCCCCAGTGGAGCATCTAGTGGATTCGAACTGTGTGCCTTCAGCATTGCAGTGCAGCTTCTTGCCACTAGGACACCAGAGCTCCCTAATAACCTCTGTTTTGCAGACACAATCTCGCTTGCTGAAAGTGAGGAAGACTGAAGCATTTGTTGCAGAAGATCAAAGAATACAGTCTTCAATATAGATTGCATCTCAATATCACTAAAACAAATATTATTATCAATGGACCAATGGGTAACAACATCATGATAGATGGAGAAAAGATTGAAGTTGTCAACAATTTTGTCTTGTTTGTATCCATAATCAACACTGTTGGTCCTATCAATCAGGAAATCAGGAAACGTATTGCACTGGAGAAGTATGCAGTTAGGGACCTTTTCAGATTATTGAAGAGCAACGATGTCAGTTTGTAGACTAACCTGTGTTTGAATCAAGCTACAGCCTTTCCAATCACTTACATCTGAGAACTGGACAACAAATTAGAATGACAGAAGAATTGCCACCTTTGAGCTGTGGTTTTGGAGAAGAGTATTAAATATTCCACAGATTTCCAAGAGAAAACAAATAACAAATATGTCTTGGACAAACTGTAGCCAGAGTGCTCCTTGGAGGCAAAGATGTTTAAGCTTCTTCTCACTTCAGGCATGTTGCTCTGAAGAGTCATTCTTTGAAGAGGGTCATCATTCTTGGAAATATGGAGGGGCAGTGAAAGAGAGGAAGACCCTCAACCAAGTGGATTGACACAATGATTGCTGCAATGGGCGCTAGTGTGTTAGGAAGTGTAAGGATGGCACAGAATTGGACAGTGTTCAGATTTGTTGTTCATAAGGTCACTATGGATCATACTTAAATGGCAGCACTTAACAACAACAACAATATCATGATGTTGTCTGTAGGTTCAGTGGTGAGAATTTTTATTTTCTTGATGTTGAGATGCAATCCCATACTGAAGGCTGCATTCCTTGATCTTTTGCAATAAGTGCTTCAAGTCCTCCTCCCTTTCAGCAAGCAAGGTTGTGTCATCTACATAACGCAAGTTATTGATGAGTCTCCCTCCAATCTTGATTCAGGGTAGGATCATAGGATCACTATGAATCACAGTTGACTTGGTACCTAACAACAAAAACCAGTAGCAATTACATGTATTGTGTTGTTTGTTAGCTAGTCAGTTCTGACTCATAGCAATCCTATAGGTAGAGTTTAACTGTCCCATAAGGTTTTCAAGTTTATAATCTTTACAGAGGCAGATTGTTGAATATTTCTTCCATGGCATTTGAATTACCTGTACCCTGGTAGGTTTGAATTGCTAACCTTCCCATTCACTCTCTAAAGCTTCACCACTACACCACAAGGACTTTCCAGTCACACATACAAAAATCAAAGCCACAGCTATCTAGTAGATCTACCCCATGTTGGGTTTTTTCCCTATTTATTGTGAAAGTTTTATTTGTGTCAAAGTATTGTTTCATAACATTAATCACAATACTCAGAATGCAACTGCACTTTCCCCACTTCCTCCCTGTAAGTCTCGTTTCCATGAATGCATTTAGCCTACCCTTGCTGCCTTTGGATTTTTATCCTTGGGTAAATGCTGCTCTTTTGGTCTTGTTCATTCTCATTGCTTTTGAGTTGGAACTAACTCATAAGTGGCCCTTCCATGGGGTTTCAGAGGATGCACACTGTACCAGAGTACAGTGTCCATCCTTCTTCTCAGGAGCCACTGGTGGAATTGAACTACTAGAGAGTATTGGCCTTTGTGTAAGCAGCAATTCCTGATGGACCACATCCCCAGACCTCCCCGCAAGGAGTGAGTGCCTCTCTGGTTATATTATAAGCCTGCTCATTGTTTTTAATCAGGTGATGCATTTTGTTTTAGGTGCAAAGGATGACTAACGTCTTTAGTTTCTGGTTTCAACAGTTTCTTTTGGACCAGTAAGCCTGGCCTTACGTTTTTAAATAATGTTCCACATTTTTCTCTCACTCATAAGCCTTCCAAGGCTGAGACAGCCACTTCTTTGTCCTGCAGTGGCAGGTGGGCTACAACCACCAATCTTTGATGACCAGGCAAATACCTTAACAACAGCACCATCAGAGTTCCTCAGTTACACATAATAAGAAATAAAGACATTTTATTCTTTCCAAATGAGGGGAAAGTACTGATACCTTCTGCAGTGTGTTAATCCCCAACTAGCAAAATGAAATAAAATACCTTTAAAAAAAAACAAACCAAAACACAAACCCTATAATAAAAATTGCCAAAAAGACCCCTACTATGAAATAAAAATTCTTGCTGCCGCATTTACTCAGAATGCCATTCTAATTGAACGTCCAGTAAACTCTACATATTACGCACCTCAACAAGCTTGGCTACTAACCAAAGACTGAAAATTCAAGTCCACATATATTCATGTTGGGGGGGGGGTGGAAATCTACCCATTAGTGCAGTGACATAAATTCAGCCATTGAAGACTGCATGGAATGCAGTACCACTCTGAGACACGTGGGGCTACCGGTAGTCAGCGATGCCGCGTACTGTTAATTGATGTTAAGTTCTATAACTGACTACTTTACTTCTATAATTGAGGGGGGAAAAATAATTGAAGCACAAGGTTGAAATAAAAATAACTCATCACCAAATCCACAAAGAAATGTAACAACCCCAGACCTCATTTTGGCAGCTGGCCACATGATAGTTATAGTGCCATTACCCAAGGGGGTGGTTCTATAGGCTAAACATTGGGCCATTAACTAAAAGTTCAACAGTTTGAACCCACTAGTCCTTCTGTGGGACAGAGATAAGGCGATCTGCTTCTGTAGAAGATCTACAGCCCTGAAAACGCTATTGGCAGTTCTAAATCTGTCTGAGAGGGCCACTGGAAGTTGGAATCAGGATGTGGGGTTTTGGGGTTTTTTGGTTATCTCTTCTACCACTCATTCTGTGTTATCCTCAGCCTTTGGTTAACTGCCTTGATATGGTAGCATTTCTGGGAAATCTGTTAACACTTCGATAACACGCAGTTCAGCTAAGAGTTGAACATTTCACAGTAGAGCTAATTAGTTGATTCTGTAAATAGTGATGGTGTGAAGTAGAAGATAGATTTTTAAAAATCACTAATAATTCTCATTGATTTATTTGTTTTCTAAACCTCTCAAGGGAATTTTGCCAGGTTGGCTAAATTTCTTCTATGCCTGGTGCACAAATGTGTTTGTGAAAGCTGTTTGTGTCAGAGACAATATTTAAACCCTTAATCCTTTTTTTTCCTTAAGCAGGAAGTTGTAACTTGCCAATAAGAGTTTTAAAGCAAATCCCACAGAGGTTTATGTTTGATTCAAATCTAAAAAATGTTAGGTCTTGGAATACTACAGTCTTGGCAACATTTGTTGTCCCTGGTGAGAACACTTGTGTACTGTTGCTTACTTTCTGGTTCAGTAAGTGAGCTGCACTTTGCTCTCTTAATTCCAGAGTCAAATATGACTACAAGTATTTTTCTCTTGGGCTTCTAACTTGTAAGGAAGAACATTGTACTTTTGGTGAAATAAAACATTTCCCCTTAGTTGCCTTATTTGATCTGAGGCTTACTGTATTTCACTGGCCTAAAGACTATGTTTGACATGAACAGTTGTTCAAGACCATTTGTTGTTTTCTTTTCTCTCTTTTTTTTGAGACCATTTGTTTTCACATTGGAAAAAGAAATAAAAGTGCACATGTCAGGCCTCAAAATCCATAATTCTTGGAGTTGTTTCCATTTTATAAAGGAAGGATGTGTTTTTTGGGGTTGGGATGAATATAGTAGTAGATGTGTCCTTAGGCTAAGTAAAAATATTTCACATAAATTGTTTTCTTTTGTTAACTTTAGGATACAAGAAATTAGGTGAATTGTGGGAAAATGGAAATTTGATGCCAAGTTCAACTTAAGTTAATTGAATTTGCTCTCACTCTTAACAACACTCCATCTGGTTTCTGAGGCCCAAAAAGTCTTTATGCAAAAAGGCTACACAACTTTCTCCTTTGGAAGAGCTGGTGAATTTGAACCATGCACCTTTAGGATAGCAGACTGATACATTAGATACTAGGCCAAAATAAGAAATGTTTTTGTTGCATGCTTTCGAGTTGGAACTGACCCACAGCTAACTCTCTGTGGGGTTTCAAAAGTATAAATGGCACAGGAGGAGATTGCCCACATTTCTCCCACAGAGTAGCTGGTGAACTTGATAAAATTAATAAATTCTCCATCAGAAAAGTAGCCGGACAATCTTGTCAGTTGCATATGTTTTCTTTGAGCATGCTGATTAACATAAGTCACTTTGCTGGTGACAGCAGGGCTTGGTGTTGGCTGCAAAGCGCTCCTAACAGAAGACTCAGTGAGCGACCTGAACCAGAGAAATTGTTCAGAAGATGAGGCTGAGACAACACCAGTAAATGCCTAAAGGAATAGGAGAAAGAAAAATTAAGTAACAGCTTTTAAACTTGGAATATGTAATTGCCTGCTTTAACCTTAAAATAAGCCCCCTGCCTTCCTCTCAAGGCAAGGCGGGCTTTGTTCTCCAGAGCAGGAATGGGAGGCCAGTGGAACAAAAGCCACTTTACACCTGCTACCAGCTAAATATGCCTACAACTCACACAAGAGGCCAATTAAAGGGAATTCCCTTGATTCAGAGTCACCAAAAGGCACCAGGAGGAGTCTAGTCCTCAGTAATGATTCCAATTAAAGGAGCAGATGTTCTATTTCATAAAAGAACCAATTAAATATATAGAGCACTTTTAACTCTGAACTTTCTAGAAGCAGCTCAGTGTTTGGGAATTTCTGTGGCCTTTATTAGGATTGATATCCTCATGGTCATGTCCAAATGGAGAAAGAACATTGTTTTTATTGTGATGTTTATAAAAGCTTACAAAACAAATTGGTTTTCCATTCAGCCATTTGTACACATTTTGTTTTATAACATTAATTACGATGTGGTTATTGTCATCCAGTACCACTCATAGTGACCCTATGAACAAAATTTTGCCTTCCCCTGTGTCTTCCTCATCCTCACATCAGAGGTCATCAGCCAAAGCCAAATGCTCAGGTTCATTGGCCAATTGGCCAAACACAAGGAGGTGAAGAAATCTCTCTGTGTGTGTGTGTGTGTGTGTGTGTGTGTGTGTGTGTGTGTGTGATTTTGTCTTGCCTTGTTTATGTTCCTTTTTTAATTGAAATATACTACAACATAAATCAATTAAAATATTTTGTAGCAAATATGACAGGAATTTGTTCCCCCTTTCAATCATCATCCTTCTGCTCCCACCATTTCCTCCCTTGGGTCCTCACACATGTTTTACTAATTATCTTTCCATTTTTATAATAGTGGTCTCATGTAGAATTTTTCTTTGTGAGAGTGAGTTCACTCAGCATGCTTTCTAGTCTCTCCCAAGTTAAAGTTTTCAAAATCATTGCTCCTAAATGTTGCATTGTATTCCATTGTGTGGGTGTACCACAATTTCTTGATCCATTCAGTGCTAATTGGACATTTAGGTTGTTTCCATGTTTTTGTGATGATGAATAACACTGCTATATACATTGGTGTACAAATTTCTGTTTTTATCTCAGTTATATTTCCTTGGGATATATTCCTACTAGTGAAATAGCTGGGTCATATGGAGTTTCTATGGTCAGCTTTTTGAGGAAATGACAACCTGCCTTCCAGAGTCATTGTACATATTACAATCCCACCAACACTGTGTGAAAGTTCCTATATCTCCGCATCTGCTCCAACATTTATTACTTGATGCCCTGCTAAACTTTGCCACTGCTAATGGGGTTTGGAAATCTCAAACATCACATCATTATAGTCCACACAGACTATAGGAAGGAGGTGTACTCCTTCTGTGACAGTGTTCCCACAAAGTTCGTATAGTGCTGAGGACAAAGGTGGCATCCCACCACACTTGTGTAGTAATCACTAACCTTATTGTACTATGCACCTGCTCAGTTACATTTTGTTACATAATACTGATTCTGCAAAACAGAAGTATGTTTACCGTCAATAGGTTAGCCAAAAACTGCTCACCATATGTAAGGCAATTGCAGTATGTAAATCTGCCTGTGGTATATATACAACATGTTGTGGTATCCCACGCTTATCATCTCTGATATTCTTGAGCCCATTGCTGCAGTCACCGCGTCAATCCATTTCATTGAGGGTCTTCCTCTTCTTGGCTGACCCTTCACCTTTCCAAGCATGATGTATCTAAGAAATGTTGTTGTTGTTGTGTACCATTAAGTCTGAACCAAGTCATAGATGACTCTCCAGTAAGTTTCCAAAGTCAGTAAATTGTACAGGTTAGATTGGTACAGGATAGAATAGGGTTTAGGGCTGTTGGTACATAGAGTTGCTATGAGTCACAAATGAATTGACGGCACATAAAAACAACAACAACAACAAACTGTACAGGAGGAGATTGTCAATCTTTCTTCCATGGAGCAGCAGCTGGTAGATTAAAATCATATGCCTTTGGGATGGCAACACCACTCCTTACCACTAGGCCACCAGAATAGCCTCTCCTAAGAACATGCCCAAATATGTGAAGTTAAGTTTTGGGGTTTTTTAAAACTTAATTTTATTAATTTTAATGAACATTTACAGAGACTTTGGATTTCCATTGTTGCACTTTTCTCCCTGCCCACCCCTCCAACCCAGTTGACTCCTCTTTTTGAAAAGTAAAAGAAAAATTCCTTCATTGGTATACAATCCTCCTGCCCCCACTCCCACCGTGAGTACACTCCACTATGCATCCTTAATTCTAGATTCTTGTGATAACCATAATACTTATCATATATCGCTTTTAAACTGTTCTCTCCCTCATCTGTTTCAATGCAGTATACATAAGTTACCAGTTTTTCTGTCTTACCTCAACCGTGATGTCAGTCCCATTCTACAACAGTGGCACCATGCAGTATTTGTCCTTTTGTGACTGAGATACTTCATTCAGCATAATGTTCTCCAGGGTCACCCATTTTGAATAATATTGCATGAGTTCCTTGTTTTTCAGTGCAGCATAGTATTCCAGTGTGTGAATATACCACAACTTCGCTATCCATTCGTTTGTTGATGGGCACTTGGGTTGTTTCCAACTCCTTGCTATTGTGAACAAAGCTGCGATAAACATAGGTGTGCATATATCTGCTTGGATGTCAGTTATGGTCTCTTTGGGGTATATTCCCAGTAGTGGAATTGCTGGGTGAAATGGTATCTCTATTTGCAACCTTTTGAGAAAGTGCCACACCAGTCTCCAGTGGCTGTACCATTTTACACTGCCACCAACAGTGAATAAGGTTCCAGTTTCTCCACAACCTTGCCAGCATTTGTTGCTTGCTGTTCTGTTAAATTTTTCTATTCTTACTGGGATGAGATGATATCTCATAGTTGTTGAAGTTAAGTTTTGAAATCCTTACTTCTAAGGAACACTCCAGCCACACTTTCTCCAAAATATATCTGATTGTTCTTTTTCATAATCCATGAGATATTCAATACCCTTCTCCAACACCACATCTTATAGGCATCAATTTTTCTTCTGTTATCCTTATTCATTGTCCAGCTCTCAGATATAGCAAGTGATTGAAAATACCATGGTTTGAATCAGGCACATCTTAGTCTTCAAATTGACATCATTGTTCCTCAAGAATTTGGAGAGCAAATTATTGCTCTCCCTGGCAGCAGACTTGCCCAGTGCAATATGTCTCCTGAATTCCTGACTGCTGATACCAAGGGTGTTGATTGTGGATCCAAGTAAGATTAAATTATTGACAATTTTTATCTTTTTTTTTTTTTGCCATCCACCATGGTGTTGTCTGTTGGCCCAGTTGTGAGGATTTTTGTTTTCTTGATGTTGAGATGTAATCCATATAGAATACAATAAACACTTCAAGTTCTTCCTTACTTTCCCAAGCAAGATTTTGTCATCTGCATAGCACAGGTTATTGATGAGTCTTCCTTCAGTCCTGGTACATTCTTCTTCATAGAGTACAGCTTTTCTTTCTTTTTTTTTTTAGTATATAAATTTTGAAATTAAATTTTCAGTCAATACTATGAGTAAAAAGAAACAAATAATGGCCTTACTGACATTATACATGATCATTTATAAGAAAAAGGAAAGTATAGCTATGTTTATGAATTTTAGCAAAATAAAATTATAAAAACATATTTTGAAATATTAATGGATAAGTTTTCTTGTTTCTTTGTCTCCAGAGCATTTTGGCATCTTTTATCAACTGATGCATGAAAGAATAGAAAGATAAAATATTATCATATTGTCCCATGTATTTCTCTTTTAGTGTATCAGTATGGTAGTCTACTAGAAAATAGTAAATGGCTTCAATTGTGAACAGGAATGTATGTGGATTTCCTTTTTGATGGTGCCAAAAGCAAGTTTGTCTTGATGTCAACTCAGCTTTCCTCATTGGTGAATATTATGTTCGTTTGGTTCCAGGTACTATCTATAAAAATAATTTTTTTCAATGTTATCTCTTTCCATTGGCTACAGTTCAAATTATAGTCATCATTTCCTTCAGTTTTCTTGCGTTTAACAGATGGTTTGTCAAAGCCATCGTTTTTGCCTTTGAAATTATTATGAATCCTTTTTTTGAAGATGAGAATAAATATCTTTTATTGAGACAGATTTAGGGCCAGGAAAAACAAGTGCAACTTCACGCTCTTCATATTCTGGAATATAAGGATATGTGTAAATATTTACAAATTCAGGTGCTAAAAGCTTTGCATGCATAGCAGTACTTTTCCCATCTGTTTCATTTGGGTGCTTAATAATATCAATCTTCAATGGAAGATTTACAAGTAGAATTTGTTCAATGGGGACATTTTCAACAGGGACATAACATGTATAGCAATAGAACAGTCTTGAGCCACCACATTTAAAATACTCTGATCTTCCTCTTTGCTGAGTTTTCTGAAGAACTTCTTTTTTTTTTCTATAATTATATTTTATTAATTTTCATAAACATTTACAGAGATTTTGGGCTTCCACTCATTCATTGTTGCACTATTCTCTCTACCCTCCTCCCAGTTTGTTCTTGTCCAAATGCCACAGTGCTTGTCAAAGCCAGTTCTGATTAATCTTCTTTGTCAGTGTATCCTTTGCCATTCCCTATCACTCCTCCCTGAGAGAGACTTCACCCTGAGTCATAAGGAAAGGGGGACGGCATAATGGGATCTTCTGAAACTTTGGAAGTAGTTTGTGACTTTCATTTCCACAAATTTTTATTTCTTTTCCTTATTTTCTTTGAGAAAAACAGGTGGATTGAAACACATTTTTTCATGAAGTCTCAAGTTCAATCTCTATTTTCAAGACAGCATAGGTGCACTTTGGGTTGGTTGCATCACTTTCTGTCCACTAGGCCAACTGAGCTCTCTCTATGTTGTTGCTGTTAAGTGCCGTGGAGTCGTAGAAGACATGCACAACCTGTGGGCCTTCATGGTCCTCCATGAGCTTCCTTCCGCTCCACCAAGTTTGCCAGAGTCCAGCTTCTTAACTTATTTGCGCAATACAGATTGAATAGGTATGGAGAAAGGATACAGCTATGATGCATACTTTTCTTAATTTAAAACCATGTAGGGTTCCCTTGTTCTGCTCAGACAACACTTTTTTGATCTAGATATAGGTTTTGTATGAATGTAATTAAGTGTTCTAGGATTCCCACTTTTCTCAGTGTTACCCATAGTTTGTTATAATTCTGCAGTCAATAAAACACAACAAGATAGTCTTCTGATAATCTCTGCTTTTAGCCAGAATCCATCTGAAATCAGCAATAATATCCATGATGTACTTCCTCTTCTAAATCTAGTTTGAACTTCTGGAAATTCTCTGTCAGTGTACTCTTCTAGATGCTTTTATATTATTTTCAGCATTATTTCACTTGTTTATGATTACACACACACACATAGATATAATATTGTTCAATAATTTGCACATTCTGCTGGATCATCTTTCTTGAGAAAAGGAACAAATATGAATCTCTTCAGTCAGGCAGACAGACAGAGCTCTGTTTTCCAAATTTCCTGGCATAGACTGGTGAGCACACGTCCAGGGCTGCATCTGTTAGTTGAAACTTGTCAAAAGCTATTTTCTCAATTTCTGGGGCCTTATTAAGATTAAGACAGATTAAAATAGACAGGGAGGCAGAATTAGCCATCTATTTCTGAAATAACAGTACTTTTGAAACCCTATAAACAATAAAGGAACATTGGTAACTTTAGAATTAGAGGTAAAGCCTGGATTAGAAATTACCCAAAATGAAAAATAGCTGTAAATATCCTTTAATAATTAGAATGTGGGATGTATTAAGTGTGAATACAGGAAAACTGGGAGTTGTCGGCAAAAATAAAATTCATGAAGATTGACATTCTAGGCATTTATGAGCTGAAATAGACAAATTACATTACATACAATGTAACTAAACTTTTCCTACTTTCTATAATTCTCACTTCCCTTCCTGCCTTAAGGACTTCATCTTTGGACAAATACTGCTCTTTTGCCTTATATAATTGATTATTCTCCTGCTACTATTGGGCACCTTATTCTCATAATTTTAAAATAGCACTTTTAATTAAAAAAGATATTGTATTTTAAAACCATATTTTCTGGAAAGTCAAGATAATGAGTAATACAATTTCTTCAATTGAGAAAATAGCTCAAAATAGGAGCTCTTTCATCTACTGGACACAATTAGAAGGAGGAAGAGGAAGAATACTTGCAGAAAAGAATCTCTGTAACATAATGGCTAACACAGAGTTTCAAAAGAGTAAGCAAATATGTCTTAGAGGAATGTCTATCTGTGTTTCATTGACTATACAAAGGCAATTGACTGTGTGGATTACAACAGACTGTGGCTAACTCAGAGGAGAATGGGAATCCCAGAACACTTGATTGTGCTTGCTTGGACCATAAAGAGTCATTGTACCAAAAGGAATTGGCAGACCCAGAAGAATTTCATGAAACAACGTACGATCAAGAACCTGTGATGATGAAGGAAGAAGTTCAAACTTCTCTGAAAGAATTGGCAAAAAATAAGGCCCCAGGTATTGATAGCATACCAATTGGCATATTTCAACAAACAGACACTTCCCTGGATGTGCTCACCAAGTTTTGCCAAGAAATCTGAAAGACAACTGTAACATCGCCGAGGAAGGACAGACCCAGTGTAGGCCAAGAAAGATAGTTTATTGAGGAGAAACTGCCAGGCTGACTCTCAAGTAGAAAACCAGCCCCCACTAAGAGTTAGAGGGGTATTTTATATTTCTTACAAGGGACTTGGGGAAGGGGATACTTACAGATGCTTCCTTCAAGACAGGGAAGTGGGCTGGGGTCTCAGCTAACTATTCCTTGGGGAAGGGGGGAAGTGGAGTAGGGTAGCTTCACAGAGAGAAAAGGCACAGCTGCTGTTTCCTGTGACTGGAATCTTTCAGTAGCCATTCTGGGAGAGGAAGTTAAGGGCTCTGCAGTTCTAATAACAACCACCTGGCCAACTGACTGGAAAAGATTTGTTCCCATTCCAAAGAAAGGTGACCCAACAGAGTACAGAAACTATCAAACAGTATCAGTGATATTACATGCAAGCAAGATTCTGTTGAAAATTATCCAAAAACAATTGGAACAGCACATCAGCTGAGAACCACCTGAAGTGCAGGCTGGGTTTATAAGAGCCCGTAGTACTAGGGATATTATAGCTAATGTTAGATGCATCTTGGTTGAAAGCAGGGAGTACCAGAGGAATGTCTATCTGTGTTTCATTAACTGTACAAAGGCATTTGACTGTGTGGATCACAACAAACTGTGGCTAACTCTGAGAATGGGAACCCCAGAACACTTGATTGTGCTTATGCAAAACCTATACTTGGACCAGGAGGCAACCATCAGAATAGAGCAATGAAATACTGCATGGTTCAAAATTGGGAAGATTGTATGCCAAGGATGTGTCATATCTCCCTACCTTTTCAATGTATATGCAGAAGAGATGATCCAGGAGGGAGGTCTGGACACTATTGAGGAGGAAAGTGGCATCAGGTTGGAGGAAGATTCATCAACAACCTGTATAATGCAGATGACACAACCTGTAGTATTTGCTACAGAAGATCAAGTACTGCAGTCTTCAATAGGGATTGAAGCTCAACATCAAGAAAATAAAAGATTCTCACCACTGGACAGATTAGTACTATAATGATAAGACCGTGAAGAGATTGATATTATTAACAGCTCAAGTTTACTTGGCTCCACAATCAACACTCTTGGTACCAGCAGCCAGTATATCAAAAGACAAACTGCATTGGGAAAGTCTGCTGTCAGGGACGTCTGAAGAGTACTGAAGAGCAAAAAAGTCAGTTAGGAGACTAAGGTGTGTCTGAGCCAGGCCATAGTCTTTGCAATTATAGATGTGCTATGCATCAGAAAACTGGACAATGACTATGGATGATATAAAAGGGGAATTGACGCCTTTGACCTGTGGTGTGGAGAAGAATACTGAATATACCATGGACTGCTAGAAGAACAAACAGGTTCATCCTAGAAAGAGTGATATCAGGCTGCTCCTTGGAGGCAAGGATTTTGAAGCTCCATCTGACATACTTTGGACGTGTTACAAGGAAGCACCAATCCTTTGAGAGGGACATAATGCTTGGGAGTGTTGAGGGAAAACACAGGTAGGAAAGACCCTCAATAAGATGGATTGATTCAGTGACTAGAGTAATGGGGGTAGATGTGTTAGTGACAATAAGATTGGCACAGGATAGAGCGGGGTTTAGGGCTGTTGTGCATAGAGCCACTATGAGTCACAAGCAACTTGACAGCAGATAATCTATAAATATATATTGTTGTTGATGATTACCTTCGAGTCGAGCACAACTCATAGCAACCCTATGAACAAAAGGCCTGAAGCCCCTCCTACAACGATCAACATTTATCAAAGTTCATTTATTTCTGGAGGCAATGTTGTTTAGGAAGTGGATGCCACTCCTACTTCCAAATATATATATTTGTGTATATATATATTTGTGTGT
>NW_006400053.1:552045-557230 GCF_000299155.1 Elephantulus edwardii | reverse complement strand
ATATATACATATATATACACATGAATATATATAACAGAGAGAAAAGAGTTGTTATAGTTGTTAAGTGCATCAAGTCGAGAAGTTGAGTACTCATAGTGAGCCTATGAACAGCTGACCTGGACCCTGCCCTATTGTATACCATCCTCACCATCTCTCACACTAGAGCCCATTGGTGAAGTCACCCTGTCAATCTATCTCATTAGGGGTCTTCCTCTCCTCCGCTGACCCTTCATCTTTCCAAGCATGATATCCCTTTCTAACAAACAGCCTCACCTAACTTGTCCAAAGTATGAAAGAGGAAGCTTTGCCATCTTTGCCTCCAAGGAGCATTCAGGCTACACTTTTTCTAAGCTGTATCTGTTTGTTCTTTTGACGTCTGTGGGATATTCAGTACTCCACCACAACACCACAACTCAAAGACACCAATTCTTCCTCTGTCATCCTTATTCATTGTCCAGCTCTCAGATGAGACATAGATATTGGTTTTGCATTTTTTTATAGCTTTAAAGAATAACCAAGGGAGCTCTGGTGGCCTAGTGGCAAGAAGCTGCACTGCAACCCCAGAGGCCTGCAATTTGAATCCACCAGATGCTCTGCTGGAGAAGGAGAGACAATCTCCTCCTGTACCAGTCAGATCTGGTTTGATGGTACACACACAAAACAAATAACAATAAAAACGAAATTAAAACAAAAAAGACTAACCAAGTATTAATGGTGAAACACTGAAGACCTGTGCATGAGAAAGTGTGAGTAAATAATGAAAATACAAGTTGCCATGAGTCTGTTGAGCCCAGTGATGCCCCCCCACCCCCATGTGTGAGAATAGAACTCCACTCCACAGTATTGTCAACAGTTGATTTCCGAGGCTGAAGCAGATCCCCAGGCTCTTTTTACCTGATCTACTCTGGGTGAACTTAACTTACAGCCTTCTAGTTAGCAGTCAAGCTTATTAACTATTGGTAGCACTCAGGAACTCCAAAATAGAAACAAATAAATAATTGAAAGGCCTGACTAAGCAATCTATTGGGTGACCAGCTGACGTTGGCAGGGAATTGCATGCACACTGACAGAACTTAGTTCTTGGCCTTAGTCCCAGGTGAACTGAAATGGTGGATCTCTCAATCTGAGTGACCTTTGAGCAGTGCTGAGCAACAGACTAGCCCAGACCCAGGTGACTCAAGGTCTCTGATGACACTTTATCCCTTGCTACTTGGCTTGTATGTTGATAGGCTCTGTGTACCGAACAGGCTAGTTTGACTTTCAAGGGACACAGAGCGTCCCTGTTCCCAGTGTCTGTAGAGAACTTTGGCTAAGTGAGCACGGCACCCTGCACCCAGAGGAAAGCTTGGGCTGTCGGCCAGGCAGTGACTGCACCACGGGGGTGCCCGACCCAGGGAGCTTCGGACCTTGCTCTCTTCTTGGGTTTCATGGAGTCCCAGTCGAGCTGTGTGGTGGTGACTGGTAAGACTCCTGCTTTCCTGTTGCTGTTGAGAACACCTGAGCAAGAATGTGCATTATTGATCCTGGCAAAAAACCATTTCCTGAGGAAACAGAGTGCTACTGGTCCACACAAAAGCAAGCTTCCTGTTGTGCCCTGATAATAGTTGGGAGGGGGTAGACTTCTCTGTTTCTGTGGTGTCATTTTAAATAACACTGTGTAAAGAAGAATTGAGGAAAAAAATTACAGAGCAAATTAATTTTCCATTCAACAAATCACACACATTTTGCTCTGTGATGCTGGTGGCAATTCTCACTTTAACAGCCTTCTTTCGCCCTGAGATTCCTCCCTTGATTTCTTCCTTGTTACCATTGCCAGGCCTTCCTAACTTCTGAACTATGTGGGTCATTCTTATTTGTTTGGTTTGGTCTTAATGTTTTTGCAAAATGCGGCCTTTTTGAGCTATTACAGTTCCTTGTCCTGAGAAGCACATCCATCCCTAGTGGTGTTACACACTTTATTAAATAGAAAATAAATTCACTGTTGTGGAGTTGTGGTGATTCTGACACAGTGGGAGAAGTTTGTCTGTCTTTCTCTTACAGAGCACCTGGTAGATTTGAACCACAGACCATATGACACAATATGCACTGTGTCACCAGGGCTCTGATTCACTGTCTATTTCTTGGCTGAAGGTTCACTGTCTATTTCTTGGCTGAAGGTTGATACCCAGGAATTTGTTCACTTCTAGGCTTGAAGAATGTCAACGGGGGCTCCACCAGTCTCTATCAGATAAATAAGTCTGGTTTATTTGGTTTGTTTTTTTTTTAATTATCTCATTTAGTATTATTTTCCCTTCTTCTCTGACCTTTGATTATAAATCTGATCAGAGTGGTCAATAGCAGAAACCAGGCACCATATAGTTCCTCTGGTCTCAGGAGGTTCAAGGGGTCCTTTAACCCTCAAGATTAATTCCTTGAGTCTTTTTTATTTTCTTCAATCTTTTTCTTTCTAAAAGAGGCGAGAAGAAGAGTTGCATATCAGATGGCCACTTGCAAACTTTTAAAACCTCAGTCATTACTCACCAAAGCAGAAAGATTTTCAATATTCATTGTCTTTGTGGCCAATTGGCCTAGATGACCCTGTGGTTGTTATTGTTGTTATGTGCCATTGAGTCGCTTGCGACTCATAGTGACCCTGTGTACAAGAGCCTTAAACCCTACTCTATCCTGTGTCAACCGTATTGTCTCTGACACACCTACTCGCATTATCCCAATCACTGAATTGATCCATCTCAAGGGTCTTCCTCTCTTGCGCTGTTTCTCTACCTGCCAAACATGATGTCCCTCTCCAAAGACTGAACCTTCTTTGCAACATGTCCAAAGTATGTCAGACGAAGCTTCAGAATCCTTGCCTCCAAGAAGCAGCCCAGTTTCATCCTCTCCAGAACAAACCTCTTATATTCTCCCAGCAGTCCATGGAAGAGGAGGGAATGGTACTGCTGGCCGGGACCTGGAGCCTCCACTCTGGGAGATTGGCTGTTTGCTGCATCTGGACAGCAGTCTTGATAAGCATATAAGAGAAGTTTTTTGGGGTTGTGTTTGATGTGCATTACTGCTCTTTTCCCTCAAGAGTGGGTGTCCTTGAGCCTTTGCCTAGGGTGGAGGTCTGCTCAAAGGTGTGGCTTTAAAAACCCGCAGAATGAGGGATGGCACTGCAGGCCAGGGCCTGGAGCCTCCACTCCAGCCCTCAGGCCAAATTTATTCATTTTTGAATGAATATTCCTTAAATGATACAGCAATCTTTTGTTTTTTTGTTGAATGGAATACCTTGGTGTTTCTGTGATGCTGCACACTGTTCCATAGTCTTTTCAAGTACTGTAATGGTTACCCATTATGTACAATGTTTGGATGAGCTTCCAGATTGATTTATGCTGGGAAGCAACAGTGGCATCCACTTCCTAAACCAGATGCCTCTGGAAATTTGACAAATCCTCTAAACTCTATAACTGCACAGAAATTATGTTAGTTCTAGAACAGAGTTCTATACAGAAATGATGTTAGTTATAGAACAGAATTCAGGTTTTTTGTGCAAAACTTACTCTCAGTCATATTCGACTGGATGACAGTTAACTACTGCTAAGTAAAACTAGTGCTGTTATATCTGGAGGAACACTCTTCCACTTTGTACATCACTCTTTGCCAATGTGCAGTATGAAGTAACCTGGTTTTGCTGTGATGCTGAACCTTGTACCATTGGGGTTTCAAATACCAGAATGGTTTCCCAATGTGGACAGTGTTTGGTGGAGCTCCCAGTTGTAAAACAGGTTTGGAAGCAGGAGTGGCAACCACTTCCTAAATCACATGCCTTTGAAAACTCTATGCACTTGGAGAAATGACCATGGAAATACAGTAAGTCTTTTGTTCATAGAGTCGCTATGAGTATTTGTCCTTTTGTGACTGAGATACTTCACTCAGCATAATGTCCTCCAGAGTCATCCATTTTGAATAATATTGCATGAGTACCTTGTTTTTCAAAGCAGCATAGTATTCCATTGTGTGAATATACCACAACTTCTCTATCTATTAGTTTGTTGATGGGAACTTAGGTTGTTTCCAACTCCTTGCTATTGTGAACAAAGCTGGGTTTAAACACGGTGTGCATATATCTGCTTAGGTGGCAGTTATGGTCTCTTTGGGGTATACTCTCGGTAGTGGAATTGCTGGGTCAAATGGTATCTCTATTTTCAACTTTTTGAGAAAGCGCCATGCCACCTTCCACAGTGGTTGCACCATTTTACACTCCCACCAACAGTGAATAAGGGTTCCAGTTTCTCCGCAACCTCACCAGCATTTGTTGCTTGCTGTTCTGTTAAATTTTGCTATTCTGGCTGGGATGAGATGGTATCTCATAGTTGTTTTGATTTGCATCTCTCTTAGAGCTAGGGATTTTGAACATTTTTTCATGTGCTTTTTAGCCATCTGAATGTCTTCTTTGGTGAAGTGTCTGTTTATATCCTGTGCCCTTTTTTTAATTGGATTATTTACCTTTATCTTGTTGTGGTGCTCAAGTATTTTATAAATTCTGGATATAAGTCCCTTATCTAATATGTCATTGTCAAATACTTTTTCCCAGTCTGTGGCTTCCCTTTGTACCCTGTTGGAGAAGTTTTTGGATGTGCATAGGGATATGATTCTTAGAAGATCCCATTCACCTATTTTATCTTCTGTTGGTTGTAGGTTTTTTAGGATACTTGAAAGACTGTTGATGTTGTGGATTAGGACTTCTAGCATTTTTCCAAGCTTTTCTATAATGAAGATTATAGTCCTTGATTTTAGTCCTAGGTCCGTGATCCACCTTGAGTTGGTTTTTGTATATGGAGTGAGGTGTGAATCTTGCTTGAGTCTTTTGAAGATAATTTTTCAATTTTGCCAACACTATTTGTTGTTGGTTCCCCACTTAACTGATTTCATCTCCTTGTCAAAAATCAGTTGACCATATGTAGATGGGCTGATTTCTGGGTTCTCAATTCTATTGCATTGGTCCATGTGTCTGTCATTGACCATGCTGTCGTTACCACCACGGAAGTGTAGTAGGATTTGAATCAGTGAGTAAGATACCTCCTACCTTTCTTCTATTTTTAAGGAGCGCTTTACTTATTCGGGGCTTCTTTCCATTCCAAACGAAACTGGAGATTGCCTTTTCCATCTCGTTGAAGAATGGGATTGGTATTTGTATTGGGATTGCATT
>NW_006400053.1:542002-550145 GCF_000299155.1 Elephantulus edwardii | reverse complement strand
CTGCTTTCCACAGGGGTTGCACCATTTTACACTCCCACCAACAGTGAATCAGGGTTCCAGTTTCTCCACAACCTCGCCAACATTTGTTGCTTGCTGTATTGACCAGTATTTTATTCAGGATTTTTGCATCTATGTTCATGAGAAATATTGAACTATAGTTTTCTATTTTGGTGGTGTCCTATCCTGGGTTTGGTATCAAAAATATGTTTGCTTCATAGTATGAGTCTGAGAGAATTCCATCTTTTTCTATTTTCTGAAATAATTTATGTAGAATTGGTAACTGTTCTTCTCTGAATGTTTGATAGAATTCACTTGTAAAACCATCTGGCCCAGGGCTTTTTTGGGTTATAATTTGTCCTATTACCTTTTCAATTTCTTCTTTTGTAATGGGTCTGTTCAAATGTTCAGTTTTGGTTTGCGTCAGTTTAGGTAGCTTGCGCATTTCTAACTATTTGCCCATTTACTCTACATTTTCATGTTTGCGTGAGTATAGTTTTTCATAATACTCTAATGTTAACTTTTTTATTTTAGTTGGCTCTGTTGTGATGTTGCTTGATTCATCTCTTATTTGGATTATTTGTGTCTTCTCCTTTTCTTTTGTAAGTTTTGCTAGTGGTTTGTCGATTTTATTGACCTTTTCAAAGAACCTATTCCTAGTTTTGTTGATAGTTTCAATTGTTTTTCTGTTTTCTATTTCCTTTATTTCTGCTCTAGTTTTTATAATTTCAGGGGTTTTAGAGGATGTCGGGTTTTCTTGCTGTTCTTTTTCAATTTTCTGGAGATATTGAGTAAGAGTCAGTGGTCTGTTTTACCTGCCTTTTGATGTGTTTGCTTATTGTTATAAATTGACCTCTGATTACTGCTTTGGGTGTTTCCCAGAGGTTATGGCAAGTGGTGTTTTCATTGTCATCTGTTCCAAGAAACTTTTTAATTTCATTTTTTATTTCTTGTAGTACCCAGTCATGTTGAAGCAAGGTGTTGTTCAGCTTCCAAATGTATGTGGGTTTTTTTTCTCCTTTGTCATCCTATTATTTATAATTTTGTAGCATTATGGTCTGAATAGATGGTTTGTATTATTTCTATGTTTTTTCATTTACTGATGCTTGCCTTGTGACCTAGAATGTGATCTATTCTGGAGAACGTTCCATGCGCATTGGAAAAGAAGGTATACTGTGCTTTTTAGGGTGCATTAGCCTATAAATACCTATGAGGTTAAGTTGGTTTATTGTGTGGTTTAATTCTTCAGTTTCTCTGTTGAGGTTTTTTTTCTGGTAGTTCTATCTTTTCTTGAGGGGGGTGTATTGAAGTCTCCAAACACTATAGTAGTATTGTCTATTTCCTGTTCCAGTTTTGTTAATGTTTGTTTTATGTATTTTGCAGGTCTTTCATTTGGTGCATAGATATTTATTATTGTTATGTCCTCTTATTCTATTGACTCTTTAACCATTATGTAGTGACCTTCCTTGTCCTTTATCATGGTTTTTACATTGACATTTATTTCATCAGAGATTAATATTGCTACTCCTGCATTTTTCTGGTTGTAATTTGCTTGGTATATTTTCCCTCACCCTTTTACTTTTAGTCTTTCTTTATCTTCATTTTTCAAGTGTGGCTCTTGTAGAAAACATATTGATGGATTTTGGGTTTTTATCCCATTTGCTACTCTTTTTCTCTTCAGTGGTGCATTTAAACCATTCACATTCAGTGTGATGATTGGGACGCAAGAGTTTATTGCTATCATTATGTTGAGGTTTTTTAGGTGATGTTGCTAGTTACTTTGGACCATCCAGCTTTCTGTGGTATGTCTGTGAAAAGGACATCTCTGAGTCTTTCCTGCAACACTGGTCTTGTTTTTTACAAACTCTCTTAAGTTCTACTTTTCTGGGAATATCTTGATCTCCCCTTCATATTTGATGGATAGTTTTGCTAGGTACAGTATTTTTGGTTCACAGTTGTGTTCTTTGAGTGTTTGATATATGTCCTTCCATTCCCTTCTTGCCTGCATGGTTTCTGCTGAGAAATTAGCACTTAATCTTATCTGTTCTCCCTTATAGGTTACTCTTTGTTTCCCCCTGGCTGCTTTCAGGCTTCTCTCCTTATATTTGGTTCTGGCAAATTTAACTATATATGCTTTGATGTTTTTCTTTTGGGGTCTAGTCAATATGGTGTTGGCTGAGCTTCTTGAATATATATTCTCTTATTCTTCATTATGCCTGGGAAGTTTTCCTCTAGTAATTCTTCCACAATATTTTCAGTGTCGTTACTTGCGTCTTCCTTTTCTGGGATTCCAATGATGTGCATGTTATTTATCTTGATGGTGTCCCACATAATTCTTGAGGGTTTTTTTCTTTGTCCTTCTTTTTTGAGTCTGCTTTTTGCTCTAGCAGATCAGTGGTGATGATTCTGTCTTCAATTTCTCTTCAACTCTGCTCATGTGTCCCTCCATCATGTTGACAGCCTCTGAAACATTGGACCTTATATTCTGGATAGTAGTTTCTTATTTTTCCAGTGCCTCTAATGCCTCATTTGTTTTCTCTCATTGATCTGCATTAGTTTTTGTTTTTTTTTTTAGATCCTCCTGTTTTTTGCTTGTAGTATCCTCTAATTCATCACGTTTGTCTTTTATCCATTGAATATATTCAATCATTCTTTAAATTCTGTGTCAGAAAGTTCCATCAGACTTTCTAGCTTCAGGAAATCCACTGATTCTGTGTCACCCTTTGGAGGTGACATCTTGCTTTGTTCTTGTGCTTTGTGTGGGATAAGTTGCTTTCTTCAAGACATAGATATGTTCTTGATCTGAAGACTATGCTCTAGAGATCAGTTGGGTAGGTACTCCACTTGTGTGTGTCTCTGAACTTCTGACTTCAGAGAAATATCAGTTCAGAGCCTGTGAGGGCAATCTCTTGTTGGTAAGACAGGTCAAGGTGCTCCTGATTACAAGCAAGTTGATTGACATTGGATGTGTGGGCACCAGTGTGGAGCCAAATGGGGTGAGGCAGGCACAGGGTTGGGGTGATCGCAAGGGCAGGTCAAATACTTGGGGGACCTCACTCGAACCGCAGTTGTCTGGGTATGATCACGATTGGGGTCTCTACTCAAACTCCCTCTGTCCATTTCCCACCCAGTGGTTTTCATTCAGTGGTCCCTGCCCAGTGGCGCTTATGCAGCTGTCACCATACAGCAGCCCGTGCCCAAGCAGGGTCTTGGATCCAATAGGACCAGAGAAGTCAAAGTCAAATTCCCCTGACCCACTAGCCTCTGACTGGTCTGTAGAGTCCACAAAAGTTCAGAAAGATTACCATTGGCTGGCTCATTCCCGAGCAGTCAGTGTGGCCCAAGAGAGGTCGACCAAATTCCCCACTAGTGGGCACACCCTTGGGTGCTCTCCCAGGTAATCGGCAGTGCCCCAGAACACCCAGTCAGGATCCTACTGGCCTTTCTCTTGCCAGATTAGTCCCACAGCAGCTCAGCTGGTGGCTCCAGGTGATGGCTGGATCTGCGGTTTGGCTTTGTGGTCCTGTAGCTCCAAAAGGAACTGCTGTAACAAAAGTTCGGATTCAAAATCCTGCTGTCCACGGCTTGTCACGTTGGTTGGTCTCTGTGTGGCAGTCCCTTGGGTACCACTGGGGTTACAGGACTGTGGCGGAGGCACGTAGTTATGGAGCCACAGTGGGTTGCAGAAGGGGGGAAGAAGCATGGGGCTGGGGGGGGGCAGGGCGGGGCTGGGACACTACCACAGGGAAGCAGGGGGCGGGGCTGGGGTGCAGCCAGAGGTTTATGCAGCCGCAGGTCAGACGGAGGCATCACGAGGGGGGCTGGTTGCGGGGGGGGGGGTGTCACATGGTGGTGCCCTGCAGTCGGTTGCTCCTCCTGCAGGGGGGGTGGTCTCATGGAGGCTGGGGGCAGTTTGTTGCTCTCTGGAGTCACAAGGTGGCGGGTTGTTACTCCCTACTTGCTCCTGGTGGGTGGGTTCCACAGTGGCTTGGCTAGTGTCTTTTGGCTGGGCCTCAGCTGTCCTGTGTGGGTTCAAATTCCAGCTCTCCAGCTGAGCTGTGTGCGTCCTGCACTGGGTTCCGGCTGCCAGACAGTTTGATTTTATATCTTGATTTTCTTTTGGAGTTGTCTGTCCTGTTTGTAGGGCTGCCATGAATCGCAGTCAACTCAGTGACATATAGCATTAACAATTTTGTTTGGATCAAAGAACTGCCTTTTGCTTTTGGCTACACAAAAGCATTTGACCAAACAAAATAGAAAATCGGGAGGACCTGAAGCACTTGCTGTGGAGGATCAAGAACTGCAGCTTTCAATATGGATTGCATCTCAAGAAAGTAAAAATCCTTACTACTGGACCAATAGGCTACATCATGGTAGATGGAGAAAAGATTGAAATTGCCAGTGATTTAACCTTTCTTGGATTCATAGTCAATGCCCTTGGTCGCAGCAGCCATGAGACTGAGAGACATACAGCATTGGGAAAATCTGTTGTCAGGAATCTCTCCAAAGTCATGAAGAGCAATGATGTCCGTTTAAGGACAAAGGTGAGCGTGATTAAAACCAGTCTTTCAAAAACAAACAAACAAACAAACAAACAAACACCCAGTCTTTCCAATCTCTTGCTGTGCGTCTGAGAGCTGGACAGTGAATATAGATCACAGAAGAAGAATCAATGCACTTGACTTGTGGTGTTGGAGGAAAGTGCTAAATATCCCATGGACTGCCAAAAAAATAAATAAATATATATATTGGAAAAAGTGCAACCAGAGTGTTCCTTGGTGACAAGGATGATGAATCTTCATTTCACATATTTGGATGTGTTGTTAGGAGAGGCTATTTCTTGGAAAGGGACATCATTTTTAGAAACGTGGAGGGTCAGTGAAAAAAAAAGAAGATGCTCAACGAGATGAATTGATACAGTGTCTGCAGCAAAGGACTCAAATGTGTCGAGGATAATCAGGATCGTGCAGGATAGGAGAGAATTCACATCTTTTATTCATAAGGCCACTATGAGTTGTACTTGACTCGACAGCCCTTAGTGACAACAACAGCAACAAAAGAAAACCAACAAGACATACCAGTCCATTTAAACTTTGCAAAATTAAATGCAAAGAAAAAAAATACTGAAAGTAGTTTGGAAAAATGAAGAGTTGCCTATAAAGAAGAACCACAGAGACTACACATTCCTTAGCAGAAACCGTACAGGCAAACATATGTAAAACTTTGAAAGAAAAAAACCTCTCCTAACCCAAAATGATATAACCTCCAGAATTGTCCCTCAAATGTTCCTCCTAATCAGTGCCACTGAGTCAGAATGGACTCATAGCTGATCCTCCAGTAGCTTTCTGAGATTGTGAATTGCACAGGAGGAAACTGCCCATCTTTCTCCCAAGTTGCAGTTTGTAGAATTGAACAACCAGAGAGCTTTGGCCTTTAGGTTAGCAGTACAACTAATCATATATCAGAGATCCCTAACTATGATGGTTAAAGTAGGGCACTTCCAGATAAACTGAAATGAAGGGGATTTGTCAAACCCAGACGAACCTTACAAAAAATACTAATGATAGATCTTTTTTGGTGGTTTTTTAAAAGACAAACCATGAACAACTGCAGAAAATAGTCCCAAATGAACACATATGGAAACATCATTTAGAAAACAGCCTATACATAGAAATGTATAAAGCAAAATAATCCTTTGAGTGTGAAAACAGGAAACCAGAGGTACCAGGTCATACATGTAACAACCACAGAGAGAAAGGAGACAATAATTCAGTTACCGAACTCTCCAATGGAGAGGAAGTCAAGTTGATTTCAAGATGTCATTGCTATTGTTGTTGGGTGCTGTTGAGTTGAATACAACCAGTAATTACCCTGTGAAAAACAGACCTGAACTCTGTACTATCCTTTGCCATCCTCATACTTGCCGACAAGTCAGAGCTCTTTGCAGCAGTCACTGTGTCAATTCATGTGATTGAGGATCTTCCTCTTCTTCACCAGTCCTCCACCTTCTCAAGTATGAAGTCCCTCTCCAAGGAACTCTCCTAGCAACATGCTTGAAGTATGTGAGATAACGTTTGTGTGGTTTTTGGTTGTTTGGTTGTTTTTGTTTTTGTTTTAATTATACTAGTTTATTTACAAAATCCAAGAAAAACTCTGAATGCACTTTCTCCAAGATATATTTGTTTGTTTGTTAGGCAATCCATGGAATATTCAGTACTCTTCTCCAACACCACAGCTCAAAGACATCAATTCTTCTATGATCCTTATTTATTGTCCAGCTTTCAGATGCATAGCAAGTAATCAGAAAGACCATGGCCTGAGGCAGATGCACATTAGTCCTCAAACTGACACCATTGCTCCTCAATAATTTGAGGAGGTCCTTGACTACAGACTTTCCCAAGTGCAATGAATCTCCTGGTTTCTTGACTGCTGTTATCAAAGGTGTTGATCTTTTTCAAGATAGAACAATAAAATTGTCATTTACTAGGTAAGCTCAAATAAAATGAATAAGCCTCATAAAATCATAAAGATTTAGTAAGCACTACAAAAGAAACAAAGAATAAAATTATAACAAAAGTTAAAAAATATTATTTCCTCACAGAAAAGTATATGGAATAAAGAAATCAGTAACACCACACATGTTGTTACGTGCTGTCGAGTTGACTAGAATTCAGTGGCCATATGAACAACAGAAGGAAACCTTGGCTTATCCTGGACCTTCTTCACAAAGTCTGCACTGTTCCCCACAGCAATCTATCTCATTGCAAGTTGTCCTTTCTTTTGCTGACGCTTCACTTTTCCAAACATGATATGCGTTTCAGAGATTATTGTCTCTTGACAACATGCCCAAAATGTGTGAAGTAGAGTTTTCAACATCCTTGCCTTTAAGAAGCACTCTGTTTGCACTTCCTCCAAGGCAGATTTGTTCGTTCTTTTGGCAGTTCATGAGGTATTTAACATGCTTTACCAATACCATGATTCAATGGAATAAATTTTTCTTTGACTCTCTGTATTCATTTGCTTGTTAGCACTTTGAAGAGACCTTTGATAGCAAATCTACCTATGAACTGTACACATGAACAAGAATTTTATTTTTTAAAATGCCACAAATTATATTTTTCAAAGCCCCCTATCTATTGATAAATATACTCAATGTGAATAGATTAAATGTACCAGTCCAGAGCAAAAGAATAACAGAATGGATAAGAAAAACTTGACTTGTCAATAAAAGATAAAAAATAGACTAGTAATCAAGCAGGGGAGGATTGATGTATACAGCATTGAAACAGATGAGGGAGAGAACTCTTTAATAGGGATATATAATTGGGTATTATTGTCTTGACAGGAGTCCAGAATGAAGGCTGCACAGTAGAATGGACTTGGAGGGAGGGATTGTATAACAATGGAAGATTTTTTTTTAAATTTTTCAAGAAGAGTGAATTGGGGGAGGGGGTGAGCAGAAAGAAAATTGCAACAATGAATGACTGGAAACCCTAAGTCTCTGTAAACTTTCATTAAAATGAATTTAAAAAAAAAGATATCAAAGAAATGACAATCAAAAAAGAGACAAAGTGGCAATACTAACTTCTGATAAACTTAAATACAAAGGCCAGGAGAAGAGAGAAGGAAACAGAAGAACAAACAAAACAACAAAACAATTTGATCTCTTAAGACAATGTAAAACAGCAAGAAATGAAAAGGAATGCACAGAGTAACGGAACCAAAAAGAATCAGCTTGTCTGCAGCAGGAGAGAAGCCAGAGCATCCGTAACCAGCTGTTGGAGCCGCCGGAGGACCTGAAGAAGAAAAAGCAGAAAAACCTGTGAAAGCTAAGACTATTTCTTTCCGTAAAGGAGGGTTAAGTTTCAAATGCAGTGCTGAGAGATAATCAGCAGAAGAAGAAGCTGGAGACTTCCCAACGAAGCCTACTTTTCTTCAAGTTTGGATTTGCCATAGGTTGTCAGACGACGAAGAAAGCATCAGCCATGCCCATCAAACTTGGATCAAGTAAACATAAAGAACCAGTTCCAACTCTGGCTCCAAAAACTCTTTCATTGTTGTGGTTGTTATGTGCCATCGAGTCATTTCCGACTCATAGCGACCCTATGCACAACAGCCCTAAACCCTGCTCTATCCTGCGCCAACC
>NW_006400053.1:535949-537732 GCF_000299155.1 Elephantulus edwardii | reverse complement strand
TGTAGGTCGTATAGCCCTATTATACAAGTTGCCATACTGTGGTCACTTGTGGTTGCTGTGAGGCTGAACACTGTGACACTGATGTGTCAAATGCATTAATGGTTGGTTACCCAACGCGGACAGAGAGTGGGGTGGAGCTCCCCGATTAAAACAAGCTTGGAAGGAGGAGTGGCATCCACTTCCATAATAGCTTGCTTCTGGAAACCTTATGAACCTGGAGAGAGGATGAAAGACACCCAAGCATTGAGGACTCTCCTTCATAGGGTCGCTATGAGTTACCTGCGACTCGATGGCACTTAACAACAACAACATACAGATTTAAAGATATTTGCTAATTTTGTAGTTTCATGTGATTAGTTTCAAAAGGTTAGAGATAATAAAGATATCTGAAATGGTACCTTTCTAAGAATTGCTTATTTATTTAGTCACAAAAATTGTTAGCACATTGAGAGGGAAGCTATAAGATATTATCTATATAAACGGGTTCAAACTGCAAAAAATTACTCTGTAAATTAATTTTCTCATTATATTAACTGTTTGGCTCCCAGGAACAGTCTTACAGAAAAGGGAGTATTATATTGAAAGGAACAATGTTACAGCACTAATTACTGAAAGTAAATTTAGAAAACATGAAATACAGCCTTGGTTTTTCAGTTTGTTTGTGTTTTTTTTTCCTTCCTTCCATAATGGGCATTTGTTTCAAGTCAGAGTCTTTTCCGTGTTGATATCATTGGATAAATATGCTTAGCTCTTTTAAAAATAAGCATTTTTTTACTTTTTATGTAAACTATTAAATAATGAAATAGCTTCATTAACTCACCTTTAAAAGGGTCCTTTAAGTCATTTTCAAAGAACAACCATTTGCTATCAAAGTAAATCAGTATTTTGAAAGTACTTCTCTTGGTTTTGTTATTAACTAGTTCCTAAAAGTATTTACACCAGAACTTGAGGAAGCTCTTTCTTTTAAAATACAAATCACCACCAAAAGTATTAGATGTACATATTGCTTAAATTTTTGGCTGTTTTTTAAAAAGGTTATGAATGCCCACAATAGAAGTTAAAATTGTATGGAGAAGAAGCACTTTCTATATTTTGTCAAAGCCAAATTTAAAATACAAACTTGTGAAATCTAATATGAACTAATTTACTGCAAGAGTTCTTACTAGTAGAACCAGTGTCTATGATTTAATTATATTGACCAATGACTGCACAAAAGCACATTTAGAAAACTGAACATAGAATGAAAGAAAATGCACCTTCAAACCCTTTGTTGCCTCTGTACATTGTTCTCCGTATTGTGGAATTTGGAATGACTTGGTTTTGGTTGGTTTCTTTTTTTTTGTATTTTTATATTGCATATGATTTTTTAAAATTAGTGTGATAGTTAAATACATCTTTAAAAGCATAGTCAGAAACAAAGATAATTTTAGGAAAATTCCTACAATGTTAAATTTGGAAGACCCTTAAGACTGTTTTATTGATGGTAATTTTAACTGTTCACTGAGTTTTTTAAGTGGGTAATAGCTCCAGAGAAGCATCCTGACTACTGAATATTCCTAATACTTTGTTCATTTGCATTTAAGTTTAAAATAAGTTCCAAGTAAAACAATGGAAATATATGTTGTTGTTGTTGTTTGTTGTTGTTATGTGCCGTCGAGTCGCTTGCGACTCATAGTGACCCTATGTATAACAGCCCTAAACTCCGCTCTGTCCTGTGCCAATCGCACTGTCTCTGACACTCCCATCCCAATTATTCCAGTCACTGAATCCACCCACCTCAGAG
>NW_006400053.1:528786-534309 GCF_000299155.1 Elephantulus edwardii | reverse complement strand
ACTTCTCTGCGCTCCAGTGCAATTTTC
The DNA here is from genome assembly GCF_000299155.1 of Elephantulus edwardii. Lineage (NCBI taxonomy): Eukaryota > Metazoa > Chordata > Mammalia > Macroscelidea > Macroscelididae > Elephantulus > Elephantulus edwardii. The sequence continues at coordinate 534,282 of NW_006400053.1, read as the reverse complement.
AGAATATCTTCTGACATACATTTTGGTCTTTTCTTCCTCTTCTGTCTTTGCAATGACCATTTGCACTCTTCCTGGATGATACCCTTGATATCCTCCCACAACTCATCTGGCCTTCACTCATTGGTGTTCAAAGCCTCAAACCTGTTCCTGAGATGGTTCTGAAATTCAGGTGGGATAGAACTACTTATTTGTACATGATTTCATTATATATCAAGACACATGCGCTTAACTTTCTTAACTTTCTTTAATATAGCCAACCTTTTCCTTTTTTGTTCATTTTATCATTTATGTTATTATAATTATCCCTGTCCTGAGTATTCTTTTCTTGACCTAAATGAAATATTTACCTATGGTCAAGATAGAGAAGGGAAACTACTGAGATGAATTTCTATACTAAAATATCAATAAATTATCAAACTAAAAAGTCAAACAGCATATGACAAAAAGGCAATAGTGATTCATGAAGAAGTTCAAGCTACTCTGAAGGAACTGCCAAAAAAATAAAGCCCAAGAAATTGGTAAAATACCATTTGACATATTTTAGCATACAGAGGTTGTTTATTTATATTATTTATATTTATTTATTTCTATTCCAAAAAGAGGGTGATCTGACATATTTTATGTTTATGATCCCATACTTCTACCATTCCAAAAAAGGATGATCTCACAGAATGTAAAAATTATTGAACAATGTCACTAATATCACATGCCTACAAAATCATGCTGAAGATCATGCAAAGCACTTAGAACAGTACATCAACAGAGAACTACTAGAAGTACAGGCTAGATTTAGAAGAGGTCATGGCACTAGGGACATCATTGCCAATGTCATATGGATCTTGGTTGAAAGCAAAAAGTATCAGACTAATGTCTGTGTTTCATTGACTATGCAAAGACATTTGGCTATATGGATCACAATAAATTGTGAACAACCTTCAGAAGAATGAGAGTCCCAGAATATATGAATATTTTCTTGCAAAACTTATACTTGGACCAAGAGATAGTCTTCAAAACAGAGCAAGGAAACACTGCATGGTTAAAAATTGGAAAAGGAGTGTGACAGGGATGCATCCTGTCTCTATACCCTTTCATTTTATATGTGGAACAAATCATTTGAGAAGCTGGTCTTTATAAGGAGGAAGGTGACATCAGAATTGGAGGAAAACTCATTAACAACTTGCATAAACAAACCTTGCACGCTGAAACTGAGGGGGACATGACACATCTGCTGCAGAAAGTCTTCAACATGGGTTGAAGCTCAACATTAAGAAAACAAAGATTCTCTGGGACTGACATCAGGGTTGGGGTAAGAGAAAAACTGGATAAATTATGTATACTGCATTGAAACAGATGAGGGAGAGAACAGTTTAAAAGCTATATTATGGTTATCACAAGAGTCCAGAATTAAGGTTGCATAGTGGAGTGTACTCAGGGCGGTGGGAGGGATGCGGGGAGATTGTATATCAATGAAAGAATTTTTCTTTTACTTTTCAAAGACAGGAGCGAACTAGGGAGTGGGTTGGGAGAGGGCTGGACAGAGAGAAAAGTGCAACAATGAATGAATGGAAATCCAAAATCTCTGTAAATGTTCATTAAAATTAATAAAATAAAATTTTAAAAAGAAACCAAAAAACCTAAAAAAAAAACAGTAACAAAAAAGTTCACTAATAAAACAGAAAGACCTTCCCATTTCCTTCACCCCACCTACCCACTGATTTGTGTGACCCTATGATTAACACCCTACCCACCCTAACACCTCACCCATCCTAACCCTTCTGCTTTCACCATCACCCTATCTTGGATCCTCATGCTCATTCTACAGTAGTGGTTTTATGCAGTTTTTGCCCTTGTGTGACTGAGTTAGTTCACTCAGAATAGTGGTCTCTAGTCCCTCCTAAGTTAGGAGGTAATTTACAAAATCATTGCTCCTGTGTGCTGTATAGTATTCCATAGTGTGAATGTACCACAGCTTCTTAATCCGTTTGTTTATGGTTGGATTGGGATCAAACATCTGGCAATACCATCTCAGACAAGAGTCTCAAGTAGCTAAAGCATTTTTAAAATAATAAAAGAGCAACCTGCTAATCTCAAGTGATTTTTTTAATTCAAGCTCTGATTATTCAACATAGAGAATACATCTTCAGCTAGAAATTCATTTTTGAAAATTCCTACTCAAAAAGCTCTATATACTCTTGTGAAGGTTTATCTGTATTTCATGAGAATGTATCTCTATTTTAAGACAAAAATAAAACACTAAAATGGTTTTCTTATAACTTTTAAATTGGGCATAAACTTCTTTAAAGGGAATAAAATTATATATTACATAATATTCTCAATATGATTCAGCAAATGCTAAAATAATAGGAATAAATAAGATATTTATGGCTCTGTATTTAAAAAAAAGTCTCATGACGAAAGGTTATAGAATACTTCTGTGCCTCCGTAAGAAAAAGACTGATAACTGAATTTCAAAATGGGACAAAGATAGAATTTTAGACAAAAAATTTTCAAAGAGAAAGATATTCAAATGGCCAACAGACACATGAAGAAATGTTCCAAATCACTGGCAATAAGAGAGATGCAAATCAAAACCACAAGATACCATCTCACTCCAGTAGCAGTGGCAAAATTTAACAGGACAGCAAGTAGTAAATATTGGAGAGGATGTGGTGAGATCAGAACTCTTATACATTGTTGGTGGGATTGTAAAATGGTAAAACCACTCTGGAAGGCTGTTTGGCCTTTCCTCAAAAAGCTGAACATAGAAATTCCATATGACCCAGCTACTTCATTGCTTGAAATATACTCCAAGAAAATGAGAACTGAGGCCCAGATGGAGACTTGTACACCAATGTTCATAGAAGTATTATTCAGCATAGCAGTAGGCTGTTGTTAAAGTGCTCTGGTGGTGTGATCTGCAGAGCGTTGCATGGAGACTGTATTGCATGCAGCCTGTTGCACAAAAGGTCATAAGTCTCTGGCAGTTCCAATCCACCAGTGATTCTGAGAGAAAGATGAGTGGTTTCCTCTTGCTAAACACTTCCAGACCTGGAAATGCAGTGAAGGGTCATTCTGAGCTAGAATCAATAGTGGCAGTGAGTTTGGGTTTGAGTTTTTTGATGTGGTTATTAGTTGCTCTTGAGCTGACTTTGATTCGTGATGACAGCAGAATAAAACATTGCCCAAGCCATTGCCCAATCCTGCTCAAGTTCATTCTTGCATCCACTGTGTATTTTTAGTGTCTTCCAATCTAGGAGGCTTATCTTCCTGACTATATTAGAGAAAACTCTGTTATGAGTCATAGACTTCTCATTGTAACCAAATAGATTGCCAGATTTTTCTTCCTTGTCTAGAAAAACCACTGGAAGCTCTCACTCATGGACAACCCTGTTGGAACTTGAAATGCCAACAGCTTCTGGCACCAAAGCAACACATTAAAATACAGCAGACTCACAGATGGTTAGTTATATCTAACCCCTAACTCTCTGACCCACTGCCATTGACTCTGATACACTTAATCCAGCTCTCTGTTTGGTTTCTTTACAGTAGAAGACTTCTCATCTTTCTCCCACAGAAAGCTAGTGGGCCCAAACCGATAACCATTTCATTTACAATCCAACAAATAATATACTGCTCCACAAAAATCACATGTGCTCTCTAAAGCTAAGTTGCAGCTAGTCTATAACTTAGAATTCAGGCTTCCAATTTGATGACTCAGTCATAAGTCAGTTCTGACATAAGCCGAATACCTTGGGGTTTTTTGTTTTCCTTTTCATTATTACTGCCTTTTATTATCACTATCCTTATATATGTAATCTTTATTTGCTGCTAGGGGTTGGGATGAGAATTATGAGATACAATATTGTATGCAGGACAGATTACTAAAAATAAGATGAAAAATAAAAAAAAAAAACAACAACAAAGATTCTCATGACTGGGTCAATTGTCAGCACCATGATAGATGAAGAGATAGAAGAAGAGATTGAGGTTGTTAACAATTTCCGTTTGCTTGACTCCGTAATTAACACTCTTGGAACCAGCACCCAGGAAATCAAAAGACAAAACGAATTAGGAAAGTCTGCTGTCAGGAACCTCTCGAGTATACTGAAGTGCAAAGACATCAGTCTAGAAACTAAGGTATGCCTGATCCAGGCCGTGGTCTTTGCAATTACTTGCTATGCATCAGAGAGCTGTGCAATGAATAAGATGTTGTTGTTGTTGTTATGTGTCATTGAGTCCTTTGTAACTCATAGCGACCCTATGTATGAGAGCTCTAAACGCTGTTCTATCCTGTGCCAACCTAGCCATCTGAAATGCACTTATTCCCACCATTCCAGTCACATAATCGATCCATCTTATCGAAGGTCTTCCTCTCCTTTGCCGCCCCTCCACTCTGCCAAACATGATGTCCCTTTCCAAGGACCAGTCCCTCCTTACCACATGCCCGAAGTATGTCAGATGAAGCTTCAGAATCCTTGACTCCAAGGAGCATTCCGGCTTCACCTTCTCCAGGATAAACCTGTTTGTTCTCCTAGCAGTAGTGGTATATTCAACACTCTTCTTCAGCACCAAAGATCAAAGGCATCAATTCTCTTTCTATCAACCCTATTCACTGTCCAACTCTCTGATGCATAGCACATAATTGCAAAGACTATAGCCCAGATCAGGCACACCTTAGTCTTAACCTGACGTCATTGTTCTTCAGTACTCTTGAGAGGTCCCTCACAGCCAACTTTCCCAATGCACTTCGTCTCTTGATTTCCTGGCTGCTGTTACCAAGAGTGTTGATTGTGGAGCCAAGCAAACTAAAACTGTTAACTATCTCAATCTCTTCACCAGCCATACTGATTCTGCCAATTGGCCCATTGGTGAGAATCTTTGTTTTCTTGACGTTGAGCTTCAGTCCATATAGGAGGCTGCAGTCCTTGAATTCTGCAGCAAGCACTTCAGGTCCTCCTCAGTTTCAGCAAGCAGGGTTGTGTCATCTGCATAACGCAGGAAGAATTAGTGCCTTGAGTTGTGGTGCTGGAGAAGAATATTGGAAATAACATGGACAACCAAGGAAACAAACATCTTTCCTCGAGAGAGTGGAACCAACTTGGTCTCTGAAGGTAAGGATTTTGAAGCTACATACTTTGAGTATGTTGCCAGAATGGATGAATCTTTGGAGAAGGATGCTTTTCAAGGGTGGAGAGGCAGTGCAGGAGAGGAAAACCCTGGATGAGATGGATTGACACAGTGACTGGGGTGTCAGAGACAGTGAGATTGGCTCAGGATAGGAAGGGTTCAGAACTATTGTGCATAGGATTGCTGAGTCACAGGCAACTCAACAGCATATAGCAACAACATTACTTAAGAAAATAAAAATTGAAAAATGGGCACAGGATATGAACAGGCACTTCACCAAGGAAGACATTCAGATGGCCAACAAGCACATGAAGAAATGTTCAAAATCCCTAGCTCTGAGAGAGATGCAAATCAAGACAACCATGAGAT
>NW_006400053.1:510897-528041 GCF_000299155.1 Elephantulus edwardii | reverse complement strand
AATGAATGGAATTCCAAAATCTCTGTAGATGTTCATTGAAATGAAAAAGAAATAAATTAAAATATTATAAAAAGAAAATAAACATATTCTTTCTTTCCAATGTATATGGAATATTGTCCAAAATAGACTCTACATTAGGTCACAAAGTAAGGTACAATATGTTCAAAATCATTGAAATATGACAAAACATCTTCTCAGGTCAGAATAAATTTGGAAATCAATAACAGAAAGATTAAGGAAAAAGTATCAATTATAAAATTAAATAACATCCGGCTTAAAAACCAGAGTCATAGAAGAAATAAAAACAGAAAATAAAACCCTTAAAAATGTCTTAAAACGAATGAAAAAGAAAACACCACATACCTAACTTTTGAGAAATAATAAATGCAGTGCTCAGAGGAAAATTTACAGTGATAAACACACATGAAAAAAAAAAGAATGAAAACCAGTGGCTTAACCAAACAAAATAGCAAAGAAGCACTACAATTTCCAGAAGAAATATCAATGTAGTCCATCCTATTAATAAACAGAGTCATAGATATGCTTGTATGAATTGATGAAAAAATTTATAAAATTCAACACCCTTTTCTCATTGAAGGCTTTCAACAAAAGAGTAATATAAGGCAAATTACTCAACATAATTGAGATTGTATTTACAAAATCAAAATTAGGAAAGGAGTGCATCAAGGATGTGTCTTATCTCCATTCTTTCTCAATCTATATGCAGAACAGATCTTTCAGGAGGCTGAGTGTTGAGGAGTGTAGCTTCAGGATGGTAGGAAGACTCATTAACAACCTACATTATGCAGATGACACAACCTTACTTGCTGAAACTAAGGAAGACCTAAAGTGCTTGCTGTGGAAAGTCAAAGACTATAGTCTTCAATATGGGCTGAAGTTCTACATCAAGAAGACAAAGACTCACCACTGGGCCAATTGACAGCACCATGATAGATGGAGAAGAGACTGAGTTTGTTAACAATTACAGCTTGCTCAACTTCACAATGAACACTCTTGGCACCAGCAATCAGGAAATCAAAAGACAAATTGCAAATTGCAGTGGGAAAATATGGTTTTAGGGACATTTCCAGAGTATTGAGAAGCAACAATGACAGTCTAGAGACTAATGGTGCACCTGATTCAGGCCATAGTCTTAGCAAGTATTTGCTTTGCATCAGAGAGCTGGACATGACTAAGAATAACAGAAGAATAATTGATGCCTTTGAGTTGTGATGCTGGAGAAAAATATTGAGCATACCTTGAACCACCAAGAAAACAGATAGGTCTGTCTTAAGATGAAATCAGGTTTCTCCTTAGAGGCTAGGATTTTGAGGCTCCATCTTACATAATTTGGGCACATGGCCAAGAAGACTTGTCCTTGGAGAAGGACATCATGCTTGGAAGGGTAGAAGAACAGCAATGGAGAGGAAGACCTCAGATGAGACAGTTTAATACAGTTACTGGAACAATGGGAGTAGGTGTGTCAGAGTCAGTGGGACTGGCTCAGGATAGAGCAAGCTTCAGAGCTCCTGTACATAGGGTCTTTATGAGTCACAGATGACTCATTGGCACATAGCAACAACATGCAAACCCAATGACCAATATCAGTCTCAATGTGTAGAGACTGACATCACTTTCCTTACCAGAATTCACTTTCATCACTACTTTCAATTCTGTAGTGGAAGTCCTACCTAGAGTAATAAAGCAAATAAAAGGCATCCAAATACCAAAGGCTCAGCAAGAAAGTTATAGGAACTAATTGAAATATTCAGCAAAGGTGCAAGAGCATCATTAAAAAAATTAGTTTATGGAATTTCTATGTTCAGCTTTCATAGGAAACATCAAACTGCCTTCCAGAATGGTTGGATCATTTTATAATCCCACCAATAATATATAAGAGTTTCTATCTCACCACATCCACTCCACCATTTATTACTTGCTGTCCTGTAAAACTCTGCCACTGCTACTGGAGGAAGATGGTATGTCATTGTGGTATTGATTTATGTTTCTCTTATTGCCAGTAATTTTGAGCATTTCTTCATGTATCTGTTGGCCATTCAAATATCTTCCTCTCTGAAAAGTCTTTCCTTGCCTTTTGTTGATTTTGTAATTGTGCTATCAGTCTTTTTCTTGTGGAGGATTCTTTTGATGTGAGACCACGTCTGAAATGGTATTGCCAAATGTTTTTCCCTGTCAATAGGTTTTGTTTTCATTCTTTTGAGAGTGTTTTTGATGCACACAGAGATGTAATCTTTAGAGAGTTCTAGTCATCAATTTATCCTCCAGATTGTGCATTTCTGACTGTATTTGGCAGTCTCTTTATACCATAGTCTATGCCATCTAAACTTTATCCTAGATTGTCACTGATGAACATTATAGTTTTGAGATTTAGCCCCAGGTCTCTGATTCACCTTGAGTTGATTTTTGTGTATGGTATGATATATGTATATGACCTAGCTATTCCACTACTTGGAATATGCCCCAAGAAAATGAGAACTGAGGCACAGAGACTTGTACACCCATGTTTATAACAGCATTAATCACCATCTCAAGAACATGGAAACAGCCCAAATGTCCAACCACAGTCAAATGGATTGAGAAATTATGGTATATTCACACAATAGAATACTATGCAGCACGGAGGAGCAATGATTTTTAAATAACTACCTATCTTGGAAAGGACTGGAGAGTATTATGTTAAGTGAACTAACACAACCTCATTAGGACAAATACTGTATAAGACTATTATTGTAGAACAAGTATGAGGATCTAAGGGGGCGGAAGCATAGGGGTAAGGATGGATGGGGGTTTGGCTAATCACAGGGTTGCATAATTTGTTGGGTGGAGGGAGGGGTGGGTAAAGGAAAAGGGAAATATCTGGTATGAATAATAATGTATATAAACTTTGTAAGTAAACTAGTATAAAATAAAAAGTATAAAATTAAAATGTTATTTAAATTTTTAAAAATCAGCTTAATTTCAACAGTAATAAAGATAAATCTGAAAATGAAGACAATGCCACTTACAATAGCTAACTCAAAAGATGAAACGTTTAGGAACAAACATAACCAAAAATACAAAATGCTATCTATGCTCATGCATAAGAAGACCTAACACTGTTGAAGTGTTAATATTTCCTAAAGAGATCCACAGATAGCATGAATGCAGTCATGATTCAGGTACCATCAAGATGATACCATTAAAAGATGTTGTTTTAGGTGTCATTGAATAAATTACAACACAGAGCAACCCTATTAATCAAAGCTTGCCTATCCTATCTACTATGTTCAACTCCACTGTTGTTGTTATGCCAATTCATCTCCAAGACGGTTTTCTTCTCTTTCACTAACCTTTCTCAGTATAATGTCTTTTTTTTCAAGGTCTAGTCTCTCCTTACAACATGCCCAAAATATGTGAGATGAAGTTTTACCATCCTTGTCTCTAAGGAGCATCCTGGTTGCAAAGACAAATCAAAGACAGATTTGTTTGTACTTTTGGCAGTCCATGGAATATTCAACACTCTTCTCCAACACTATAATTTAGAGGCATCAATTCTTCTTTGATCTTCCCCATTTATTTTCCAACTCAGATGCATAAGAAGAATTTTAAAATACCATGGCTTGGATCAGGCACACCTTAGTATTTTTTTAATCTGAATTTATTGCATCTGAATTTCAAAATCATCCTTTTTTTAAACACTTTAATCTTTAAACAGACATCCTTATTTTTTGTACTTTAAGGTGGTTCTCTGACAGAATATTTGCCCAATGCAATAGGTATTTTGATTTCTTGACTACTGCTACCTCTGGTGTTAAGTGTAGAGCTAAGTAAAGTGAAATCATTGACAACTTCAAGCTTTTCTCCCACTATTATGATGTTGTCTATTGTCCAGTGGTGAGAATTTTTGTTTTCTTGATGCCATATTGAAGGATATAGGTTTTTTTTTTTAATCTTCTTCACTATGGTCTTCAAGTCTTCTTCACTTTCTATGAGAAACCTTGGGTTATCAGCATAGCTTGTTGATGAGTTTTCCTCCAATTCTGATGCCACATTCTTCATGTAATCAAGTTTCTTGAATTATTTGCTCATCTTATTTGGAAGCAGGAGTAGCATCCATTTCCTAAACAATATGCCTCTGGAAACTCTATGAGCCTTGATAAATGATGATCATTATAGAAAGGCTTCAGGCCTTTTGTTCATAGGGTTGCTATGAGTCGTGCTCAACTCGATGGCAATCAACAACAATGACAAACTGAATAAGGATAGAGAAAGGACAAAACCCTGACACACACCTTTCCTGATTTTAAACCATGCAGTGTTCCTTTGTTCTGCTCAAGCTGCTTCTTGATCTACAAGTAGATTTCACATGAGTACAGTTAGATGTTTTGAGATCCCCCATCTTCTCTATCATAACCATAATTTGTTATGATCCACACAAACACCTTTGTATAGTCAATAAAACACAAGTAAGCATCTTCCTAATATTATCTGCTTTCAGCCAAGAACCATCTAACATCAGCAATGATATTCCTTACTCAACAGCCTGTTCTGAATCTAGCTTTAATTCCTGGAAGTTCCCTGTTGATGAAGTGTTCCAGCCATCTTTAATATTCTTCAACAAGGTTTTACTTGTACATGACATTAGCAATATTGTTCAGTAATTTCCACACTCTGTTGAATCAATCACATCATATTTTTTCTTGAAAAAAAAAATGGGAACAAATATTACTCTCTTCCAGTTGGTTGGTCAGGTGTCTTCCAAATTTTTTGTCATAAACCAGTGAGCATCTTCAGGACTGCATCAGTTTGCTAAAACACCACAATTAGTATTACATCAATCCCTGAATTCTTATTGATAGATGATAGATAAATAGATGATAGATGATAGATAGATAGATAGATGATAGAAAGATAGATAGATAGATAGATAGATAGATAGATAGATAGATAGATAGATAGATAGATAGAGTCAATGCCTTCAGTACACTTTGGAAATCTTCCTTCAGACAATGGATTTTTTATCACATGCTATTACTTCTTAAAATAGGTTAGTAACCAGCAATTCTTTTTTGCTGTTGTTGCTACATTGACCCTGTGTATAATGAATGGTGTAGAAATTGTCAAAAGAAGAGGAAAGGAATTTAAAGAGATGAAATAACTAATTGAGCATTCTAGGGACTTATTCTGAAGGGAATTTCCTTGCCATCCCAAAAGCTGTACCTCTACAGTGGTTCTAACTCATCACTGAACCAGTAACAGAAAGATGGGCAGATTCATCCTGTGCCACTTCCAGCCTCAGAAACCCAACTGTAAGTCGGTGCTGACTAGATGGCAATGAGTTTGCTCATTCGTTTGTTTGTAAAATCTGTATATGTAAAGGATAGAGGTTTGGCATAAGCACAGTACTCACAATATGTGCATTATCTCATTTCTCCACATACTCTTTAGCATCTAGTGTTTTTCACTTTGGCCACTTTTGATAGTTGTATAATAATATTTCATTGTGGTTTTAATTTGCTTTTTTTAGGGGCTGATGACCTTGAACACAATTTTTGTCCTTTTTGTATAGCCTTATCTATGAAATGTTTCTTCATGCCATTTGATCATTTTCTAATTGGATTCCTTTTTGTTGTGGAGTTTTGAGAGCTCTATATTCTGCATCATAAATATTCTACATCATAGAGAGCTCTGGTAGCAACTCATAGTGGTAAAGAGTTGTGCTGGCATATGGCTCAAATCTGCCTACTCCATGGGAGAAAGGTGGGCAACTTTCTCCCCTGTGACTAACTCTTCTGAAAACCTGCTGGTGTGTCAGCTATGAGTCACTTGATGTACAGAACAACAAACATGTCCTACCTTAAGGCAGATATGTGATTTGTCAGATACCAAGTGCTTAACAAGTATTTTCTCCCTATTTGTAACATACCTTTCCATATTCTTCACAGGATTGTTATTGTTTTTGTTTGGTTTTTAGAAGATCCAAAGTCTTTAATTTTTATGAAGTCCAATTTATCAAATTATCTTTTCAAAGATTGTATTTTTGGTGTCACATCTAAGAAATCAATTTCTAGTCTGATGGCTCTCTCCTTTCAGTTTTTATTCTGTTGTTACATATTTTGTATTTTATTCAGTGATTCAATCTTACAAATATTTTTACATACAAATTAGGATATTTATGTTAAAGTTCTCCCCCCCCCATCTTTTTGAAATTCAATAGTTCCAGCATCATTTGTTAGACTATCTTCCCTTTATCAAATTTTTGCACTTTGTCAATAAGCTGAAGTGAGTCTGTTTATAGGTACTTTCAATGCACAAAAATTACTTGGTCATTTGTGCACAAGCTCCCCTGCCTTGGCATTGGATCAACCTCATGTTTCTTTTGATGCCTCCTTGATGCTTCATTCAAGAAGAGCTCTCTTGGAAATGTCTTGGGTTGGCAAGATTTCAAACCTCAGAAAAGTACTTGTGCAATTTACCAAGGAGTTGCTGGGTTGCATACATAGTCAAGTGCTTGACTGTTAGCCAGAAGGTTGTGTTTGATATTTTGACACCTTCTTTCAAAAAGTCAAGTTCGTGCAACACTGTGGAACGCAGTTCCAATTTGACCCAAGGAATTATCACAACTCAGAGTCAACCTGATGCAACTAATGTTTCCTTTTTAAAGTCCATTAGAGTCCACAATGGTCCAGGAAACAGCAAGCGATTCCCACTGGGCATGTTGGGTGTTCTCTAGCAGCCCAAGAGTAGACCTCCAGCCTTTATGACCTTGACAAACAGGGTTCTCTTTGATTTCAGGTTTTGGACCTTTCTGCCAGTACCTGCTGAATCCTAGCTGGGAAGCAGTAAAGGTAATCCCTATACTTCCACCAGCAAAGCCTGGCAGATTCCCTCCATGGCTGTCAAGAAACTCAGTAACAAAATGTCTGGAAAGGGAGAGAAACAAACACATAGGCCCCAAGAGAATACCTTTGGTCCTTGGGCTCACCCTGCTTCCCTCCAAATGGCCTTCAGCTTCTGTACTGTATTTAAAACCTTGACTAAAGTAGCACTCGAAAGGGCCTGGAGGAGGTGGAGTCCCCACAGAGTTCTGCTGCCACTAGCACCTGTTTGCTGTCCCCATCATTCTGTTACTTCTGGTTTTGGATTAAAGCGTACAAAGCAGGCTTTATCCACTGACAAACTGTGAAGAGGATGTGTGTGCGTGTTAACTTCTTTGATGGTTTAACTTCTTCTTAAATGTAATATTAGTGATTTAATACAAAGTGATATATGTATGCCATTTTAAGGGAGCAAGAGAAGCTGGATTATAAACGTTTTAGTGAATGTAGAGTACTAAGATTTTTATTTAGTATTAGAGCATTTTCTCCAAAAAGAAGAGAGTACATATTTTACAAGAAAAACGCATATGAGTACTAATTTTTCAACAATCAAATGAAAACTCTATTAATCTCCTATAATGAAAAAATGACTTTTACCAATTTTACTTTAAATGGCTCATACTTGAATTTTTATGTTTGCTTTGTAACAGATGTTATAGTTGAGAATGAACAAATGGGAGGTGTCATAGAAGGAAGTGTAATGATCAGAAAACAAATACTACAACTCTTTTATTGTTAGATAGTGTTAGACCCCCACAGCCCATCCTTTGTTATTAGAGAGAAATAGTATCCTCCCAAGAAAGCCATAGTAAATATTTATGATTACACAGGAGGTGACTTAGGCAACATATGTCACTGAAGATCTTGATGAGGTAGAGGCCTCCGAGGTGCCCTCCGCCCTCTATGTGGTGTCCTCAGCCCCTGCCTGAATGTTACTTCCAGCCGGCACGTCACTGGAGCTGGCAAAAATTTTCACACTACTTTGCCAGCTCTCTTCTGCAGCCACACTCACTTCTCCTTGAGTGTGCCAACTTGTCGTCTCTGAGTCTTTGCTTTGGAGAACTGATGCCTCCATCTTATGACACACGTGCTTATCTTCTTTATGGGTTATCCACTCCTGGTAACTGCCCAGTCACTAGCACCCTGGTTCAAAAATCAAGAAATACTGATGTTGCGGAATTGTTGTGGGGCAAAGATGCAAAGCACTTAGCATAGTGCCTGTGTGGTGTTAAGGGATTATGTTCAAAATGGTGTCCTTACTTATTAACTTACTTTGCTACATGGTTGGGCAAGAATATGTGAATAGGGTGTGATAGTCTATCTCCAAGGGGATTGTCTTGTCTCACCGTTAAAATGAGTAGATTCAGCAGCAAGATGGGAGAGGCTTCCCACCAGCAAAAAGGAAGCAGACAGACATTCAGTGAGCACCCTTCAGGGGCCACCGACTCTTGTACCAACTAGGCTTACAGAAGCAGCAGCAATGGCTGAAGCAGAACCCACAGATCTGATGTAAGATGGCTATGTCATTCAGCCAGAGCTGAGAGTATTTTGTCATAGTTTGTTGGAGGGCTGGGGTGGGGAAAGGACAGTCATAATTAGCGGGACTGTGAACTTTGTACCAGTGGCAGAAAGCCATGAAGCTCAAGGCTGATGTGCCTGAGAGCACTTTGCGAAGCTGTCCTGACAATATTCTGCTACTATCCTGGATTATAAACTTTTAAATTCTCTAATGTGGCTGTGTGACCTGTGAATTGTTGTATTTTGGATGCAATAAAACAGAGAAATTGCTGTTGATGTAAGTAGAAAGAGATGTGGGAGCATGCGGGACGTGTCTGACTACACAAAAATTGGTTCTGTGTTGTTGATAGGGCCAGTTCCCCCTGGTGAAATTGATAAAATTTAGATAGGACCGTCCTCAGGTGACCCTTGCTCTTTTTACAGCTTGGAATAGTGCAATGCTTACCGCTTGGTATTACTGTGAACAACACATCTTTAATTTAGAAAAATAGCTGACTAAGAGAAAGTACATCCTCAGACAGCACATGAGGAACTAATAGGTGTTGGTAGAGCAGACCCAGGGATCCTCCTAGAGGCACTGCCTGGTATCAGTTCCCACATCTGCATCACCAGCTCTGACACTAATACACTGTTTATACGCATCTGACCTCAATTTCATGCCTATGTTGGACAATAGATCTACTCTAACACATAGGGGCCCCCTCAAGAGTCAAAATCAAGTATAAGGCAACTGGTAGCAGAAAGCAGGTCTTGACTGCCCCAAATCTTTTCTGGAAAAGAGCCAGACTCTTGGAATCACTTCCCAGGTTCAACTGCTTTAACGACATTGACAAATAGGATTCACTCTGTCTTCCAGTAATCCTTAGAGGTGCTCTGGGTTCTCTGGTGTTTGTCCACCATCTCTTTCTTCAACCTTCTTATGTGTATCTGTGTCTGTTCTGTTTTTATATAATTCAGTCATGATTTCTTTTACTTGACTCCACGATTAACACCAATTCAAACAGTAATAAAAAAAACCCCAACATGTTATATTTGGTAGATCTGCTGTAAAAGACCTTAAAAGTCTCCAAACCAAAGATGTCACTTTTTTTACCCTTATTTAGGAGTATTTGTAATTGCCTCCTCTACATGGAAGAGCGGAACAATGAATAGGGAAAAGAGAAGAGATGACATCTTTGAATCATAGTGTTGGTGATGAATATTTAACATATCAAGTACTAGCAGAAGGATGAATAAAATAAAAAGACGAATTGCATTAGGAAAACGTGCTGTCAGGGACCTCGCCAAAGTTCTCAAGAGAAACGATGTCAGTATATAAACTAAGGTGCACCTGATCATGGTCTTTGCAATTACTTACTATGCTTCAGAGAGCTGGACAATGGCTAAAGATGACAGAAAAAGGATTAATGTCTTTGAGTTGTGATGGTGGAGAACAGTATTGAACATACCCTAGATTGACAAGAGAACAGATCTGTCCTGTAGATCTGTAAAACCAAGTTGTTCCTTGGAGACAAGGATTTTGAAGCTCTGTCTAACATATTTGGATATATTACCAGGAGGGAAGAGTACTTGGAAAAGAATATCTTGGTTGGAGGGAAAGCTCAGATGAGATAGATTGACTCAGTAGCTGGGGTAACTAAAGTAAGTGTGTTGGAGACAGTGAGACTGGCTTAGTCAGAGTAGAGTAGGATTCAGAGCTACTGTGTACAGGATTGCTATGAATCGCAGTCACTCTATGACACAGAATAATAACAACAATCCAGTTAGAATGCTCCTTAGGAACACTCTATGACACAGAATAATAACAACAATCCAGTTAGAATGCTCCTTAGGAACATTCTTTAGATATATTGTCCAGATAGATCTCTCCCTGGAGGACATCCTGTTTGGCAAAGCAGAAAAGTCAGCAAAAGGAGCAGAATTTCCTAAACAAGGTAGATTGGTGCAGTAGCTTCAGCAATAGATTAAAACATAGGCTGGAAAGGATCAGGCAGCATTTCGTTCCATTTCACATGGAGTCTGTTTGAGTCAGATCCAATTCAATGGCACTGAATAGCAACAACTCGAGTACACTTCTTGTTGTTGTTCCTAAGTGGGAGGAAAATGTTTGTTTTTTAAAAAAAGGGAAATATAGAAGAAACAAAGAAAATGCTATAAGTTCACAATGAAAAAGAGTATTTTCTACTAACTTATGCAGTCTGCCAAGAGAGAGTGTCAAATAGACATTCTTCTCTCCTTGGCCATGTGTGCTACCCAGTGGCTTCCACAGGGGCTGCTTCGCTGTCATCTGGCTTGGGGACCTATATTTCAGAGTACTCTCTTTTTGCACTAGTATCATTGCATGGGGCTCCCCCCCACCCTTTTTCTATTGAGATTTTAACAGAAGTATATAGAGAGCTTAGATTTCCATTCATTCATTGTTGCACATTTTCCTCCCAGATCACCCCTCCTCGCAGTTAACTTTTCTCTTAAAAAAAATTCTTTCGTTATTATACACCACCCCCACCCCCCACTTTACTATGCAGCTCTTATTCTGGACTGTTGTCATGCAAATAATACCTAATTATATATTCCTCTCTCTCATCTGTTTCAATGCACTGTACATTATTTATCGCCTCTTTGTTTCCCCCCAGCGCCCACGTCAGTCCTGTTTATAACAGTGGAATTATGCAGTATTCATCCTCTTGTGACTGAGATATTTCACTCAGCATAATGTCCTTCAGGATCAACCATCTTGTATAATATTTTATGAGTTCCATGTTTTTCAGTGCTGCATAGTATTCCACTGTGTGAATATACCACAGCTTCTCTATCCATTCATTTGTGGATGGGCACTTGGGTTGCTTCCATATCTTTGCTATTATGAACAAAGCAGCAATAAACATGAGTGTGCTTATATCTGCTTGAATGGCAGTTCTGATTTCTTTAGGGTGTATTCCCATTATGGAAGTTCTGGGTCAAACAGTATTTCTATTTCCAACTTTTTGAGAAAGCATCATACTGCCTTCAGAGTGGTTGCACCGTTTTACACTCCCACCAACAGTGAATAAGGGTTCCAGCTTCTCCACACCCTCGCCAGCATTTGTTGTTCGCTGCTTTGTTGATAGTTGCTATTCTTACTGGGGTGAGATGATATCTCATAGTTGTTTTGTGCATTTTTTTTCAAAAGAAACAGTGTTCTTAAATTCTATAGATATTCTTGAGCCTGGAAAGGCAGCAGCAAATAAAACAAATTAATCATGATGTTGCGCAATTTGATGGGGGGAGTTAGGGAAATAGGAAAGAACTGATGTGAAAAAATAATTTATTAAAATGTTGTAAATAAACTAGCATCATCATCATCATCACCACCATGTACCTGCTGGGCAAGACATAATATTAACTATACTTCAAATATACCCACCCTGGATGGCTGATTGGGCAGAGCCATCACCAGCTTTCACAGACTCACTATGCAGAACTTGCTATGCATTTCCTCTTTGTTCCAGGGATGAGACACCTCATACTTTCTGTACACATTGCTTTCAATAATAATAACAAGAAGCCAAAAGCCAATGAAGCGAGACAATAAAAGACACACCAAATAGAACAATGCTTTAAGATGAAGCCTGGGCTCCGACAGCCATGCCCAGAGATGGGCAGATAACTGCAAAACTCTGCAAGTAAAAGCATTTATGTTTTTCTTTTTTTGTGCATACTTATTCATTTGTTTCCTAAGAGAACATCTATTCTCCCTATGAAATCCGAGGATAAAACCTTTATTCAGAGTAAGAAAATACAAATATTCTTCAATTCCATCCCTGAGCTGGTTTTGGTTCTTTGTCTACAAGGGACTTCATTTCTGACAGCACCCAGTTCAGCACCACCTGTCTCCCAGCAACCACTTAGATGAGTCATTTGGACATTGACCTCCATGCTTGGATCATCTTAATTCTCTTGAGCTCATTCCTATAATTCTGTATACATTTTCCCAATCTAGCAAGACTCTGTCATTTAAGCCTATCTGATTGATGGGAAGAGAAGTAGTCCTCTCTGTGCCAAGTTCATGCTGGCCTTAACACAGCAAGAAATCTGACTGTTTCAGCATTCTCTTCATGTAATGACACATGATGCAACAGGAAACTATCAAGTAAGTCCATGGTGGAGCACCAAGACCCCACCTGTGAATGGCTTATTCCTACCACTGCAGATTGTACAGAAGCTATAAACAATAAAGAAAATGTACCCCTGCACGGTACAGATGCCACAGTCCATGTTTCCAAAGATATTCTGCCATGGTTTTGTCTCATTGATGGTAATCACATCGCCCTGTAAACATCATACTCTTACTGAAATGCTTTCAAGTGGCTTTTGGAGGGGAGGCAGGGAAACACTATTCACAGATGGGTGGGACAAACACTTCTTGCTAAACCCTACAGTCATCTTCATTTGAAGACAAAAAAACAAAAAAAACCCCCAAACTAGTTGTCATTGAGTCAATTCCAGCTCCTGGTAACCCGTAGATATCAGGGAGAAGCTGCACTTGTGAGGACTGAAATGTCTGAGACCTTTCTAAGATCATGGTTCAAATTCATCTCTGGGTGAAGAAAAGCATGAGCATCTACATTGGAAAAATCAGTCATTGAAAACTTCTGCGTTAAAACATAGTGACGAACTCGCGGCCCTGATGGACTGGCAGCCCTGAACAAAGAGACACATCAGCAAAATGGGCAGCTAGAGGACATGGGCAGAGAGCAGCACTATGTGGTCAACAGCGTGACACTGACGGAGAGCAGCGTGACGCAGAGAGCACTGTGATGTGGGCTGAGAGCAGGGTGATGTGAGCCGAGAGCAACACAGGCAGTCTGATGTGCTGAGGACAAGTGACTTGGCAGCTTTACATCTGTGAAAGGACCACCAGCACTGAACCCCTGGTGGTGCCCAAGACCTGCCCCCAGTGGTGGTGCCTCCGGGCCTCCACCCCCACCACAGCCCAGTGCCCCTGCTCCTGCCCACCTCCCCCGAGGCTCCATAACAGTGTATCTTTGCCCCACCATAGCCCGACCCCCCTCGGTGGCACCCCAGGGCCACTAGAAAGTCCTTCACACCACACAGAGACCAACCAACTAAGCAGGATTTTGAATCAGAACTTTGCTGGAACAATGCGTTTTGGAGCTACAGGAACACAAAGACACGCTGCAGATCCTGCCATTACCCAAATCCACCAGCCAAACTGCTATGGAGCTGATCTGGCAGGAGAAAGACTGGTAGAATGCTGACTGGGTTCTCTTGGGCACCGCTGATTGCCTGGGAGAGCACCCAAGGGTGATCCCATCGGTGGGAATTTGACAGAGTTCCCTTGGACCACTCTGACTGCCCAGGAATGAACCATACAGTGGTAATTTGTCTGAACTTTTGTAGATACTACAGATGAGCCAGGGGTGAGTGGGTCAGTGAGAATTTAACTTTGACTTTTCAGGTCTTATTGGACACAGGACCCTGTTTGGGCAGGAGCTGCTGTGTGAGGGCACCTGCGTAAATGCCATTGGGCAGGGACCACTGAGTGAAAACCATTGGGTGGGAGAAGGACAGCTGGAATTTGAGTAGGGACCCTAATCGTGAGCACACCTGGAAAGCTGAGCTCTGAGTGAGGTCCCCCAAGTGGTTGACCTGCCCTTGTGATTGTTCCACCCCCTTGCCTTCCCCACCCCATTTGGCTCCACACCTGTGCCTACATTTCTGTTCAATCAATTTGTCTCTAATCCGGACCACCTTGACCTGTCTTACCAACAAGAGGCTCCTCTCACAAGCTCTGAACTGACATTTTCATGAAGTCAGAAGTTCGGAGAAAAACACAAGTGTAGCTGCCCAACTTATCTCTAAAGCATTTTCTTCAAATCAAGAACATATTAATGTCTCGAAGAAAGCAAATGATTCCACACACTACATAAGCACAAATCAGTGGATTTCCTGAAGCCAGAAAGTCTGATGGAACTTTCTGACACAGAATTTAAAAGAACAATGATTGAATATTTTCAATGGATGAAAAACAAACTTGAAGAACTACAGGATACTACAAGCAAAAACCAGGAGGAGCACAAAAATATAATCCAAAACAATGTAGAGAAAACAAATAAGGCATTAGTGGCACTGGAAAAAAACAAGAAACCACTATTCAAAATATAAGGTCCAATGTTTCAGATGCTGTCAACAAGATGGAGGGACACATGAGCAGAGTTGAAGAGATGGAACACAGAACCAGTGAAATAGAAGACAGAATTGTCACCACTGATTTGCTAGAGCAAAGAGCAGACTCTAAAAAGAAGGAAAAAGAAGAAAACCTAAGAATAATGTGGGACACCATCAAGAGAAATAACATGCACATCATTGGAATCCCAGGAAAGGAAGAAGCAAGTAAAGGCACTGAAAAAGTTTTGGAAGAATTACTAGAGGAAAACTTCCCAGACATAATGAAGAATGAGAGAATATATATTCAAGAAGCTCAGCCAACATCATGTAGACTAGACCCCCAAAAGAAAAACACCAAGGCGTATCATAGTTAAATTTGCCAGAACCAAAGATAAGGAGAGAATCCTTAAAGCAGCAAGGAAGAAACAAAGAGTAACCTATAAGGGAGAGCAGATAAGATTAACTGCTAATTTCTCAGCAGAAACCATGCAAGCAAGAAGAGAGTGGAAAGACATATATCAAATACTCAAATAACACAATTGTCAACCAAGAATACTGTACCCAGCAAAATTATCCATCAAATATGAAGGAGAGATCAAGATATTCCTAGAAAAGCAGAACCTAAAAGAGTTTATAAAAACAAGACCAGCATTGCAAGAAAGACGCAGAGATGTCCTTCTTACAGAGGTGCCACAGGAAGCAGGATGGACCAAAGTAACTAGCAACACCACCAAAAAGAACTCAACACAATGATAGCAATAAAACCTTGCCTCTCAATCATTACACTGAATGTGAATGGTTTAAATGCACTGCTGAAGAGAAAAAGAGTAGCAAATTTGATAAAAAAAAAATAAAATCCATCAATATGTTGTCTACAAGAGCTACACCTGAAAAATGAAGATATAGAAAGACTAAAAACAAAAGGATAGGGAAAAATATTCCAAGCAAATGACAATCAGGATAAAGCAGGAGAAGTGATATTAATCTCTGATAAAATAAATGTCAATGTAAAAACCAGTACCAAGGACAAGGAAGGTCACTATGCAATGGTTAAAGGGTCAATAGAACAAGAGGACATAACAATAATAAATATCAAGGCACCAAATGAAAGATTTGCAAAATACATAAACAAACATTAACAAAACTGAAAAGGGAAATAGACAACAATACTATAGTACTTGGAGATTTCAGTACACCTGTATCAAGAAAAGATAGAACTACCAAAAACAAACTCATGTTTATAATATTATATTGTGGCATGGAGGAGGAATAGTGGAACTGTATCCACATTTACAATATTCTTCTTACCAAAACCATTTATTGAAAATAGGAACTGCATTGGAATATGTATTTCTGGATTGGGAATGATCATATTGTTAATATTTCTAGCCTTAAGCTTAAAAGGTTAAGCATAAGGGGCAGATTCTTCCTAGAGTGCTCTCACAAATATTGGCCACAGGCCAAACCTTTATGTTAATTATATATGGTGATATAGGCCATACCTTCAAGCAAGATGAGGTCTCAAAGGTATATCTCCCACTTGAGTTTAAAATGGAATTACAAATACAAGTCGAAGATGTATGCTAGGTTTACAATATATTGTAAATTGGAAGACTATGATTAAAGGGCCTTATAATGTAATTCACTGAACCAGAAGTTCAGCAAAATGTAGCTTTCTCAAGAAAGGCAGTCAATTTTTTTATTTGCTAAAGCCCATCTCAAAAAATGAATGAATGTTTCTAAATTTATGTTCTTTCTCTTTAACATTATGTAACACTAAACAAGATAAATTCAAGGAAGGGAGAGGAGAGAAACATTCATGTCTTCCACCTGTTTATTATTTCACAGTTTGTTCCTGGCAATTGAATATCTAAAGTCATTGGTGGTGTAAATCTGTTTGCTGATTCTGTGAACTTTCACTCAGAATAGAGGATTCTTTGTGTGTTTGCAAACTGTTATTGTACATTCCTCTTTATGTAAACATACTCTATAGTGTATCATGGGGCACTGTACTGAAGTAATTCAGTCCAGGCAGAATTTGTCTTTTTTTCTAAAGCATGCAGGAAGTGCTTTTAATCTGGAATAATTTGGTCGACTTTCAAGCCCGAAGTCCTTGATGTAATGTGAGAATCTCACTTGAGTTCAAAGGGTTATAAACCAGATCATAGGTTCACACTGGTGTTTGTACCAATAGAGACCAAAATTTGTGAAGTTTCTTAACAGCTTATATCTACCTGATCATTTCTCAGGGTAATTTTTTTTTCCTTTCTAATTCTTTATACGATAAATCCAGAGTAGATATCAAGGCCATGAGGCTAAAAGTCAGAGAGAGACCTGCTTTCAATTGTTATCATTGAAGAATTGCATCCTGAGTCTTTCTAAGGTGAACTGTAACCTTTGCTTCTTTAATACATCTTATAATCGTGAAGAAAAAAAAAAAGGTTATATTGTTCAAAATTATTTGTTATATGTTTGTTTAAATTTTTCTGTCTTTTAACAACTAGGATCGAGAGGGAAGAGAAAAGACCAGAGAATGGTCAAAATTATTGGGGCAGCTATTGCTGTCAGTTTAGGGCCTGG
>NW_006400053.1:506294-507121 GCF_000299155.1 Elephantulus edwardii | reverse complement strand
CCCTAACAACAGACTTTCCCATCACAATACATTTTTTTATTTCCTGGCTACTGGTGCCAAGAGTGTTGACCATGGAGCCAAGCCAACTAAAGTTGTTAACTATTTCAATCTCTTCACCTTCCATCATGATGGTGCCAAGACAAAAAGAGACATGGAGAAGTGGAATAATATCCCTTGCTTGTGGATAGGAAGACTCAATATTATGAAAATGGCAATTTACACCTTCAATGCAATCCAAATACAAATACCTATCCCATTCTTCAATGAGATAGAAAAGGCAATTTCCAGTTTCATTTGGAATGGAAAGAAGCCCCGAATAAGCAAAGCGCTCTTTAAAAATAGAAAAAAAGGTAGGAGGCATCTTACTCCCTGATTTCAAATCGTACTACACTGCCATGGTGGTTAAGACAGCATGGTACTGGTACAATGACAGACACATAGATCAATGGAATAGAATTGAGAACCAGAAATCAGCCTATCTACCTATAGTCACCTGATTTTTGACAAAGAGATGAAATCAGTTAAGTGGGGAAACCAGAGCCTTTTTAACTAATGTTGGCAAAATTGGAAAACTATCTGCAGAGGACTAAAACAAGATCCACACCTCACTCCATATACAAAAACCAACTCAAGGACTAAAACCAAGGACTATAATCTTCATTATAGAAAAGCTTGGAAGAACTCTAGAAGCCTTAATCCACAACATGAACAGTCTTCCAAATATCTTGAAACATCTAAAACCAGGAGAAGATAAAATAGATGAATGGGACCTTCTAAGAATCAAATCCCTATGCACATCCAAAAACTTCTCCAACAGGGTAAAAAGG
>NW_006400053.1:497227-505982 GCF_000299155.1 Elephantulus edwardii | reverse complement strand
GTATGGCGCTTTCTCAAAAAGTTGAAAATAGAGATCCCATTTGACCCAGCAATTCCACTAATGGGAGTATACCTCAAAGAGATCATAACTGCCACCTAAGTAGATATATGCACACCCATGTTTATCGTGGCTTTGTTCCCAATAGCAAGGAGTTGGAAATAACCTAAGGGCCCATCAACAAACGAATGGATAGAGAAGCGGTGGTATATTCACACAATGGAATACTATGCTGCATTGAAAAATGAGGAACTCATGCAATATTATTCAAAATGGGTGACCATGGAGGACATTATGCTGAGTGAAATATCTCAGTCAGAAAAGGACAAATAGTGCACGATGCCACTGTTGTAAAACAGGACTGACGTCGGGGTTGGGGGGAGACTGAGAAAGATGGGATAAATAATGTATACTGCATTGAAACAGATGAGGGAGAAAACTGAAAGGGATATGTGATTAGGTATTATTGTCATGATAGGAGTTCAGAATGAAGGCTGCATAGGGGAGTGGACGGGGATGGGGGGTGGGGGAGGAATTGTAAAACAATGAAAGAATTTCTCTTTTACTTATCAAAGAAAAGAGTGTACTAGAGGGGAGGGGTGGGCAGGGAGAAAAGTGCAACAATGAATGAATGGAAATTCAAAGTCTCTGTAAATTTTCATTGAAATTAATAATAATAAATAAATGTAAAAACAGAAACAACCAACAATCATAGGTGTTACCATGAGGCAGGACTGATTCAGCAGAAACTGGTTTGTGGTTTGTAGTGGGGTTTTGGGGATTGTGCTGTGTTGTTGGGGTTTTTTATTTGTTTTTGTTTTTCACTTTTTCTAAGTAGAGTTCCAGGTTTTTATTCTAATTCCTTGTAAAAAATGGAGAAAGAGAATACATTTTTCCTAGGGACACCAGCTCTTCTTCACAGCCTAGCTCCTGAAAATCAGGTGTCCTCAGCTTTTTCTAGTTTGCCAACAAAAAGTATAACCTCCATCTAATTTCCTCTTAAAAATGTTTTCTTTAAAACATAGAATTACTTTGCAAAAAAAAAAGTTGAAAAGTAGTACACTGAGCTCTTATCCAGGCGAGTCTTCCCTTAAACCAACATCCTACGTATGTTGTGTTTATCATAATCAATTAGCCTATATTGCCACGGTGACTTTAAGTTTAAACTATATTTATAACTTTCACCCAGTGTCCTCTTTCAACTCCCAAGTCCCAGACAGGATGCCAAGTTCTATGCAGTTGTAATGGCTATTTAGACTCCCCTGGTTTGTGATGGTTTTTTAGCCTCTCTGAGATATTGAGGATTTTTCTGGCAGTGAGGAGTCCTGGGGAGAACGTCTCTCATCTGGGATTTGTCTGATGTTCTCATGTTGAGACTTGGATTGTTGTGGGGGTTTTGCTTGGGTGGGAGGAAGGACACAGATGTACAGACTCATTATCGTCACTCCATGTCACCATGACTTAACACTGTTGTTGCCAGCCTTGGTCACCTGGCTGAGATCCTACTTGTCAAGCCCCTCTACAGCAAGTCCTCCTCACTTTGAGCAAGCAAGGTTGTGTCATCCAAATAACGAAGGCTATTGATGTGTCTTTCTCCAATCGGTCAGTCAGTTCGCCAGGCAGCTCTTCTCCAAATTTCCTAGCATAGACTGGTGAGCATATTCAGGGCTCCTTCTATCCTTTAAAATACATCAATTGATATCCCATTATTTCTAGGGTTTTCCCCACCTCAAAGCTTTTAGTGCAACTTGAACTTCTTCCTTTATTACCATTGGCTCTTGATCATATGATACTTTCTGAAATATTTCAATGTTGGCCAATTCTTCTGTTACAGTGATTCTGTGTATTCTCACCATTTTCTTTTTGACGATTCCTGGATCATTCAAGACTTTGTTCATAACATTTCTAAGTATTGCAACTTGATTCTTGCATTTGGTTTTCAGTTCTTTCAGCTTGAGAAATTCCAAGAGAGTTCCTTCCTTTTTATAATACTTTGCTTTATCTTCTCAAATTACCATTTGACATCTTCTTTTCAGATCTTTTTACTTCAGTATCTCTTGTTTTGTTTTTGTACACTCTAGTGTGCAATTTTCAGGGTCTCTTATGACATCTATTTTGGTTTTTTCTTTTTCCTCTGTCTGTGTAGCAACATTTTGCTCTCTTCATGAATAAAATCTTTATGTCATCCCACACCCATCTGGTCTTTGATTACTGGGGTTCAATGCTTCAAATCTATTCTTTAGATGAAATCCATGTGGGATAGAGTCACTATCATATTTTGGTTCTCATGGACTTGCTTTCATTTTCTTCAACTTTTGTAGTAATGACTGCACCCTTCAATATGGATTACATCTCATCTGTATTGAAGATCAGCCACTATTTATTTTATTCAACCTTTATTTGTTAGAGCATAGATTCACAGATATTTATTTCACACTTTGGATTATGACGTCTCTTCTTTGGAAAGCTCACTTTCTCATGGTTACTTGCCCACTCTCTCTCCTACTACCTGGAGGGGTTGCCTCCCTGCCTCTGTTTCCTTTCTGTGGCAAGAGAAACCCATTTTTATATAGTTCATTTCCCAGTGCTGAGGGCTTGACTGTACTGCATGCCCAACTCAAAGCAGTTTTACAACTTGTTGTTCTGTTTAAACATTCATACATATTTTGGTTTGTGGCATTGGTTACAATCCCTTCATCTTAATAGTCACTCTTAACCACTTTCTTTCTCTGGCTCTTGCTTCTGTTCTACTTTCTGTTATCTCCCTTTCTTCCCTCTGAGCTTTATGCTGCCCTTTGGATCATGGATGTTTGGTTGTGCTAAGGACTCAGTTCCTCCTTAGGGCTGTTGTTCACCTTATAAGCACGTTGATCGCCTTATAAACATGTCTACCATTTGACTAAGGGAGTGCTAGTGGCTTAATGTGCTCTCAACTCAAAGGTACATGGTTCAAATCCACCTGCCATTTCACAGGAGAAAGATGGGCAATCTCCTCGCATGATTTATTGCCTCTGAAATCCTGAAGGAGGGTCAGCTATAGATCAGTTCCAACTCAACCGTTGTTGTTGTTGTTGTTGTTGTTGTTGTTGTTGTTATGTGCCATCAAGTCACTTGCAACTCATAGCGACCCTATGTACAAGAGCCCTAAACGTCACTCTATCCTGTGCCAACCTCGCCGTCTCAAACATACTCAATCCCACCACTACACTCACAGAATCAATCCATCTCACCAAGGGTCTTCCTCTCCTGCATCGTCCCTCCACTCTCCCAAACATGATGCCCCTCTCCAAGGACCAGTTAGTCTTGCAACATGCCCAAAGTATGTCAGACGAAGCTTCAGAATCCTTGTACACCACAAATATTTGGCTGAAAATCAGACAGAGTGAGTTGAGTTTTAGGCTCTAACAGAAACTAAAGACTGTGGTCTATGGGGTTCCAATCTCTACCAGACCAGATGCTGTCCTTATTCTTACAACGTGTTAAACTTAAATAAACTTAAACTTAAACTTCTTTTTTTTTATAATTCATAAGCCTGTGCATAACTTTCTGTTCATATTCCCATCACTTGTCATGTTTCACGGACTCTAAGGGCGCTGGTCATTTAGCTTATAGGATGTCTTTCTCCTAGCAGTCCTTGGGAGGAAGGTGAGGAACATACTCTCGTAAAGATCTACAGCTGAGTCAGAAATGACTGGACATAGAGGAAGGGGAGACCTGTTTAAAAGGAATATATGATTAGGCACTATACGCACGACAATAGGCCAGAATAAGACATACCACACAAAGAGGACTGGGGGAGGGGTGTGGAGGGACGTAATTGTGCAACAATGAATGAATTTTTTTTTTTTTTTTTTTTGTGAACTGGGTGAGGGAGAAAGGAGGGAGAGGTGGTAAAATGTGAAACAATGAATGAATGAAAAATCTAACTTTTCTTTAAATGTTTGTTAAAATCACAATTAAAATGAATTTTTAAAAAAAGACATGACTGGACAGCAGTGAGAAACTTTTCCTGTTATTTCATGTTGGAATCACTGATGTCAGACTAACTCTTCCCATGAATTGCATCTCCGATACCACAGCTGGAGAGTGGTTTTGCTTCCTTGTTGGTTAGTACGCGAATGCCTGCTCTCCACTCCCTGAGTCTTTGATTTGTTGGCACACCTTGTGTCCTCCCTAGGTTATAGTGTCTATCAGCATGAAAACCTCTCTGACCTGTTTATCTAAATTCTTTTAGCTTCTAGGCCAGAATCTCAAGGGTATGAGGACCACTCTTGTGCTGCCATCGACATTAAAATGTAGATCCTGCTGTGCTCAAAGCCTAACACCAGAGAAAGGCTTTTAAGTCATGCCACCAACCCAGGGCAGCAAGAATGACTGAGTTGAATGAGATTCCAAGGACAGCTCCTTTTTTATCTTTTTCACTCAGGGGAAGGTCGACAGGGGACAACCAAACAAGAAAAAGATGGTTATTGAATATGCCTTTTTTAATTTCTACCCTCACATATCCATTTCCTAAACAACGTGCCTCTGGAAACACTACGAACTTAGAGAAATGACAATAGTTATAGAACAGGGTTCAGGTCTTTTGTTCGTAGGATCACTATGAGTCATGCTTGACTCAATGGCAATCAGTAATGACAACCCTCATATGTGCATATCAAAATTTCAATCAAGCAAAAACAAAACTAATTGACATCAAGTCAACTCCAACTCAAGGTGAGCCTCTGTGTCAGAGTAGAACTGTGCTTCACAGGGGGATAGTTCAAAAGTAGATCGCCAGGCCTTTCTTATAAGACGCCTCTGAGGGATCCAAATCACTAGCCTTTAGTTAATAGCTAACCATTTAAACATTTGTGACACCCAGGAACTCCAGAGCATGTTATACATTTTCAAGAGTGTCATCATTGCATTAGGGATGCCACACCCAGGACTCCCAAACCCTCATGGCCCTGAAGACAGCACACTCACGTTATATGCCATTGAGCGAACTGCAACTCACACCAACACTTTTCACAACAGCTGTGAACCCTGTCCTATCCTGAGCCAATCTTACAGTCTCTGATACACCTGCCCCCATTACCGGAGGAGTTACTGTATAAGTCCATCTCATGCAGGGTCTTCCTCTCCTACACTGTCCTTCAACCCTTCCAAACATGATGTCCTTCTCCAAGGACCTGTCTCTTCTGGCAACATGACCAAAGTATGTGAGATGGAGTTTCAAAATCCTTTCTTCCAAGGAGCAACTTGGTTTCACCTTCTCCAGGACAGACCTGTTTATTCTCTTGACAGTGCATGGTATGTTCAATAATACTCTTCTCTAGCACCACAACTTAAAGGCATTGATTCTTTTTCTGTCTTCCTTATTCCTTGTTTAGCTCTCTGACACATAGCAAGTAATTGTAAAGATCAGGGCCTGGATCAGGCGCACCTTAGTCTTAAGCACTTTAGTCTTTGCTCTTTAACACTCTGGAGAGGTCACTGACAGCAGATTTTTCCAAGCAATTTATCTTTTTATTTCCTTACTGCTAGTGCCATGAGTGTTGATTGTGGAGCCAAGCAAACTGAAATTGTGAACAATCTCAATCTCTTATTCATCTATTATAGTGCTGCCAACTGGCCCAGTGGTGAGAATCTTTGTTTTCTTGATGTTGAGCTTCAATCCATACTAAAGACTGTTCTTCTTGACCTTCTGCAATAAACATCTCAGATCCTCCTCAATTTCAGCTAGCAAGGTTGTGACAGCTGAATATTGCAGGTATTTTTAATGTTTCTTCTTCCAATCCTGATGCCACATTCCACAACATAAAATACGGCCTCCTGAATGATCTGTTCTGTGGCACTGTGTCAATCCATAGATTGAAAAGGTATAGAAAAAGGGCACATGCCTGACATACTCCTTTCGTGATTTTGAACCATGCAATGTTTTCTTGCTCTGTTCTGATGACTGCTTCCTGGCCTAAGTATAGGTTTTGCACAAGCACAATCAAGTGTTCTGGGATTCTCATTCTTTTCAAGGTCAGCCACAATTTACTGTGATTTACACAATCAAATGCCTTTGCATAGTCAATGAAACACAAATAGGCATTCCTCTGGTACTCTCTGCTTTCTGCCAAGATCCATCTGACATTGGCAGGTCCTGCTCTACACTGGCATCTTTAACCACAGATAATGGCACTGTAGTCCTGATGTGCCTTGGTAAGACTGCATCTCCCTCAAATCCCGAGACAACGTCAGTGAACTAGCAGCTCAGACACTGCTACAGGTAAGCTTCTATTATCCTAGAGAAGAGCACCCACTAGGAGACTTTCCAATACTGAGACAAGATCCCTACTAATCATGAGTCCTATCTAGCAAATGGAATTCAGGCCTGAGAAGTTTAATGACTTCCTGTAAATTTAGGCTTTTTTCTGGTATGCACTTTTTAGTTAGACTAAAAAAAAAATCATGTGAAGGTACACAAAAGGGTAGGGAATGACATAATGGTGGTGATTGTATGGACCAAAAGTCTTCACTTCAGCTCACATTGGCCAGCTTCTTTGCCCCATGGAAGCATTCTCTGTATCTGTCTCATTCCCTCTTTCATCTGCCCTTCTACTTTCCCTCCAGCCCTGGAAACAGTCTTGTTGTTGTTTGTCATCAAGTTGCAAGTAACTAATAACAGATGCTTTGGGTTTTCAGAGGCAGAAAATTGCATGGGAGGAGATTGTCCATCTTTCTCCAAATCACATGCCTTTGAGTTGTCAGTGGGGCTCTTCACCACTAAGTCACCAGGCTTATTACGTGCTAAAAAGCAAAGAAACAAAAACCTGGCTGCTGTAGAGGCCATCCTGACTCATGCCAACTTCATGTGTGTCAGAGTTATACTGAGGAGTAAATAATCTGAATAGAAACAACCGACTTTTCTTCCAATGTATTAAGGGGTGATTTTGAACTGCCAATGCCTTAGCTATAGTTGAGGACTTAATTGTTTCCATCACTCAGATATTCCAGCACATCCTAACACTCTTAACATAAATCCCGATGCCATTGCTTTAGTTCCGACTTGTAGTACCCATCCATCGTGTTTCTGAGGCTGTAATTTTTACAGGAAGGGACGCCCACTTTCCTCCTGAGAAGCAGCTGGTGCATTTGTGTTGCTGTTAGTTCCCGACAACTTAACAGCAACACCCTGATGGGGGTAAGGACAATGGAGATACACCACCTGTACTACCCTTACAATCCCTGACACACTAGATCCCATTTCTGAAGTCTCCTTGTCAATCCACCTCTTTAGGGATCTTCCTCTCCTTCCCTGACCCTCCATCTTTCCAAGTAGGTTACTTTCCAAGGCATAGTGTCATATAGCCACATGTTCAAAGCAAGAAAGATGAAACTTTGTCATCTTTGCCTCCAGGGAGCAATCCAGCTGTACTTTCTCTAGACATATCTATTTGTTCTTTTGGCAGTCCATGGAATATTCAGCACTCTTCTCCAACACCACATCTCACAGGCATCAATTCTTCTTTTGTTATTCTTATTC
Organism: Elephantulus edwardii; assembly: GCF_000299155.1. Classification (NCBI taxonomy): domain Eukaryota; kingdom Metazoa; phylum Chordata; class Mammalia; order Macroscelidea; family Macroscelididae; genus Elephantulus; species Elephantulus edwardii. The sequence goes on along the minus strand of NW_006400053.1, from coordinate 498,466 downwards.
ATTGTGCAGCTCTCTGATGTGTAGCAGGTGATTGAGAAGACCATGGTCTGAGTCAGGCACACTTAGTCTTCAAACTGACATCATTGCTCTTTACCATTTTGTAGAGGTCCCTGACAACAGACTTGCCCAATACAATACATGTCCTAATTTTCTGACTGATTTCCAAGGGTGTTGATTTTTGGTCAAAGCAAGATTAAATAATTAACAGCTTCACTCCTTTTTCCATCTATCATAATGTTGACTATTGGCCCTGTAGTAACGACCTTTGTTTTCTGGATATTGAAATATAATCTCATGTAAATCCTATATAAAAATGTAATCTTACGTAAAGCCATACCAAAGTCCTTGATCTTCTGCAGCAAACTTTTTATAGCCTCTTCACCTTCAGCAACCAAAGCTGTGTCCTCTGCATAATACATGTTGTCGATGAGTCTTCCTCCAATTCTGATATCATATTCTCCTTCACAGAGTCTAACTTCTTGAATTATTTGTTCATCATATAGATTGAGTAGATTTGGAGAAAGGACACAATCCTGATGCACATCCTTTCTGATCTTAAACCATGTAGTGTTCCCTTGCTCTATTAGAACAATAGCTTCTTGGTCTGGGTATGTTGTTGATTGCCTTTGAGTTGAGCACAACTCATAGCGACCCCATAAAGAAAAGGCCTGAAGCCCCACTACAACCATCGACATTTCTGTATAAGCACAATTAAGTATTCTGAAATTTCTATTCTTCTCAATATTAGCCGTATTTTATTATGGTTAACATATGCAGTCTTGGATCAGTTTATGCTAGTAATTTTGGAGGAGAGCTACCTGGCCAACTGAATGAAAGAGATCCATATTTGTTCCCAAGAAACATGATCCAACAAAATGGGGAAATTATCGAATAATATCATTAATATCAAGTGCAAGCAACATATTATTAGAGATAATTTAAAAATGTCTAGAATAGTAGCTTGACCTCATAACTATGATTATGACTCTGTAAAGTCTATGTGGTCATTGCACTGGATTTTGGACCCAGTAGAGCAGTAAGATTGACTCTGGAAATAATACAAGTTGGCACAGGACCTTATAGGAATTGATTTTGTATTATTTTGGAGACAGTTCGCTCTTGTGGAGTTAGTAACAGTCAGGCTTAGCCTCATGTTGTCTACACTTTTTTTTACAGTTGATATCAGAAGTTGTAGGATTTGTTGCAAGGACTATAGACTCATAAAAACATTGGATTTTT
>NW_006400053.1:473054-492467 GCF_000299155.1 Elephantulus edwardii | reverse complement strand
TGCCTGCATGGTTTCTGCTGAGAAATCGGCACTTAATCTTATCTGCTCTCCCTTATAGGTTACTCTTTGTTTCTCCCTTGCTGGTTTCAAGATTCTCTCCTTATCTTTGGTTCTGGCAAATTTAACTATGATATGCCTTGATGTTTTTCTTTTGGGGTCTAATCTATATGGTGTTTGCTGAGCTTCTTGAATACATATTCTCTCATTCTTCATTATGCCTGGGAAGTTTTCCTCTAGTAATTCTTCCAAAACTTTTTCAGTGCCTTTACTTGCTTCTTCTTTTTCTAGAATTCCAATGATGAGCATGTTATTTTTCTTGATGGTGTCCCACATTATTCTTAGGTTTTCTTCTTTTTCCTGCTTTTTGCTCTAGCAGATCAGTGGTGACAATTTTGTCTTCAATTTCACTGATTCTGTGTTCCATCTGATCAACTCTGCTCATATGTCCCTCCATCAGGTTGACAGCCTCTGAAACATTGGACTTTATATTTTGAATGGTGGATTCTTATTTTACCAGTGCCGCTAATGCCTCATTCGTTTTTTCTGCAATGTTCTGCATTGTTTTTTTGAGCTCCTCATGGTCTTTGTTTGTAGTATCCTGTAATTCATCAAGTTTGTCTTTCATCCATTGGATATATTCTGTCACTCCTCTTTAAAATTCTGTGTCAGAAAGTTCCATGAGACTTTCTGGCTTCAGGGAATTCACTGATACTGTGTCGCCCTTTGTGAGTGACATCTTGCTTTGCCCTTGTGTATTGTGTGGGATAGTTTGCTTTCTTTGAGACATTGCTATGTTCTTGATCTGAAGAGAAAGCTCTTGAGATCAGTTGGGTAGCTATCGAACTTGTGCATTTCTCTGAATTTCTTACTTCAGAGAAATGTCAGTTGAAAGCCTGCTAGGGCAATCTCTTATTGGTAAGACAGGACAAGGTGCTCCCGATTAAAGGTAAGTTGATTTCCCAGACGTGTAGGCACTGGTGTGGAGCCAAATGGGGTGAGGCAGACAAAGACTTGGGGTGATCACAAGGGCAGGTCAAACACTTATGGGACCTTGCTCAAACCTCTGCTGTCTCAGTGTGCTCACGATTGGGGTCCCTACTCGAACTCCTGCTGTCCGTTTCCTACCCAATGATTTTCTCATTATTCCCTGCCTGGTGGCACTTATGCAGGTGCCCTCAAACAACAGTCCCTGCTTTATCAGGGTCCTGAATCTAACAGGATCTGAAAAGTCAAGGTCAAATTCCCACCGACCCACTAGCCTCTGGCTGGTCTGCAGAGTCCACAGAAGCCAGCTGGCTGGCTCCTTTTGGGCAGTTGGTGTAGCCCAAGAGGGCTCGGCCAAATTCCCCACCAGTGTGCAAGCCCTTAGGTGCTCTCCCAGGTAATTAGCAATGCCCCAGTAAATCCAGCCAGGATCCTACCGGCCTTTCTCCTGCCAGATTAGTTCCACAGCAGCTCGGCTGATAGCTCCAGGTGATGGCTGGGTCCGCGGTGGTGCCCTGAGGTCACAGGGCTGTGGCGGGGGCTGAGGTGCATGGTTGTGGAGCTGCAAGGGGGGGGGCGGAGGAAAGGGGGAGAAGCAAGGGACTAGGGGGAAAAGGAGTACAGGGCTTGGACAATACCACCAAGAGGTAGAGGGCGTGGCTTGGGCGCTGCTGGGGGTTTATGCAGTAGCACCCTGTGTATTGGGGGTCACACAGGCACGGGCTGCATGGCGGGTAGTCATTGCTCCTCTGGGGTCACACGTTGTTTGCTCCTCTGGAGTTCCTTGGTGGCTGGCCATCTATTGCTCTTCCTGTGGTTTTGAGAGCTTTTGAGGTAGACTCTCGGGTTATTAATTTGTTTCTGGGCCTTCTCTAGAGTCTTTGTTCAGAGCCAAGGAGAAGCCCCCATGCAGACACCAGTGAGTAGAAAAACTGGTTCTCTGCAGAACCTCACGTTCTAAGAAGCCACCCCTAATTAAGGCAGGACCTGCTCACTCACGACAGAGCTGAAGGTGAGCCCAGAGGGATGGTTTCCCAACCCTATCTCCTGACCTGTGAGTACCCCCAAGTGTAGGTTGTGGTCACGTTTTGAGCTTCATTTCTTCCCACAGGCCAGAGCCCAGGATAGTGTCATAAGATCCTAAAACTCAGGTATGGTCAGAGCTCCCCTTTATCTGACTGTGTGAAGTCCACCTGAAATTCAGCTGGCTTCTTCCAAATCTTTCCTGCCCAAGGCCAGGGCTGCTGCCTACCTTACCTGATCCACATTTCCTCCTCCCATCATTAGCCCTATGGCTCCGCATGGGGAGGGTGGTGTCAAAACTGGCTTTCTGAGAAGAACAAAGCAGGAACTGATGGAGTGAATTGTGATCAGGCACAGTGCAGAGGTGTCAGGAGGCAGAGCTTGCCAGCCTGGAGCACGTGAGAGTGGCACAGGCAGGTCCACATCTGGTCCAGGACCCAGGGACAGCTCTGTCTCTGAGGACTAAGCAGGGATCTGGAGCCTCTGGACTGGGGACTTTGGGCAGGTCCTTGACTACCTAAACTGATTATCCATCCAAGATGCTAGGAAAGGGTGTCAAAGCACCCACAGAAACCAACTTGGTGACATGCACAGGCCCTGGTGCTGATGCAACAGCCTCGAGGTTCCTTGTCAAACTTTTCTACACCCCACTCTCCTGGTTTTTTTTTCCCTTCCTTCCTTCTGTGTGCTGTTTCTCTTGTCTTTGAGGGTGGTGCTTCCCTGACCCTAGAGTTTTCTCATAGTTCTTCATCTCTGCCCTCTGTTTGGTTGTTTAGTGGGTTCCACACCCCTCTGATTTATACCCATGGTTGTATCCCAGAAATTTGTCTGGGAGTCACAGATCAGCAGAAGCAAGGGACCAGGTCACCTTGGGTTCTTCAAACTCAGTACATTCAAATGGCCCAATGATGCCCTCGGCCTCTTCTCGCATCTCCCTGCCTTTAGCTCTGACTCATTAGCCACTTGCATGCAGTTCTCTGATGCATAGCAAATAATTACAAGGACCATGGCCTGGATCAAGTGCACCTTAGTCTGCAGACTGGCATTATTGATTTTTAGCACTCTAGAAAGGTTCCTGACAGCAGATTCTCCCAATGTAATTAATCTTTTAAATTCCTGACTGCTGGTACCAAGAGTGTTTATTGTAGAACCAAGCAAGTTGTAATTATTACAATCTTGGTTTCTTCTCCATCTATTAAGATGATACCAATTGGCCCAGTGGTGAGAAACATTGGAGCTTCAATCCATATTGAAGACTTCATTCTTTCACTTTCTGCAGCAATCACCTCATGTCTTCCTCAGTTTTAGCAAGCAAGGTTGTGTCATCTACTTAACACAGGTTGTTGATGAGTCATCCTCCAATCCTGATGCTACATTCCTCCTCAAAGAGCCCAGCCTCCCAAAGGATCTGTTCCACATGTAGATTGAAAAAGTATGAGAATAGGATGCATCCCTGATGCACTCCTTTTCTGATTTTGAATCATGCAATGTTTCTTTGCTCTGTTCTGATGACTACTTCCTGGTTCAAGTATAGGTTTCATATAAGCATAATCAAGCATTCTGGGATTCCCATCCTTCTCAAGGTTAGGCACAGTTTATTGTTATCCACACAGTCAAATGCCTTTGCATAGTCAATAAAACACAGATACACATTCCTCTGCTACCCTCTGCTTTCAGCTAAGATCCATCTAACATAGGCTATAATGTCCCTAGTGTCATGGCCTCTCCTAAACCCAGCCTGCAGATCTGGAAGTTCTCTGCTGATGTACTGTTTCAGTCATTTTTGGATAATCTTCAGCAGGATCTTACTTGCATGTCCTATTGGTGATGTTGTTGTTGTTGATTGCATCGAGTTGAGCACGACTCATAGTGACCCTATAAACCAAAGGCCTGAAGCCTTTCTATAACTATTGTCGTTTCTCCAGGTTCATAGAGTTTCCAGAGGCGTGTGGTTTAGAAAGTGGATGCCACTACTGCTTCCAAACCAGTCTTAAACTGGGAGTTCCACCAAACACTGTCCATCATGGGCAGCCATTATGGCATTTGACCCCCAATGGCGCAAGGTTCAGCTTCACAGCAAACCCAGATTACCTCAAATTAACTGAAGAGTTCCTCCAAAATAATAACACTAGGCCCTCAGGACCAATCAATATTTAAATACAAGGCCCCCACTTCTCCCCCCCCCTCTCTCTATATATATATATATATATATATATATATATACACACACACACTATGCACACACAATATATACACACACATACTATGCACACATGAACAAAAGGCCTGAAGCCTTTCTACAACTATCATCATTTCTCCAAGTTCATAGAGTGTCCAGAGGTATGTGGTTTAGGAAGTGGATGTCACTCCTGCTATTGTTTGATAATTCCAACACTCTGTCAGGTCATCTTTTTTTGGAATGGTAATAGATATGGATCTCTTCCAGTCAGTTGGCCAAGTAGTTGTGTCCTCCAGATTTCTTGGCACAACCAGGTAAGCACATCCAGGGCAGCATCTGTTTATCAAAATATGTCAATTGGTATACCATCAGTTCCTGGGGTTTTGTTTTTCACCAGTTCCTTCAGAGGATCTCCAATGTCCTCCTTCATCACCATTGCCTCTTTAGCATATGCTTTTTCATTAAATTCTTCTCCATCAGCCAATTATTTTTGGTACAGTGGCTTTGTACCTTTCCATCTTTTAAATTTTTTAAAATTATTTATTTGTGTGTGGATGTGTGTGGGTGTGTACTGTCAAATCATATCTGACTGGTACAGGAGGAGATTGTCCCTCCTTCTCCAGGAGAAAGTCTGGTGGTTTTGAACCATGCACCTCTGGGATTGCAGTGCAGCTTCTTGCCACTCACTAGGCCACCAAGAGCTTGCCTTAATTTTTTTTTAAATCCTTCCTGGGTCCTTCAACATTTTCCCCTCAGTATCCTTAAGTTTTGCAATTCAAAGCTTGTTCTGAAACTTGTTCTTCAGTTCCTTCAACTTAAGAAAAGCTGACCAAGTTTGTCCTTTTCAAGATACAAACTCCAGATTTTTGCATATTTCATTTTAATACTTTGCTTTGTCTTCCCCATCTGCCCTTTGAAATCTTCCATTCAGCTCCTTGCAAACTCATTGCTGTCAAATTGGAACCAGTTCACAGCTGACCCCTCAGTGGGTTTCTGAGACTGTAAGTGAACCAGAGGAGAGTGCCGACCTTCTCTTTCAGAATTATTGGTGTATTTGATGGCCAGCAGTACAACCTCTTATGAATTGCTGCTTATCCTTCCAAGGACCTCTGTTGATGGCACCACAGACAGTGGAACCCAGCTCATAGTCTAGGGTATTGGCTTGCTCTCCATGTGCAGATCATGTGGAAGGAACCTTCAATTCCATGCAGAGTTATCCATTTGCTAACTGGCATGTTAACTGTTATCCAGTTGCTAAAAGGATTACAACCCGATTTCTAGTGATCCCAAGGAAGTGGGTTTGGAGGAAACCTACAGGCATATCTTCTAAGGTTCTCTGAGTGAGTTGAAACTAACTTTTAGTTGGTGCTAAAGTGTCAATCATTTGAACCACCCAGGGACTCTGGAGAGCTCCTGGCCACACTAAATTATCTTCCAAGAAGCTTTAAACTCTTGTTTTCTCCAGATTCTCTGTGTTTCCTCTGCCTGACACACTTTCCCCCTGTCTCTCTACTTGGGCAGACTATATCTTCCACTTAGAACTCACCTACATCCCCCAGGGAATTACATCCCGACTCTCAACTGGGCCACCTGTGCCTCAGGGGCTCTCCCACCTCTTTGGGAATGCCACTCCTCAGGACAGTGTCTTGGCCTCAGAAGACCCCTGAGAGTAGGTTGAGACCACAAGTTGAGTTTTCCGATTCCCTCATTGTCACATCGGCTGAGGTCCCTGTTTCATTGTCCAGGTGCTCTCCAAGCTGGGCCTCGGGTGTGATGCAGAGCTTGAGCTGCGAACATTTCAGCTGCCAGTGGATTACAGGGAGGTAAAATGGAGGATCACCAGAATCTGGAAAGATCTTCAGCCGCAGGTAATGGCAGCGGTGGAGGCAGGGTGCAGGCAACAGCAGTGGCAGAGTCCCAGGACTGTAAACCTACAGCATTCTGATTTTGACGTTCGAAGGCTGAAGTGAACCCCATCCCCAAGTTCCATCAGTCCCAGGGAGATCTCCACAGGTTTTCAAGCTTCTAAATCTGTTTCTAATGGCTTAAGTGGAAACATGAAGTTAGATCTGGGAGAAAGTTTTGGAGACAAAATAGGAGGAAAAGCAAAGGACAAAGGAAGCAACCTTCTTAGTGAGGATTGAAGAATTTCCACCTCACAAAGACAGCTCATTGAAGGCACATCAGTGTGGGCCATTTTGGCTGGGGGGGAGGGGGGAGGCACCGAAGAAGAGGATGTGGGGGAAGAGGTGGGGAGACTCACCTTCAGAGTGCTTGGCTGGTTTTATCTTCCCCATGTAGTTACTATTCAAGGGATACAAACATCCAGAACAATCAAACCAACCCCACAGCAAAGGGACCAGATGATAACAGTGAACCATGTATCACCAAGTCAGTAAGACAACACCTCAAATATCTCGATAAAATAAAAACTAACATTCCCCCTCTCCCCAGAGAGATTAAAAGAAATTCTAACAGGATTTTGTTAGGTCCATACTAACTTCCGTTACCAAAGTTTCATTAAAAAAATAAATAATAATAATAATAATAATAATAATAATAATAATTCTAGAGAAATGCCAAGTTCGTCCTATGAGAGTCACCACCTCCCAAAAGACAAACCCAAACACCAGAAGTAATACCATGCAAGAGGGTGTTAGCAAGCGATTGTTTCAATGCAGCTGCAAGGTGGGTAGCGAAAGGCAAGGATTGGCCAGCGTTGGGTCAAGCCCAGGCGGATCCGAAGCGGCTCCCAGCCGGCGGGTTCGGAAGCAGCACCTGGCAGGGCCAGGCTGGCCGTCCTCCTCGTCGGGGCTGCTGCCGGGTGACCACCACGGGCCGTTAGGGGGTCAGCTAACGGGGAGTGACTATTCTCGGATTTTAGTTCTGTGTAGTTATTTTATCAAAGCTGTGGGAGCTCTGGTGGCCAAGTGCGAAGGAGTTACATTCAACCCAGAGACAAATGGTTCAAATCCACCGTCCATTCGAAGGGAGAGAGATGGGCAGTCTCCTCTCATGCGGTCTACAGTGTCTGAGGGTCACTGGAGGGTCAACCCAGAGCTGGTTTCTAACCAGCATCAACGAGCTGAGGGTGAGCGTTCTTCCTCCACGTGGCAGGCACACCTTATTGATGTGGCCTTGCCTTTTCACTCACACTTCTGGGGTGTTAAGAGGCTGGTCAGGAGTGACGTGGTGCTTTCTGCGTTTTGCAGGTTATGTCTGTGATTACACCTACTACCTGTCGCTGCACCATGGAGATGGGCATGCAGTGCTCATTCATATCCCACCCCTGTCCCTCACCCTCCCTGTGAGCCAGCTGGGGAAAGCTTTGCAAGCCCTGGTCCTGGCAATATTGAAGGAGATGAGCGAAGCCCAAGCTGCAGTCCTGGCTCCAGAAAACTCAGCCACAGGAACCACCGGAGGCCCGAGCCTTTGGAGAAAATGAGATGTTTCAACCCTGAGCAGAGTTCATCTGTGTTTTGAGAGGCTTTAAAAAAATGTCTTGTAAAACAGTTTACATGTAAGATAAAAAGTTTTGAATTAGCCCAAATGAAATCATTGTCAGAAGCAGGAGTGCTGTGAAAGGGATTAACCAGCTTACAGTTTTCATGACAATAAAAAGAAATCTTAGTATTTTCACTCCTGAAACACTGTGGCATGATCTGTGTAATGTCCCTTTTGGAGATGGAAACTCCTTCCTGCCAAGCCCCCGAGGTGGACTCCCACAGCCTACTGGCCACAAAGAAGACAGTGGAGTGTCCCAAGAGCCGTGTGCTATGGCCTCCATGCTCATGTATCTTGTCCATTGGGCAGCTTTTGGCCATAGAGTCTTCAACATGGGAGTCCAGGTCAACTCTGAAGCAGAAGTCTATGGTGGGGCTTAGTTTCTCTCCTGTTGCAAATGTTTTTCCCAACTTTTAAAAACCGCAAGCCCCTCAAACCTCTAGTTTTAACGCTCCAACATGGCATTGGGTCCTGTGCCAAGTTGTTCATGCCTAGTTTTCATCTGTCCAGTGTTTTCTGGGGCCAAGGTCTGCTGGAACCCCTCCTGACAATGGTGGGTTTTAAATCAAGGAAGTAGTTATGTTCTGGGAAATATCTTGTTACGTGTCAGTGCTCACATGATCATGATTTTCACTTTATGACATTATAATCATTCATTCAGTGCAAGGATTCATTCATCTAACAGGAACTGGGCCACCAGAGCATTTGTGCATTTGGATTTATTTTTTTTTAAAAAAAACAACCCCATACCCTTTATGCACACCCATGTTTATTATGGCTTTGTTCACAATGGCAAGGAGTTGGAAACAACCGAAGTGCCCATCAACAAACTAATGGATAGAGAAGCAGTGGTATATTCACACAATGAAATACTATGCTGCATTGAAAACAAGGAACTCATGCAATATTATTCAAAATGGGTGACCCTGGAGGACATTATGCTGAGTGAAATATCTCAGTCACAAAAGGACAGATACTACATGGTGCCATTGTTGCAGAATGGAACTGATATCAGGGTTGGGGTAAGACTGAGAAAAACTGAATAAACTATACTGCATTGAAACAGATGAGGGAGAGAACAATTTAAAAGCGATTTATGATAGGGTATTATGGTTATCACAAGAGTCCAGAATTAAGGTTGCATAGTGCAGTGTACTCAGGGCAGTGAGGGGGATGTGGGGGGATTGTATACCAATGAAGGAATTTTTCTTTTACTTTTCAAAGCGAACTGGGGGAGGGAGGGGTGGGCAGGGAGAAAAGTGCAACAATGAATGAATGGAAATTAAAAAAAATACCTTTTTAATTGCAATTTTAATTAAAGCTGACAGAGAAAATAAGTCTCCCATTCAAGAATTCACAGACATTGTTTCGTGACATTGATGGCAGTTCTCACAATGTAAGCATGCTTCACAATTCCCCACTGCATGCCCCACACAGGTAATTCACACCCCACCCCCACCCCCGCCCATCCCTTCCCATCTTTATCTCTGGGCAGATGCTACCCTTTAGATCTTGTGTGGTTGGTGGTTCTAAAGAGCGTGCTCCTCTGTGGTGTTAATACATGCTTCATAGGCCCTGTCAGTCTACTGTTTAGCTCAAAATTGTCATGGTAGGGATTCCAGTTCCAGGCCTGGTGGGTGATTAAAGGTCATCATTCTCGGGATTCTATCAGTCTCAAAATTCTTTTATGATTGCATTTCCCCTCCAAAGTTTCTCCCCATCTGCTGAGATTCCTTTCAGAACAGTGAGTAGTGGTAACCAGGCTAGTTCTGGACTCCAGGAACAGAGACCACAGACCATGTGGTCCAACAGAGTCCTATGGACTGTTTTTCCTCACTCATATTGGTTCTGAATGGGGAGAGACTTACATGCTTTGAGGACCCTAGTTGATACTCAGAAAAGTAGGTAGAACATTGTGAACTGTTAATGCCAGTTGATCTTGATGTCTCCAGTAAGTATGGTCCTGAGAATTTGAAATATGTTGTATTCCCTTTCTGAATTGAAACTCATTTGGGGGAAAAAAAAGGCAGGTGAAAGTGAGCCAGGCAAGCAGGCATCACACGCAGGTCTCTCTTGCCCACTGTGGACATGACACTCAGGTCGACCCACCAACCATGGACACACACAGGTCTCCCCGCCCACTGTGGACAACTCTGTACTTGAGACCCCCAGACCCCTGGCTACAGCTCTCATTTTCTGGACACTTCGCAAGGCCCCTAACATGTGCTTGTGTGAGGTCAGGTTGCTTGGCATGCATTTGAACACATTTCGATCAGGCCCTCCTTTAAGAACTTCATCAAACCAGCTCTGTGCAATGCCATGGCTTCCCATACTAGTGACCTGCTTGTCCTCTTGATGCTAAATATGTGGTCTGACCGTACACCATTTACAGCTTGTGCCCATCTAAGGTTCAGTGGACACTGCCCAGGAAGCAAGGATGAAGAGCTCTACTGTGCTTACCCATACATGGGGGATAATTTCATATGCTTTATACCACATCCTTTGACACGTGAAACTGTTTCTTTCAGATGTGCAAACACAAGCAAGCCTGAGTTTATGTGCTTACTGGGTTTGCTGTCCCAGTCAGGGCATGCACATTTGAAAAACATCTTTAATTCTGTATGATGGCACTTTGGGGTTGGGAGACAGGTACCAGTCATGCCCAGAAAGCAGCACATTTGATGTGGTTAAATGTGGAATTGTTCACTACAGATTAGCACTAAGCCCAAATAAACCCATGCTTCCCTTGCTGATGGGTAATCTGTCAGGCACGCACTCCCATACCAGGCCTGGTATGGAGGGGACACCTGGCTGCCACCAGCTATAGAGGACCCTTTTCCATTCAGCTACATGTGGGTCCTCACCTGCATCCATGGAGGTAGACATGGCAGCTAGGAGGCTCCAACGTGCAAGTGGAAACAAGAAGATGAAACCTGCTTGACTAGTCATGTCCACATATCAGGAAAAAATGAAATGCCATGCCTCTATTTTTCTGTTTTCTGCGAGCTGCTTTAGTAAGGTCAGCTCTGCAGACTCCACCTGGAGTGTGCACACAGAGGGCATTCAGCCGAGCCAGCCCCAGTGCACGTCCCGCTGGGTGGTGTCGGCTCAAGGCTCAGCTTCCCTTGGAGAAGTACATGCTTCTTCCCATGTAGAAGTACATGCTTCCAGAAAAGGCACAGGGAAGGAGACAAATGGACATAAGAAGTACATACAGAATTCCTTTATTTAACTTAAATCATGTAGTGCTTTAACTACTAGAAAAAAGCAGAGTAAGAGAAACTAAAGTTGCCTTAGCTTCAGCCATTCAAAATAGACAATTTTTTTTCAAATTTTCTTTTTTTTAATAATGTAAAGAATCCAGAGTATATTGCAATAATAGGAATAAATCTTACAACAGAATATACAAAAACATTTTTAATTTTTAAATCTACTGATTTTTTAATATATAAACACAGGAATTTTTTAAGAATAATTTATACACAGAAAATCATGTAACAAATTGACCATGTTATTATTACCTTTAAAAAAACTTTTTATTTTTTTTGAAAAACATTTTTCAAACAAAAACCACACTCAAATAGTATTATCTGTGATGCATCCATTCCACCATGCCTTCTGGTTTAATTTCTGTACCAGAGGTAGACAGACTCTGGCAAGCCTCTCACCTCTATCTCTCTGGTTTAGTGAGCAGACAGGTGTTTCCACAGGCTGTTCATCTGGAGACATGTCTGCGCAACACCAAACATTTGGATGAAAAGCTACAAACAAATGGGTCTGGACCTTTCTTCTATTTGGTGCAAAGCATCTAGAAGTTTCTAAGGTTAGGAATTTTGTGAAGTTCTATGAACATGGCCAGTAATTTGGGGGGAGCTAGAAGAAAGTGATTTAAACATGGAAAAAAAAATTAAGTGTAGTTTTAAAAGGACTGGAAAATGTATTTTCGGTGTTCTACCTTAAATAAAAATAAAGTGTCTCTTTTTCTTATAAAAAAGCATAAATCAGGATGTGAGGCTTGTAAGCATCAGAATTCTCTTTTGTGAGATATCTGCATGCTTTGGTCATAGTGGGAAACTTGGCCGTGCCACCTTGTGGCACCAGGTGATGACCACACCAACCAAACCCAGTGAATGGATGCCAAAGAGTGCCATGCCCACTGGGCTGCACCACCGCTGCTACTTCCAAGGTCAATGATGTTTTTTCAGTCTGTTAAAATAGTTATATTCCAAAGGAACATGACTTAATAAAAGATGACTCCCTTCCCAACCAGAAGGTTCTGGACGACCAAGATACTGAAGATACAGACCTACTTCATAAATCATCATTCCTTTGTTATAAACTAGGGCACAAAAGATAAGGGGAAAGAACAGCTTGGGCCAAGGGAAAACAAAAACCACCCAACCTTTTTTTGGCATACTGTAAAGCTAGCTAGTAAAGCAGTGTATTTAAAAAAAAAAAAGATTCACGAATACACATTTGCACAAAGAAGGAAAAAAAGTGTCTTTAAATTATTTTCAGCAATTATAAACTACAAATGTCTCATAAAATTATTCTATGTTCTTACAAAAATGCAATGAAACGTTTAATTAGTTCGTGTAAACCAGATCTTCGTCAACTGACTACCCGTAATCTACTGGACTGAAGAGCCCTATGGAAAATGCTAATGAGTGACTAATTAAAACAATGTTTACCAAAAAGATGCAGACACACAAATGTAGGCATACACACGAGTAGGCATTATATTCTTATAAAAACCAAACCAAACCAAACCCTAACGCTATGTTCCAGAACTGACAATTTTGATGTTCATATTCTCGGAGCAATTTGACTTAACTCCTGTTTCCAAAGTAGGATGATGGGCATATTTGTTGAAATAAAATTTTCATTGGTTTGTTACCATCAGAAACCATCAAGTTAAAAAAGATGTGCCCACACTTCTTCCAAGTCCTGTACCCTTCTCAAAATTCTTCTTGTCATGCATAATCTCTGTTACAATGCTTTCTACTACCTGGTCATTCCCTCATCAGGAAGCACTGTCGGCTAAGCTGAAGGCCAACATCAAACACTCTGGCCTGTGCAAAGTCTGTATCTTCAGCATCTCTGGCATCAGAGGTTCAATATAAGCAACATTTCTCTCTTGACAATTTCATTTTACCACCAATTACTTCAGAGTAGAGTAAGAAAATTTGACTTCGATCACTCATGCTGAACGAGTGGATTGCTGGTCTCTGTTTCCTAATGCTGCTTGGCCCAGGAAAAGAAAAACAGCGGACAAACAAAAAGTTAACACTAACAAAAGATCAAATCTCAAATCTTAAACACAATGCTAAAATGGGCCAAGGCATGGCATGGCATGTACTGGGGGGCACCCTGTTTGAGAAAGGGGTTGCCTTCAGTACTGTCTGGGTACTCCAGTAGCACTCTGAAGACCTTGGCCCAGCACCTGGCCTTCTCACTGGGCTGAGCTCAGTGACTTGCCTTTGCAGTCTCCCAAATAGCATATGACCACCAGCAGACAGAGGTAGCTGCCGAGAAAGAGGCTCCATTGCAACAGACTGGCTTAGAATCTGTCATCTCAACTGAAACATGTCTGTTGTGCCAAGCCCTCTGCCATTGGTAGTTCCACAATCACGAGTCTTCGAGTTCATTAAGCCACTTTTCCTACCACTGATGTTTTTCAGTCCTAAGAAATCAACTGGACAAGAGGCCAGTACTAGCTGCAATCTTCCAAGAAAGCAGCTCATTCTGCCCACATGTCAAATGCCAGCGTCCTGTTGTCCCACCTAGGGGACCAAAATGGCCCAGGCCTCCCCCAGCTCAGGTTCGACAACGTCATCATGATAAACCAGCCCTTGTCCTGGGCAGGGCTGTGGGTGATGTTGTCACACTCACATCCGGTCAATGATGGGCTTCAGTGGTTTGTGTCACTTGAAGCAGTGTGATCTCCTGGCAGGAGGTTGCATGGAAAATGCTACAACTCAGATTTAGAAAATAATTTGGAGCATAACAAAAAGAAAAATCAAAAAGAGGTGTGAAAATCAGTATAGAAGCAAGCCAGAGCTGTGCCTGGATGTTGCCTTGGCATAGCCAAGGAGGGCAATCTGGTCCAGGAAGCGACCATACCAGCGCAAATGTTTCTGAAGCAGTTGGTATGATGGGTACTGCACTGGGAGTGTTTTCTTCCTACTTAAGGAAAACCCACCTACAGAAGACAAAAACAAAATTACACCAACTTGGACAGTTTAAATAAAACCCTTATAACCAGCTGAATGCTCTGTAGAAATCCAGTTGTGGAAACTGGTATCTATGTGCAAAAGAAGGGAGAGGTCACAACAGCCTGGAAACAGAACCCCTGATCAATGTTTCTCTATTGCCTTCAGATCCCAGTAGGGGACAGGGCTCCTGAGCTGCCGGCAGAGCTGAGATTTAAAGGAACATGCTTTGGGACAATCACCCATAGGCATTCTCCAGATTTCATTCTCAAGGCCTTTAAGAGCAACTGCTAGCATTAGAGAAGCACCTTCCCCCTTCTATGAGCAGCAGGACAGAGCTGTGTGGGGTGGCTCCACATGCCCAACAGCCCTGTCCATCCAGAAGGTTCTTTGTTCTCCCTGTGAGGGAGAGAGAAGGTGAGGGTATAACTGAGAGAAGAGTGTGGAGAGGGAGAAGGGTCTTTGCTTCTCCGTTTTGCCAGGAACATCTGTGCTGTCCCTTAGAACGATGAGGAGCCATGTGCCCGTATCAACAGCATGGTTACACCTTTGAGCTTAACAGAGGCAAGGGGCCTTCCCTGCAGACCCTGGCCCAGGGCGTGTCAGGAGTGGCTGAGAGCAGGAACCCGACACTGCCAACTTGCACAGGGAATTAACAGAGCCACTAGTACCCTTTCCTGTCCTCATCCAGCTTTTCCTTCAAGAACTCTCATTCCTCATTCAATCTGTGTAAGGGACTCTGCTTCAAAGACAGCACAGGATGGCCATCTGGTTTCTCTACTTTGAGCTCTCCTGGGCCTTCCTGCCAAATGCAGGGTGGCCTGGACTCTGGGACCACCAGGCTGAGAGAAGGAAAACCCCAACACCACATTGCCTCTGACCCTGTTAGGAAAAACGCAAAAGCAACCAAAGCTGCAGCATTTAGAAAAAGGCAAGCCTTCTAGAAATGAGTGAAGAGATGAGCTGGAGTGTGGCTTTGCCCTCAGGCCACTGGCTAGTTTTCCCTTCACCTGGTGTGACCTGTGCAAGGTTGAGGTTACCAGTATCAATGGCATACTGTCAGGTGCTGAGAAAGCAGAGATGCAGACTTGAATCTGTATGTATAGACAAAATAAGAGGTAGATACATGTTTGGAAAAAAAATGTAAAAACTGTCTCATCTTACACATACGAAAGAACCTTTGCTCAGTATATAGATGCTAACAGAGCTTCTCTACACGGGTGGGGGCTGACATCACAAAAGAAAACTCCTACAGATCAGAGGCTAAAGGTGTAATGGGGCTGAGGCTGTGGACAGGCTGAAGGCTGGCACTTCTCTTCTGTGTTGCCTCCACATTCACAAGTAGCAATCATCAGCTTTGTTCTTAACTCGCACAGTCAAAATATTTCCATCCAAGAAGCAACCTCTGCGTTGTCAGCACTCTGCTGAGAGGTGCTAAAAACAAAAGTGAAATAAGCCTTGCCCTGCTTTGAATCCTGGCCAAAAGGGACAGCAACAAGCAAGGGCTCTGGCCCTCTTGTGCCCTGCCCTGACCTCACGTCCAGTATCATCAGGAGGGCTTGTGCCAACACCTCTGGGACTGTTACCTGGGCCTATGCCATTCTGCCATGCCGGGGTGCCCAGACAGCTCCTGGAAGACAGATGAGGCCAAGTGAGGGCCAGTGGCAGAAGCCACCAAGGGGCCTGTCGGCCCACACAGCTACACCCTTGATGCAGAGTTGATTCTCATGAGATGGAGGGACCTAAATGCCTAGTGACTGCAGTTAAACTGCTGTTGTACCCAAGAATTAAAATGTGTCACAACCAAAACAAAGGTGAGAGAAAGAGGTGAGATTTTTCAACAATGGTGGCCAGAAACATTGAACAAGGATGTGCAAAAACGGCACCTTTTTACCTCCTGACCTGAGTTTGTGTCTTGTCTCCTCCTGGAATACACTCAAAGGCTGTGAGAGTCAGCAAGGAAAGATGGCACTCGGCCAGCCAGGCAGGACCCTCCAAGGGAGGGTGGCATGGACTCCGTGTTCCCATCTGTTCCCTTACCAACCTCATGCCCACAGAGCCTATGGGCTAGAAAACAACTACCAGGGCAGGAAGAGGAGGACGTGTTTATAAAAAGGCATCAGACAGTTCATGGCAAATTGTGTAGATAAGTCTCAGTTACGGAAAAAGAGGAGAAAGTGACACACTCAAGTACAAAGCATAAGAAGTTTCTTGGAGTAAGCAGAAAGGGAAAGGGCAGACCTGAAAGTTTTCATAGATTAGATCCACAAAGATAAAGAACAAAAAAATAGCAGCTTTTTTTTTCCTGTACAGACGTATAGATGACTATCTGAACCATAAAAAAAGTTATAAAAGTGACATTAAAGACGATGTGTATGTAAATGTTTCATGCTCGAACATAGAACTGTAAGAGCCGTGAAGTCCTAGTAACAGAGAAAATGTCAATGAAGCTTAGAATGCTTGAGTCCATTTACTGCTTTTCTTCGTATTGGGGTGGTTTTGAATTTCTTCCTTGCAAACCTGTACACAGTTGCTGGGCTGAGCCGCTGAGAGCCCCTTCCTGTCGGTTTTCCTGCAGCCTGCAGGGCTGAGGGCAGACTGCATGGGAGCGGTTTTTGCTCAAAGGCCAGGTCTCCAGCTCTTGAAAGGGCTCCTTTGCTCCACAACTTCTGGGGACTGGGATGTGGGGAAGTAAGGTAGGGAAGCCATTTCAGCTCCTCCTCATCTTATCTGAAAGCCCGCCCCATTTATGCCCAGTTCCCCTTAAAAGCAAGCTAGCCAAAGCCGTCAGGTCACTCCTGGACATGAGACTTAAATGTCCACCAGTTAATGATCATGTATGGAGGCATCACTAACATATTTCTAAAATATGCCCTCTCTATGCCTCTGGGAAGAAAATTAGTGTGGGGCTGTAAGGGAGAAAGCTCTGGATTTGGGCAAAATTTGGCAGCGTTAAAATGGTAAACTTGGATGAATGATGGCCGTTTCAAAAATTCGGTAGATTCTTCAAAAGGCCAAAGACGGTGTTAAAAAATGCATTCTTCACCGGTTTTGATAAAAGCCTACAGTGTCAGGCAAGTGCTGATGGGAGGCTGGGTGCCATGAGGACCTGTGAACCTGATGTCACAGCTAGATGTGTGGCAAATGCATTTTCATTGTGAAGCAGAGAAAGAGAAATGCATTAGAGAGAGACAATGAGAAAGAGACAGGGACAGAGAGCAGAGAGCAAGGCCGGTGGGCTCACAGGTGCTCTGGTGCTATTAGCATTGTCATTAAGGTTCTTAAAGGCCGTGTCAAAGAGTTGGGGAAATAAAAAGCTGCTTGCATACTGGAAAAAAGAACATCTCAAATGTGTTTATGAAGAGAAGCCATCTCCCATGGGCAGCAATGGCAGCTCTGAAGATCCACTGAGGTACGGAGGCTTTGAATCTATTGTTAATGTGTTGTCTTCCTCCGCCCACCCTGTTTCTGAGTGTGCACCCGTGTTGTGGTCTGCACGGGGTTTGAGATTGAGGATCAGCAGGTGGATGACTGGGGCAGGGGCAGGGCTCGTTCGTTCTTGCGGCCCCCATTCATGTGTGCGTAGGGCTGCCTCTCGTCGAAGCTGGCTCGGAGAACCAGCACGCCAGGGCCCGGGCCATTCTCCGCCTTGTGTCCTGAGTGTCTGTCCGGCAGCGGGAGCGAGGAGGAGGATGCAGATGGGTCCAGGGGCACACTCTCCATGTTCTCCGGCTCCAGATCCAGCTCCTCTGGTTCAGGGGGCTTGTTCTCCTCACTGTAGTAGAAGGAGACTTCCCGGAAGCCAGGTTCCATCTCATCTTTGATGCTGCTGATGATCTCTAGGAAGGAAGGCCTCATTTTGGGGTTGTACTGCCAGCACATGCGCATCAGCTCAAACCTGAGTGAACAGAGAGAAAGAGAGAGATGAGCCCTGAAGGAAAGGAGTGACTGGCAAAGCAGCCCACCTGTGCGGTCTCCCGACCAGAGAGATGTACAGCGGGAATAACAGTAACCTCGTGCTCCCTTTAAAGCCCTGCCCAGACTGAGGGACTACAGGAGCCCTCAGCTTCTACCATTTTATGTCCCACCTTTCCACTCACCTGACCTGGGACTCCCAATAGCAGGAAACCCAAACCCTCCTACATGCATCATTTAAGGTGGCAGTGCTAAGAAGTATAATGAAATAGCTCCATACTGACTAAGACTTTGATTGCAGGCAGCCTCAGGCTTCACACCAACAAAGTCGGTTAGAGACTACAGCTTTCCTGACTCTGATCTCTTTACATCTCACCTCTACTATTTCTAGGGATTTCTGGTGCCTTAGCGGTAAGGAGTTGTGCTGCCAACCCAAAGGCATGGTGCTCGAATCTACTAGCTGTCTGTGGAAGAAAGATGGGCAATCTCCTTCCATGCAATTTACTGCCTCTGAAAATCTGCTGGAGGGTCAGCTGTGAGTCAGTTCCAACTCAACAATACTCAACAACTACTGTTTCCCTGCTGCCTCTCAAAGGCAGAGGCGGGCCTGGTAGAGAGGCTGAGGACCCAGGCAATAAAAAAGGAGCATATCTCAGAGCAGGAGTTGTTTCTGGTCTTAACGTAGCTCTTCAAGCCCGCTGGAGCACTGTGTGGGGCCACACAGTCAGTATTAGAGTCCCAGAGTAGATCCAAAGCCACAGAGTACTTATCTGTGTGCAGAGCAGGGGGAAACCACACTGATCCTGGCCTTGCCAGCTGGACTGTGGTGACATTTGGCTGAAAAACTTTACCAAACCCCCAGAGTCCTGTGGGACACAGGGTCTTTCCAGCAATTAGTGACTGTTTAGGAGAGCAGGCGGCTTCAGAGGGGAAAGGCAGTCCGGTGCTGGTGCAGTCAGCTTCCTGGACCTGAACTGTGATAGAAGCTCAGAACAGGTGCACAAGGAGTGGATGCTCCTATCAACTCGGCACAAGGAGCTCCAGCTAAAAAGGTCTTCAAAACAAAAAAGGGCATACAGCACACCCAGGCTGTCCCCAGAGCATGGATACAGTACTCTCTCTCTCGTGTGGAACAGAAAACAAAATTATTGTTCTGTTTTATTGAAAATTATTGTTTTAAAAATTCTGGCTGGAAACAAAAAATGGCCAAATGGACCTGCCGTATCTAGGAAGCTCAAACCACCTCAAATAGACAGCCAGATTTCTGTCAGACTGACCACTTGGTCAGCAGAGCACCTGCTTTCCTATGGCACCAGGAGCCCAGCAATCAGGCCAGCTAGTCTGAAGAGATCCTAAAGCAGAGCCAGCTGCGCTGCCTGAGGGGACAGAGCAGTGTGATGTCAAGCCAGAGGGACACATGGGAAGGGTGGGAAAAGGCAGGGCTGAGGCCCACCTGCAGTCAGTGTTCTATAGCAGAGGCCAGCAAATGTCAGCGGGGCCAAAGTTGGTTGACAAATCAGTTTTATTGGAATAGCCATGCCCATTCATTTGGGGGTTACTTTCTTTTTTTAAATTTTTCTAAATTAAATTTTATTA